>NC_083109.1:75179280-75489280 GCF_949774975.1 Lagenorhynchus albirostris
TTCTCTCTTCCACCAAAATAGTCCTACTCGTAGCTTTCCCGGGGTAAATGGAAATGAATTTCGCAGGCATGGGTGCTGCCTGGCACAGCTGGGTAATTAACAGCCATCAGTTCCTTCCCTCGGCCAAGTCCTGTGCTAGACACTTTCCTTCCGTCTTCCTCTTTTAATCCTCTTAAGAATCTTTGAAGCTGCTGTCATTCACCTCATTTTATAGATGAGAAATTCAGTTACTCTCAGAGAGGAATCTGCTCCACGTTACAGTTCTAGTGAGTCTTCAATCTCAAGTTTATTTGTGGTCAAACCTAACCCTTTCCCCGGATCTTTTAACTCAAAGGATTTGGGTGAATGCCGATAACAATGTCAAACATTTGACTTTTATTTATGCTCTCACTCTACAAATATTTATTGAGGATGGACACTGAGTTTACTAGGTATACTAAGACTTGTCGTGTGAAAGATTCTCCAGGGTAAGAGGAGAGCAGAAGAGGCAAAAGCAGCTGGACGGGCTGGACGGTGCTGGGACGTGGGTACATGGCCTTAGGCAGGCGGAAAAGGAGGGAGGCTGCAGACTGAAACATACTGTCAAGGGCGTGGTGTGCCCTTGAACCCTCAGGAAACTGAACTCGGTTAGAAGTCAACAAAGAGTAGAGAGTGAAAGAGATCAGACAGGAAATGGGAATGTGACAGGTTCCTAGAAGAGAGGGAAGGGAACATGAAGGAGAGGTAGATGAGGGCATAAGCTTGGAAAAGAATGGGAGCTCCAGCTGCCTGCATGCAGTAGAATTATGAGGTCTTGGGGGAAAACAGAGAAAGGTGAAGGGGCGGGGGGCTGTCATGAAGGGAAAGGGATTTCAGTGGAGGTGTACGAGCAGGAGGGAGGACAGCAGAGAGGAGGGGTCAGATGGTGAAGTGGATCTTGTAGGTGGACACCTTTCTGGGTAAAGACAAGATTCAAGGTTTGCTCAGTTGATTCTGGAACAGCAGGACTGTTCACTGGACATGAAGAAGTCAGCAGATCACCTCCTGACGAGAGGTTTCCCACGGTACAAGTTCTCCTCATGCAAGTGTGACATGAGGCAGGTTGGACAATGTCGGCTTCAGAACACCCAGAGGCAAGGTGCTGGGGGAGGCGGGACCCTGGAGAATGGAACCCCCGCAAGACAGGCCCCATCACCTGGGCCAACAGTGAAGACCGGCCTCTCAGTTAGGAGTGAGCAGGGATTTCAGTAAGTCCTATGTGAGCCGTAACTCAGCTCTCTCCTGGCCAGACCTGACTAATCCACTCTCGTGGTGGGGTCAAACTTCCCCTGGATCCCTGGGCTGAGCTCTCTGAACACGCTCTGATTAAAACAAGGAGTGGGCATGGCTAACACTGCCGTCTATGTCTACACCGCAGTGCCTGAATGAGTTTCTGAGAACGACTGCACCCTTCTCAGATTTGAACCATCTCAGCGTCTGAACTGTCTTCATTAACTCTGACAAAGAGTTTTTAACAAGTTTCTTTAGTTCTATTTTGAGAGAGAGAGAGAGAGGAAAAAAAAAAAAAGAAAGAAAGGAAGAGAGACACACCAAAATAACCAGCTTTAACAAATGGCTACTGGTTTAAAAATAGTGCAGGGGGTTGAGATTTTGCCTTTATCTCAGTGGCTGACCTTGCTAATACAGTATGTAGATCTCTTGCCAACTAATCGGCCGACTGTAAAGCACGGCTTCAAGCTGTGGTCGATGATCTGTAACAGGAATGAATGAGAGGGTTTTAGCAGCCAGGATCTGTAGCCTACTATCTGTATCTGACAGCTGTCACCCTCTCTGCAGAGGCCAAGGCCTGGACCTTCATTTAGAAGCAGCATGGCTGATCAGATGACTGGGTGAAACTGACTGCGTGTCGAAACTGACTGCGCTGAACTAGGGACTCAGAAAGCAAATCTATAAATAGTAGTCTCGCTGCCTCCGGGAAGCACTGAAGGGTAACCAACGCCGAGCAGCGAATGCAACGGGTAGTCTTTGCGCACAGTGGGGTTCAACGCGGCCAGATCAGAAGCCCTGCTCTATGATATAATGTCATGGAAAGATTGGCTTTATGGGCAAGAATTTAAAAGAGTTACATTCTTGGCAGTGGTAATGGTCGCACAGCAATAATTGGTTTGAACCAACTTTATGAGCTAACAAGGTTCCCTAGCACTTAGTAATGTCCTCAGGGCACAGGGACTCAGCCAGTCACCTCTCCCATGATGTGCTGGCTGCCTGCTTCCGACAGTCCACGGGGGCCGCCGGTGCTGAAACAGAGAGTGATAAAATAAGAGGCTCTCCATTGGATATCTATTATAGATGTCAACTGGGTCTTCAACCAGAACAGCTGCACAGAGAGCTCGGGGAGCCCTGAGCATCGTGAGGGTGGGTTATCTATAGACCATGATGATAGCACGGCTTAGACACTGGACATCACTGGTTATAAATGAGCCAGCTGACATTTTAGAGTATGTACCAACTCTTCCAAGAACCATTTGTCACTCTTCAAGGTTTCCGCTGATAAAACCTGGCTGTCTAAAAATTTGTCAACAAGCGCAGAAAGTAACCCTGAGGTCATGTCAGGGGGTGACAAAGAATGTGCTTACTTGACATTCTCCACACACACAAATGGAACACTGGTGGCGACAGTGTTCCAAAGGTGTCTCCAGGTTGCAGAGTTCCTGACTTGCTTCGGTGAGGCTGCCCGGGATGTGGACGTAGAGATGGTACATTCCAGGAGGGGTGTGTCCTGACCAGGCGGACACAGACCTGGCTCGAGTGAGGAAGGCCCTGGACCCCTAGTACTGCCCACTGCAGACCGCTCCTCACTGGGCTGGAGATGATGGGAATTAGGCATGTGATTTTTTTCCAAGGTTGGCGCAACTGCCCTGGCTCTTTTTTTTAAAAAGTTCAAATTAAATAATAATTAAAAAAAAAAACTAATGTTAATAACAGCGAATAACAGTTAATAACAGTTAATAACAGTTAATTAACAGTTAATAACAGTTAATAACTTCTGAATGGCAGGCACAGTTCTAGAGCTTATGTTGAACAGCCAAATCTAATCCTCACAACCTGCTGAGGTAGGTACCTGTATGATGTACATTTTACAGATTAAAACCTAAGACAGAAAGGTTAAGTGAAGCGCTCAAGGACACAGTCAGAGGGCAGTCAGGATTAGACCTGCGCAGGCCAGCTTCAGAGCTACCCTGGGCACTCTTCCTTAACCCCGGAAACGGTCCCTGCAAGAAGATACTAGGTTAGAAAGTGAACATGTGGAAAGAAAAGATCAAAGCTGCTCATTCAGAACCAGGTAGGAATGAAAAGGTAAAGAGGAAGAACAAAAGGCCATCTCTGTCCTGACGGCTGACTGAACAAATTCGCTCTGCAATGATTACGCGGCATGCGTTTTCCAAGCACCTCTGTCTCCAGGCACCGGGAAAGGCTCAGGGGTACAAGAGTGAAGAGAAAGCCAGGCTAGTGTTTTTGCTCACACGGGGGCCTCTGCCCTGGAATGCCATGCCCTCGCTATCATTTGCTTTGCCTCTTCAGACATTGGAAAACACCTGTTAGCTAAGGAATCCGATGGGGGCGGGGACACCCACTACACCGTTCTCAGGCCAACAGGAAACAGCACAAGGAAGTGCTCTGAACACAAATAAGTTGATAAGCCGTCAGGCTGGCATCGAGGTCTCTCTGTCCAATCGCTGCTGGCCATCTGGGGGCTTCTGCTGGTACTGTGTGCTGCCCAGAAGACAGCAGAATAAGCCTAATTAAAAAGTCACCTGTGCTCCCACGGCTTTAAAAGTGTCACACTGGCTGTCTGTCACTATCTCTTGGAGTCATGATGCAAGAGCTGAGAGGAATAAGTGGAGATCATTTAATGCAACCTCCTGGATTCAACCTCAGTGGATCTAAAAGCGGGGCCCCAGAAGGTTAAGTGGCTCGCGCAAGGACAAACAGCCAGAGAGTGGCAGAACCAGGACAGGATCCAGGTCTGGGAGCTCCCGATGGAAACATTTTTCTACCAATCTATATAGCTGTCCATGGGATGAATGTAATGCTATGAAATCAGCAACTTCAATCAAGTTAAATGTGTGTTTTGAAAAAAGTCAAGAATGAAGAAATAGAGTTTGAAGAACATTCAACATTCATGAGGTGCGCCCATCTCAGGTCACTGGAGACGTTTCTCTGGTGCAAAGGTTTTCTTAATAAAGGGTTTCATTGGCCAGTTGGATCGAGACATGCACACACTGATACTTTGCTTCTGGCAATACCTTAAACCCCCAGTTAGGCAAGTATAAAAAACGGCAATGGTCTTGAGAGTGCAGCATGGTTTATACACGGCATATGCATCTTTGAGGATTTGGAGAAATCTACAAGGGATCTGATGCTTTTCCACCTATTGACATTTACAAAGCAGTTTAAATCATGCATGAGAGGCCTCAGGCACACGCAGTTCACAAAACATAAATCTGAGCTCCCAGGGAATTTAAGCTGACCAACACTCTTTATTAGAACCGACAGTGAAAGACAGCTATTGCGAAATGCGTACCAGAAATGCAATACCAAGATGACAGCCTTAATGCCAGTGGATATATTATGTAGATTACCTGACTCAAATCTTTCTTGTTAAATAAGTTTCATGCATTCTTTTTTTTTCTCCTCAAGAATATCCTTCTGGCTTCACGGGGGGAGTATTCCTTAAATTCCTTGATCATTCATCTGTTTTGCAATATTTTGGACACGCTGGTTAGCACAAAAGATCAGATAGAGATGTTTAAACAGTGGGAAATAGTTAAACCTTTAAAAACCAGAGAACTGAACCATGAATTAAATATTCCGATGTTATTTTTTATAATATTCCAATATTTAATCATTTTTAAAAAGAAACATTTTCCTAAGGCTGATTCATTCTAGATATTCAACTCCCATGTAATCTAAGAATTTAAATATATATAATTATAAATTTAGGGTAATTTCACCTGCATGTTTTTATAGGCCAAGAATTTCAAGGAAATAAGGTCCCAATGAAAACTGGCCAGGGACAAAAGACAGTAAGCGTACTTTTCCTCTCTAATCTTCATAGAAATCAAAATAAAATGTAGATGTTTTAAGTTCTGCTTGAGGAGGAGATAGAAGGAGTAGGTCAATTTGCCTGAGGTCAGAAAAGGAAGTCATGGGTGATTTGGCCTTGGTGACAGTTGGCCAAGGGCAAGTTTGGCGGAGGCTGAATTAGGATAAGGCTGTTGTTACTTGGAGGCCTCTGAGTTTCTGAATGGATCAGTCTTTGCTTCCTATTCTAGACATTCCCACCTGCCTCAACCCTACACACTCTGTTCAGTGTTATCAGTGCTCAAGTGGCAGCACATCTTCCTCCATAGGACACTGCCTTTTCTAAGCAACACAGCCAACAGTGCGTTAGAGAAGCTACAGGCATGATTCGGTAGTCAAGGTTCACGTTGCTTGGAATGCACTCAGTGGTTGCGTAAACAGTAGGTATCAAGCTGCCTTGAACCTGCTTCTCTATTGTGCTCCAACAGCTACAGCAAAGGGGTTCCAGAATCCAGGGGCACCAAGCTCCATCTCTAGGCTCCATAAATCACGTGCCACTTTCACGTAACGACAGGTGTTTTTCAAATACGTAGATGCTTCGGCGATCATAAAAACACATTTTCCTTTTAAAAGCTAAATTCACAGTAACCTTATATTCCTTACACATTTTATTAAATGGATGATTTCCAACACACATAAAAGTGGAGAGAACTGTACAATAAACCCCCATCTACCATCACCCAGTTTCAACGATTATCAGCTCAGGGCCGACCTTGTTTCATCTATACTCTACCCATTCCCGCTGCTTCCACCTTTCCAGGTAATTTTAAAACAAACCCCAGACATCATATAATTTTATCCACATGCGTTTCAGTAAATGGATTTTATATGTTTTAGATTACGAGATGGCAAAGGTACAACTATTACTCTGTAGGGCTCTGTATTTTTTTAACATTTAAAAATTATCCTCATATTCAAAAAGCAAACTAAAGAACCACTTTTCTAGGTGCTTCGAGGGATCTCAATCATATAGTCAAGTTCAAGAGCAGACAATTTCTAATTTCTTTATTAACCACCAGGGACTAACAGGATGTGTATAGCTGTTGTTTAAGAATAATTTTCAAATGATTTCCTGAATGATACCCACTATATATGCAAACATAAATTCACTGCATTACTGTAATCAAAGCCCAAGAGTGAATATATGAATAGAGTGAGCTTGAAGTAAACCTCCTTAAAAGGGTTACTGTTAGTGTTGAATAGGAGATATATCAAGTATCCTGTGACCTAAGTAGTACACACAATTGCACACCCCACAAGCGAGCCGTCGTCTTTCAAAAGATAATAAAGAAGCTGCAGATATATTTTTATGTGCTGGGTATAAAAACACCGGCATGAATCCCCACTTGAGCACCGCAGAGCATGTGCCATCCTTAAGTGACCCTTCAGATGCTAAGCATGAAGAAGATTGAGGCAGTCTGATACCCTACAATCATCTAAATAAACTTCCAAAAATTGCCTTCTGTGCTTACAGTCATGTCTTTTAAAGATCACAGCACTGCATGAATTACATTATATTAATAGAACTGACAGCTGATGAAATAATGCAAGAAAAATAATCTACGAGTGACCTCAAGTGAAACCACAAAGACCTCAGGCTAATGGAAGCAAAATCACTCATTGCACAGTGATCTCACTTTTAAAATTTTATACTAAAATACAAAAGTCAACCTAAACCTTCCTCAAGATATTACATTTTGAAACTAACCACAAAATACTTCCAGAAAGGGGGCTTATTTTAGAAAATCTATATGCATTTTGATTCTTTCAAGCATGAGCAAGCTTTCTGTATCACGGGGTGGTTAACCGTGGAAGAAAATACCGCAATGGTATGAAATAAGTGAAGATCATTTATCTGAAATAGTCTATAATTACCATTTTAAGGGCAGAACACCTGTTTTACTGAGGGAACATACATATGCAGTACACTTCTTCACTATAATTACAAGAGTGAATGATGGCCCACAGTTTCTCAATTTCCATCTCTTCTCTCAGACTTTCAGTTCTGTGGTTGGACAGTGAGACAGCCCATGTGAGAGATACATGAGGATGCAACCCCAATTCCCCACCCCTCAGAAGCTGAGCATTTCTCTTCTTCTCTACCCAAAGACATGAAGAGGACACAAGGTGAACTTTCATAATCTGTAAACAAGGTAATGTCCTGACGTGAGAAGCAGATCCCATTAAGACAGACAAAACCACTGAGATCTAACAACTTTTTCTTTTCAAAGAAATCCTTTCATCAAAAATTGAGCTCAAGAGGGCTTCCCTGGTGGCGCAGTGGGTGAGAGTCCGCCTGCCGATGCAGGGGACATGGGGTTCATGCCCCGGTCCGGGAAGATCCCACATGCCTCGGAGCGGCTGGGCCTGTGAGCCATGGCCGCTGAGCTTGCGCGTCCCGAGCCTGTGCTCCTCAATGGGAGAGGCCACAACAGTGAGAGTCCCGCATAGCGCAAAAAAAAAAAAAAAAAAAAAAAAAAAATTGAGCTCAAGAGAACAGCAGACATAATTGGGAATAATAAATACAGGTGGGATTACTCACAGGTGTTTCAGAGCATCATAAAATCTCTTGCTAATTTGGAGAAAACGACTGTACTTCCTTCATTTTAACGTTTAGTTTCTTAAAATTTCAGAGAATCCCATCACTGCTGGGTTACATCAGAGAATAAGCATCCTTTGGTCCAATCTCCAGTGATAAACGGCACTTCCCCCCCCGTACAGTATCCTGTCCAGTGGCTAGTGCTTGGTGACGGCAAGCTCATCTTTCCTAAGGTAGTTAATTCCATGTTTACATGGCTCCACTCTTAGATTTTAGCTCAATGCAAGGAAGAGCTTTCTGTCTCCTTATAGTGTCCACGCATTTTTCCTGGCTCTGTCCTTAGATATCCCACAAGGTGATTTTAATCCTTTTTCACTTGAAAGGATTTTAGGTACAGCATTTCAGAAAGTCATTGTATTCCTCAGCTCTTCTCTTCTCCAGGTAAATATGTATAGTCATTTTAACAGTTCATAGGACACGGCTTCAAAAACATTTTAGTCACCGTTTGCTTATTCATTTGTTCGTTCATTCATTCTTTCTCCAGCTAAACATTTGTAATTATTTTAACTGTTCTTCATAAGACACGGCTTCAAGAATATCTTACTCATGGATCTAGAGATTATTATTCTAAAGTGAAATAAGTTGGACAGAGAATGACAAATATCATATGATATCGCCTATTTGTGGAATCTAAAAAAATGATACAAATGAACTTATTTACAAAACAGAAACAGACTCACAGACACAGAAAACAATCTTACGGTTACCAAAGGGAAAAGGGATGGGGAGGGATAAATTAGGACTTGGGGATTAACAGATACATATTACCATACGTAAAACAGATAAACAATAAGGAAGGACCTACTGTATAGCACAGGGAACTATATTCAGTATAATAACCTATAATGGAAAAGAATCTGAACAAGAATACATCTATATTCTGAATATATAAAATATATATAATGTATATAATAACTTAGTCGCTTTGCTATACACCTGAAACTAACACAACATTGTAAATTAACTATACTTCAATAAAATTTTTTTTAAAAAAGAATATCTTACTCAGTAGTTGCTTATTTGTCTGTTCATTCATTCGTTTGGTCATTCATTCAGCGAACAGTGAGAGACAACCTCTACCTGTATTAAGTTCTAGGCCATGTCCTGGGTGCTCTGGACACAAAGAAGGAATCAGAGGCCCCTTGAGATGCACAGGACACAGAATCATGGTGCTGTGTGGTAAGCGCTGTCCTCGGGGTATGTAAATGAACAGCGGTGATATAAATAAGCAAGTATTCCAAGATCACTTCTAAATGATCCTGGTTTATACTATCCTAGCCTATCACAACAGGCCCCAAGCTAATCTTCTACTCCACTTGGAGTGAGTTTTTTTCTAGTAGAAGTGATGGGCTGTACTGCTGTAGAAGACAGTCTATGGCAGAGTTGGTTGTCTGCCCAGCAGCTTGCGCCCCAGTCTCTGTTATTAGAAAAAACAACTTTGTTCACGTATCAGACAGCCATGGGCCCAGCCCAGGAGATGATCTAGGGTCTAAGCTAATCTGTGTTTGCTAGTGGCTGGTTTCAGTAGACACATGACATAGTTCTAGCCCAGTCATTAATGAGAGGTAGGGGGACGTCGGCTGCAGGACCTCTGGAAAGGACTTTTTCCCCTCCTAATACAAAGAAACATAAAATGAAGGAGTAGATCTGTCCTCTTCCTTCCTTCCTTCCTTAGGTGTATGGGGTTGGGGACACAATTCTTGTAGCTATGGTAGCTATCTAATCTACCTAAGGTGAAGCCAAGAAACCCTCAGAGAAGCTGGTCCCACACTCATCTGGAAACCTCTGGACATGTATTTTGTGAGATAACTAACCGAGTGTCCCCTATTTATGGCCGCTTTCGGCCACGCCTTCTGTTACTTGTAGCCAAAAGTATGTTAACTGGCACAGAAGCACATACAATCTTCAGAGCAAGGGCCTTGCTGATGGACGGGTTCCAGTGAGTAATCAAGCTCTTCTTTAAAACAAGGTAAAGCAAGAAAGAGGCCAACTGGAAAATGGAGAAGGAACCTATAATCTTATACGCTAAGATTCAGAAAGGGAGACTAAAGACTAAAGGAAGCTTGAATTAGTATATGGCAATGACAGTCTCCCCCTGGTTTGGAGCTTTTCTTCCAAACAATGGCAGTGAAGAAGGACCATTTTATCTCACTTTTGCTCACAGGCAAAAATTTTTTAAACTTTCTAGAGTCTGACTTGTCTAAAGTAAAAGGGACCATATGCTTATATCCTAAAAAGTGAGGAGTATGAAATGCCCAAAGCACTTCAGAGAGGGTGGAGCTTCAAGCCCCACTTTCAATCCTTTATCCCGTTCTGCTTTTATTTGATTCTGCTTCTTTCAAGTATGTAAACAAATACACTAAAAACATGAACTGTATTTGCCTGAAATGGTACTACACAACCTTGTTTTTATCCTCAATAATAGGACAACGTTAGAAGTTAAAAAAATAAAGTGTTTTGAGAAAAACAAAAGAGGAAGGAACCTGCCAGTGAAGTAATATAGGGATGGGGAGAACTTTTAAGGCCAGCACTAGGGGTCTCACAGCTTGAAATATTCTATTCCTGGTTTCACAAAATATTAGGAAAATGAATTCTTCTGCTTTCCCAAATTCTAGAACTGAAATTTGCTCATTTATAAAGGGTTACTATTTGAAAAAATACGTTTTTGATACAGTTTACTAGAAGGCTTTATAAATGACCCTATCTTCGTAAACCCTAACTTCCAAAATTTGCTTCCAGCCCACATTTATTCTTCTTTCCTTCAACCATTCAACTAATTAATTCTGCATTGAAAGACCATTAAAGGCACATGGGGTATAGTGGTAAACAAACACAAAATCCCTGTCGTCAGGCACTAACATTGCAAGGGAGGAGGGAGGCAGTGTGTGTGTGTGTGTGTGTGTGTGTGTGTGTGTGTGTGTGTGTGTGTGTGTGTGTGTGTGTGTGTGTGTGTGTGTGTGTGTGTGTGTGTGTGTGTGTGGTTGTTGGCTGAGTGCTATGAAGAGAAGAATCGCAAAGCAGGATTAGGAGAGGGTGACCTGGGGTGTGCAGGGCACTGCTGTTTTGGCAGAGCAGTCAGGGAACGCCTCTCTCAGGAGATGGCATTTGAATAGAGAGACCCCAAAGAAATGAAGACACGGGCCAAGTGACCCTCTGAGGGGACACAGAACAAACCTCTGAGGTGCGAACTAGCCCAGTTTGTTGGAAGGACAGACCAAAGGCCAGCGTGACCGAGCGAGTGGAGGGGACGAAGGAGGCAGGGGATGAAGCAGCCACGGGAAGGTGTCAGAACACGGCAAGGAGGGGACAACAGGGGGTCCTGAGCATCCTGGACTCCCCGATCCTTGACCTCTTTGCCTCTGATGATTTGGAAATCACAACTCTAAAATTGGGACTGTTACTGGCAGTGACAAGACGGTGGGCGTGGCAATGGGGATGGGTGGCTTAGGTGGATGGAAGGAAGACCACTGGGGGCAAGGAGGTCAGGAATTGGGAGCCCTGAGGCTCCGACAGGCTGCCCACGTGAATTCTGAGTCGTAGTGGAAAGAGCTGTCCGCTAAAATGCTAAAAACTTCAACAAACTGGGAGAGGGGTGGTAGATAAGAAAGGGTAGAAGTGATAGAACCTGACGGATGGCTTTCAAAGCAGCATTTTTTAAGATGAAGGAGGAACAACCTATCTATATCCAGGGAGAAGAAGGGGAAGAGAAGGAAACCTAGGAACCTTTGCTCCTGAGCCTCGTTTCTACAAGTGCACTTATATGCAGCAATGCACTACGTCACAGCAGGCAATGTGCTAGGCCTAGGAATGCAGCAGAGCTGAGCCATCCAGAAAGAAAACAGGATGAATAAACGTTTTTACTATTTTTCTCATGGCTACATTATCACCTCACACATTCGATAATATTCAGGAAGGGGTTGTACTACAGCAGTGCCTTCTTCAGAAAGCTGAAGCCACACCTTAACTATCTCAGTTGAAATCTTCTCTACGTTAAGATGTCCCATACTTGATTACCTTGAGCTTACTTACTTTATTTATTTATTTATTATTATTATTTTTTGCGGTACGCGGGCCTCTCACTGTTGTGGCCTCTCCCGTTGCGGAGCCCAGGTTCTGGACGCGCAGGCTCAGCGGCCATGGCTCATGGGCCCAGCCGCTCCGCAGCATGTGGGATCTTCCCGGACCGGGGCATGAACCCGTGTCCCCTGCATCGGCAGGCGGACTCCCAACCACTGCGCCACCAGGGAAGCCCCTGAGCTTCTTTTCATCTTGTCTTGATAACAGAGGTTTCCATCACCGGGCTCAGTAACTGTACCTGCTACTGACAGTGACTGGAGGGAATGCTCCCAGGGGTTGATGGGTGAATGTCAGCAGGTATTAGTCTTTTCACTAAAGGGTCCCCCTGTAGCTGCTAGTAACGAACTACTAGTAGAGTGAAGAACTGGCCCAGTGGTAAGTTGATCTTTTCGCTCTACGATCAGTCGCTTCTTAGCGCCGGCAGCACAAACGGCGACTTCCTCCTCAACTTTATATAGAGCGTCTGTTTAGGGACCAAGGGTAGAGCCACCTGGACCAGAGAACCACGTGCCTGGGCCTCAGGAACAACACCTCGCTGCTCGGAATCAGGCCCTGTTGGCACAGTGGGAGCTGTAGGAACTCCAACTTCTGATACAGTGAGGTGTCCCTACACTGTACCAGCCTGGGAAGAACACACATCAGTCCTCGCCTGCCCGCAAGCAGAGAGCCGTAGAGTGAAGGTGGAAAGCCCGCCCCCACTCCACCTGGCTTGGACGCCGCTCCCAGGGTGCAGCTGGGTTCGTTTCATGGAACACGTTGCAGCTGTTTACTTTGGGTCCTCCTGGCTACTTGGCAAAATACTCCTGCTTCCCTGCGAGCCACGTGCAAACTCCCTGCTCCGGCTTCTGGAAGCAGGGCCCGCAGTCATCTTGATCATTGCCTCTTGGCTGGCTGGCGGACGTGCACAAACACAAAAGGTGATATTGACACTCGGCATCCGAGCTGACTGCTCCCGACAGCTCCTGTGATACGGCGGCCTCCGGGACTGGAGGACACATCTGCATTACTTAACTGCGCTGGCGCTGATTAACGTTTGCTGTAACCTGTGCTAATGGGCTCTGGGGCTTTGCCTGCCTGCTGCACAGTGGCAGCTGAGGTCTCCTGCTCCATCCTTAAAACACGATGCTTTAATTTTTAATGGAGCACATGTTCGATTGGCTATACAAACAGGCTAATCTGCAAAGCATGTGCTCAGTAACAAGCCTGGCTATGCCGCCGGAATATCAACATGACTTGGCCGAGCTGGGGAGGAGAGGGTGGCCTCCTGCTAACCGCCACAGCCACGGGCTGGGAGCTGGGACCACCGGCGGGCTGAGAGCCAAGGGGCAGCTGCAGCAGAGGCACCTGTGGCCTCCTCTGGACCCTCTGTGGGGCTTCTGCTTCCGGGTGCCTGCGAGCCCGAGCCAGCGGGGAAGAGAACAAAACTGTCCCCCAGCAGGTTCAGGCCTCTGGTGTAAGACCCCATGTGGCATTAAAGACGAAACCCCCCTCTGCTGCACAGGCATGACTAGAATGAGGTGCAGGCATCCAGCTTAAGAGACTTACCACGTGCCCTGCAGTCTGCTCAAGGATGAGGATTTAAACACGAACAAGGTACAGTCCTTGACGGCACTAAACCCACACCAGTAACCACAATGCCAGCGTGAGCAGTGATGCGCCAGATGTAGGTACAAAGTCCTCTGGGAGCGCAGAGGAGGGAGCACGCAAAGAAGAGACAGTTAAGCTGGGTTTTGAAAGACGAGCAGGAGTTCCCCAGAAGCACTTAAGATGACACTTGGTTACGAAGAAGCACGGCATATAGGGAACAGTAAACAGTGAGACGGAGTAGTGTGGACTTGGAGGCAGTCACACAGAGATATCTGGTGAGAAGCTGGCAGTCTGGATGCAGAGCTTAGGAGAGAAGGTAACACTAGAGACAGAAACATGGGTGCCCATCAATATACAGGGGATGCTGACAATGGAAAGCCTGAGAGAAAATGGTCCGCGGTAAAATAAAAGGTTTCAAAACCAGAAGCCTCTGGGGTTTAATGTAAGGGATGGTTACAAGAAGTAGCCCAGGGACTTCCCTGATGGCGCAGTGGTTAGGAATCTGCCTGCCAATGCAGGGGACACGGGTTCAATCCCTGGTCCGGGAAGATCCCACATGCCGTGGAGCAGCTAAGCCCGTGTGCCACAACTACTGAGCCTGCGCTCTAGAGCCCATGTGCCGCAACTACTGAGCCCATGTGCTGCAACTACTAAAGCCTGCGCGCCTAGAGCCCGTGCTCCGCGACAACAGAAACCACCACAATCGGAAGCCCGTGCACCACAACGAAGAGTAGCCCCCACACACAGCAACGAGGACCCAACTCAACCAAAAATCAATAAATAAATAAATTTAAAAAAACAACAACAAAAAAAGAAGTAGCCCAGAGAGATGAGTAAAGAACATAAGGAAAGAGAAATCTCTGGAAAGGGGGAGAGGTCACAAGCCTCAGGGCAGACAAGGAATTAAGGCCGGGAGGGCTTTGTCATAACCATTGTTGTCACTAGGCAGCAATTATAATCTTGGTCCTTATTGGTACAAACTGCTTTTACATAAAACATTTCATAACAATCCTGTAAGACAGCCTGATGTCACTACCACACTTTCTAGATGAGGAAATGGGATCAGAGAGGGTTAGAAGATTTCCCAAGGCCATGCAATTACAGCCATAGCGAGTAGGGCCAGGACTGGAATCCCACTCCCCAAATTCTTAGCTCCCGACAGGACACTGTGCTGGGGCTAAGGACACGAGGGTCCCAGATCCAAGGAGACACTCTGTGGGAAAAGGCTCTCAAGTCAACACCCTCAAAACCAGTCCTCCTCCAGGATACGAACAAATTACACTGAGTACACTCAAGGCTCTGAGAAGTTCTGCAGTTAAAAACCACCTGCCGAGGAAAGCAACATGTCTACCTTCATTTAACCCACGATTTCCCAAACTTATTTGTTCATGGAATAATTCTTTTCAGGTTATACCTTTCCTTTTAATATTCCTTAGCAGAATGAATGCTGCTCTAACGAACTCAGAGGAATGCTTCCTGCAGCGGGGGCTTGGAATGGTGTGTGATTAGGGGAGATGGATTAGTGGTTGTCTAACCACACACTTTCAACAATCCAGAGATGTCTGTCTCTGTTGTTCTTTCCAGATAATCTAGCATCTGTCATAATGGTGCTTATTTGTTCATCTTTGTCTGTCCATCAGATAAGGGACACGTTTTATCCACCTCTGCATCCACAGCATCTAGCTCTGTTACCTGGCAAGAACAGGACCCCAGGGAGTGTTTGCTGGATTGAACTAAACATTCCATAACGGTGGCCTCTAGCAAAGCCAATCAACACAGGCTCAGAGCTTCAACTCGTGGTTCCTAAGCGCTCTCATCACCCGAGGCTGCTATTCAACATGACAGCTGATCACTGACCATCTGGGTGCCCCTTGGCAGTCACCTGGGAACTCGGCATTCAGACCTTCAATGGGGGAGCAAGCTGCCGTCAGCCACACAGCCTTATCCTGGCCCCTGGGCAGCTTCTCAGCCTCTGTAGCCCCTGACTTCCCTCTGGCCTGGCCACACGGCATAGCAGACTTTGTTGCTAAGCATCTTACCCTTTGCCTCCAGGCCAGCTGCTCTGAGAAGAGAAAGCCACAGAGATAAGAGAGATCTGAGGGGAAGCCAGAGTACCCAAGGGCTAAGGAGCACTGCTGGAGGACCTGCAGCTCGTTGGTGTGTATGTGTTTTTCTTTGGATGGCGGGGTGTCTGAGGACTTAGTCAGGTTGGGGGCTAGGGATAAGTGTCCATCCCAGAGATAAGGTAGTTGAACAATCAAAAGGCTTTCGCACGAGGATTCCCGGTGCAACCTTACACGGCCTTTTCAAAAATCAACAGCTTGCAAATATTTAGCTCTACCTTCCCATGTCCCCAAATTTTAAAATGGTTCTTTCTATAGTTACCCAAGGCGCCCAAACCTCCCTGCTGCTCTCACTTGCTCATTAGAACAAGGAGATATTTTTTTCGTATTACCTACAAGGATAGAGTTGACCTTTGGTAATTAGCTGCCTTGAGATCTATACGTATCATGACCACAACACAAAAATGCCACCAACAGACCCTGTGAAGAAGGTAAAGGGGTTATTCTGGCCCAGCCTCACGTTGGCTCCATGGCCTGCCCTTGCCCTTCCAAGGGCTCATCAATCATTTTTTCTCCTTGAAGTTGTGCCCTGGTAATGTGTTTTATTTTCTTATAAGATTTCTAAGAAGCCATAGCACATGAAAAATAATACAATGACATGAGAACCAAGTTTCCAGGGCTCTGTCTACACCAGCAAGTAGAAAGAACAGAGCATCTACCCTAAAATCTAGGGTAGGACAGAGCATCTCCCCTAAAATCTCCCCGGAGTCTGGCTTTCAAGACTTCCACTGCTTATGGTCTCTGCTGGCAAGTCCACTCCTCCACAAGGTCAGAAATAAAAGGACGACAGAGCTGAAATCCTTATTTATCAGATGAGCAAACTGGAGCCTAGAGAGAGGAAGTCATTTGCCTGGCTCATGACAGCACCAGCACTTGAACTACAGTCTTTTTAAAATAAGTTTATTTATTTTATTTATTTTAGTTTTGGCTGTGCTGGGTCTTTGTTGCTGTGCATGGGCCTTCTCTAGTTGTGGTGAATGGGGACTACTCTTTGTTGCGGTGCGCGGGCTTCTCATTGGGTGGCTTCTCTTGTTGTGGAGCACGGCTCTAGGCGCGCAGGCTTCAGTAGTCGCAGCACGCGGGCTCAGTAGTTGTGGTGCACAGGCTTAGTTGCTCCGCGGCATGTGGGATCTTCCCGGACCAGGGATCGAACCCAAGTCCCCTGCATTGGCAGGAGGATTCTCAACTACCGTGCCACCAGGGAAGCCCCTGAACTACAGTCTTGTGGGTGCTGGGTCTGACTTCTTTCTTTGCAATGGACTGTGCTATACCTAGTGCCACCAATCCACTTGGTTATTCAGATGGTCAACAGGGCTTCCAGGGAGGGTTTGCATTGGAACGCTCAGACATTTCCGCGGTGGGTACCATGGACTGCTTTGCTAATATGGCTGAAACTACCTCATTTGCTTCCTGTCACTCTAGGAAGCCCACAGGCCTGCCACGACGTTCAGATATGGAGGATTTGGGCCATGAAGCACTTTAATTAGTCTGTCTGGAAAAATGAAACTGATCAAATTAAATATTAATCACATATAAACTGTGGATAAATCAGCAGGGGAATCATCAGGCAGAAAGGGCCATTCTTAAACGCAGACTTTTTTTACAAGAACATTTCAAAGGGCTCTCCTCCTGCTCTGTGTCCCCTGCCAAGTAAGTTGATTTCAAAGCAAAAACAAAGCTTTTCTTTTCCAAGCACAACAACTATGTCTAACCAGAAGTTTCTTTTGCTGAAATATTGAATGGAAAATTTGGTTCCTTAAATCTTTCTAAATCTTTGCCTCTGATTGGGTTCATTAATAAACATGCTGATTTTGTTACAGGGAGAGACATATGGTATAATCCGCTAACAGGAAGAAGTATTTTGCATTTTATTGTAGAAAACAAACATGCAAACAGGTTCTCACAGATGGTTTTCTTAGCTTCTGGGAGGGGGAAAAAAGGCTTAATAATGCTTGAAACTAGTTTTTCTCTTTAACAACAACAACAAAAAATCCTCACACATCTCTAGTGGAACTGCTTATAAATTAGATTAAGTTCCAATCCAAGGTTTTAACAATTTAGAATTCACTTTTTCCTCTTGTTTAAACACACAAAGATACACAAAGACACACACACACACACGCACACACACGCATTTTCTTTCCCTTACTCCCCTTCCTTCTCTTTTCTTAGAAACATTAACTTGCTCAGAGAGGCAGAGATAATTCAGCAACGCTTCATTTATCCATCATCATAAAGGACTAAGGTTTTCTCACAAATACATTTTCTAGATACTTGATGCTAATAACCCTTTAAGGTTTTTCAAATTTGGTGGTAATGTTGGCTTTTCTTTGAAATAGACTTTATTTTTTAGAACAATTTTAGATTTACATAGAAGTTGAGAAATTAGTACAGAGTATTCCCATATAACCCACACCCAGTTTCCCCTATTAACATCTTACATTAGTATGGAATATTTGTTACACGTAATGAACCAATATTGATACATTATTATAACTGAAGTCCATACTTTATTTATTCAGATTTCCTTAGTCTTTACATAATATCCTTTTCCTGTTCCAGGATCCTATTCATGACACCACATGACATGTAGTTGCCGTGTCTCCTTGGGTTCCTCTCAGCTGAGGCAGTTTGTCTGAATTTCCTTGATTTTTATGACCTTGACATTTTTCAGGATTTTGTAGGCTGCTCCACTATTGGAATGTGTTTGATTTTTTTTTTCTTATAATAAGACTGAATTTAAGCGTTTGGGGGAGGAAGAGAACAGAGGTAAAATGTCATTTTCATCACATAATATCAAGAGGGTATTCTGTCAACATGGTTTATGACTGTTGAGGTTGCCCTTGATCATCAGGCTGAAGTCGTGTGTGTCGGCTGTCTCCACTTTAGAGCAGCCCACTGCCCCTTCATACTGTATTCTGTGGAAGGAAGTCACCACACACAGCCTACACCTAAGGAGAGGGGAGTTAGGCTCCCCATTCTTAAGGGTAGAGTTTCTACATATATTATTTGGAATTCTTCTGCATGGGAGGTTTATCTCTTCTTCTACATTTATTAATTTATTTATATATGGAATCATGGGTATTTATACTGTGGGTTATAATGCAATGTTACTTGACTTGTTGTTTTGCTCAAACTGCTCCAGGTTTAGCCATCAGGAACTCTTTTCAGTTGGCTCCTGCGATCCTCTGACATAGCTCCATTAATTGTTTTCTTTTTTAGCACTTTCTTACTTTCTGGCACTCTAAAGCTCTCCAGGCTCATCTTGTATATCTCCTGCCCTAATCCTAGAGTTAGCTATTTCCCTTAGAATCTATCTTTCCTCTTATTGGAGAATGGTATTAGAAACCGAGATCTGGATGAATGTTTGCTTGTTGCTTCTGGGGTGTCCGTTCTTTTAGGCCTCTTCTGCTGACAGGGTACAGAAACATACGTGTATATACTAACTTGTGTATATTCACAGATCTATGAATAGTTCTATGTGCAACCACCTGTATCCACATTAGGCTACATACGAGCTCATACTGACGTCTCCAACGGATCCATCCCACGTGGCTCAGTCTAGCCTCCTTCCTTGTTTACCTATAAATTACCACTCCAACAGTGAGAAACCTGGCTAGATGGTGGGGTTTCATTTTGTTATTGTGTATCTTTTTCTAATATTCCTTGATAACGATCTTTTTAAGAAGCTATGGGAGTTCATGTGTTCACTCTAAAGTGAATGGGATTTAAGTTTTGTGAGGACGCAAGGTTGTCTCTGTGAGAAATAACTGCTCAGCTTCGTTATTGGTCTTCAGCTCAAAACCCAGAATCAGAATCCAAAGAGATCTTGAAAGACTAGAACACTGGGTTGACTAACACACTAGAACTTCTTAGGGAGAATTATAAAGTATTGCACTGGAGTCTGATTCATCAGCCACAGAAGAAGTGGACGGGGGGCATTTGGAGTTTTGGCTTGCCCGGCTGATGCCCTCACAGCCCAGGACTGGAGAGTTGCCTTCATTTGGCTTTTGCCAGTGGTGATCTTAAGTTCTTGAGCACAAGGCTTGCACTAGGAGGTATCCAGGAAATCTATATGGAATGTTTAATGCTTTTTCAATTTCTTGCCTCACTGTTAGCTATCATCCTTTCATTTTTTGGTGTCCTTTGAGTTCAACTCTTGGTTGTCTCTTCTCCAACACTCTTCCTAAAGCAGGGCTACAAAAAAACCCATACCAAACCAAAACAAACAAACAAAATATGCTAGAGAGCCAAATACCCAGGCTTGTTTTAAAACAACATGTAGGCTTGGAGATAAGGTTCTGTGTAGATCAGAGATTTTCCAGTGGGTTATATAAATGAGGTTGGAGAATGTGTGGCACCTATCTGTCTACTCAGGTCTCTTTCATGTTTGTTTCAGGGGTTTTCATGTCTGCTCTGGTCAGGCTGCTGAAAGAACCACCCACTAAGAGGGAAATCATGAAACCACAAGTCTGTGCAAAGTGGCATTTTTACGACTCTGCTGCAGCAGGGACCAATTCTTCCCTCTGCCTCTATGAGGCTCATGTGAAATTGTGGAAGTTGGCTATGTCCCCTTGCCTATATTATCAGCAAAACCATGGAGATTTGCCAGGAATCAGGTGAGTTTTAGTCTCTAAAACTCTGTACCAGGCAAGGAAAGGAAATAAAAGGCATCCATGTGGGAAAGGAGGATAATGGAGTTATTCACAGATGGCTGATCCTATACATAGAAAACCCAAGGGAATCCACAAAACAACTAGGAGTTTATTGTTATTAGAACTAATAAACTAATTGGGCAAAATCCCAGGATATAAGATCAATATATGAAACTCAATCATATTTCTATATAGTATCAATGAACAATTAAAAAAGAAATTTAAAAAAATCTCTCTCTCAATACCACCAAAAGATGTGAATGCTTAGGAATAAGGTTAATAAAAGAAGTATAAGACCTGTACACTGAAAACTACAAAACGTTTTTGAGAGAATTTAAAGAAGGTCTAAATAAATGGAAAGGCGTTCCATACTCGTGGCTTGGAAGACTCGCTATTGTTAAGATGGCAATCCTGCCCAGATGGATCTGTAGATTAAATGCAACCCATATCACAACCCCACCAGACTCGTTTTTTTGGTAGAAATTGACAAGATGATCCTAAAATTTCTATGGAAATGCAAGGGAGCCAAAAGAGCCAGAACAATCTTAAAAAAAGAAGAAGAAAGTTGGAGAACTCGTAGTTCCCAATTTCAAAACATCCTACACAAAGACATAGTAATCAAGATAGTCTGGTACTGACAGAGGATAGACGTATAGATCAAAGGTATAAGAATCAGAGTCTGGAAATAAACCTTTCTATTTATGGTCAATTGACTTGACAAAAGTGCCAGGGCATTCAAATGGGAAAGGGTTCTGGGACAACTGCATATCCACATGCAAGAAGATTAATTTAGGCTCTTCACATAGTACACAAAAATCAACCGGATCACAAAGATTTAAATGTAAGAGCTAAATTTATAAAACTTTCAGAAGAAAATTTACAAGGAAGTCTCTGTGACCTTGTATTAGGCAAAGCATTCTTAGGTACAACAACAAAAGTATAATCTATAAAAGAAAGAAAAGGAAAAATTGGACTTCATCAAAATTAAAAACTTTATACTTCAAAAGACACCATTATGAATATGAAAAGTCAAGCCACTGACCGGGAGAAAATATTTGCAAATCACATATTAGATAAAGGACTTACAAAAAGAATATATAAAGAACTCTTGAAAGTCAATTATAAGAAGACAAACAACCCACTTAGAAAAATGGGCAAAAGATTTGAGTAGTATTTCATCAGAGAAGATATACAAATGGCTAATAACACATGAAAAGATGCTCATCATCATTAGTCATCAGGGAAATGCAAATTAAAACCACAATGAGGGGGCTTCCCTGGTGGTGCAGTGGTTGAGAGTCCGCCTGCCGATGCAGGGGACACGGGTTCGTGCCCCGGTCCGGGAAGATCCCACAGGCCGCGGAGCGGCTGGGCCCGTGAGCCATGGCCACTGAGCCTGCGCGTCCGGAGCCTGTGGTCCGCAATGGGGGAGGCCACAACAGTGAGAGGCCCGCGTACCGCAAAAAACAAACAAAAAACCACAATGAGATACCACTTCACATCCACAAGGATAGCTGTAATCATAAAGACAGGCAATAACAAATGTTGGTGAGAATGTGGAGATATCAGAACCTTCATACATTACTGGGGGAAATTAAAATGGTACAGTCACTTTGGAAAAACAGTTTGGCAGTATCTTAAAAAAAATTGAATAGAAATTTACTGTATGATCCAGCAATTCATTCCTACGTATCCAGCAGGAAAAATGAAAACATATACCCACTCAAAGGTTTGTATGTTATGGCAGCATTATTAATAACAGCCAAAAAATAGAAACAAATGTTCATTAACTGGTGAATGAGTAGATAAAATATGGTATATCCTTTCAGTGGAATATTATTCAGCAATAAAGGGGAATAAACTACTAATACATGCTACAATATAGATGTGCCTCAAAACATTATGCTAAGTAAAAGAAGCCTGATGAAAAGATTACATATTGCATGATTCCACTTTTACAAAATGTTCAGAAAAAGCAAATCTATAGACACACAAGTAGATTAATGGTTGCCTTGGACTGAGGGTGGTCATGGGGCCTGAGTGCAAATGGGCAGAAGGGATTTTACTGGTGTGATGAAAACGTTCTAAAACTGAACTGTGGTTACGTAACCCCATACATTTACTAAAAATAATTTAATTGTATGCTTAGTATAGGTGACTTTTTGGCATATAAATTATATTTGAACAAAGCTGTTAAAAAGTTGATGAATAATATGTGTAATATAATCTAAATTGAAAAGAAATCAAAACAGAAAACAACAAAGTAAAAAAGAAATATAAAATGAAGCCTTCTCAACTAGAGTCAGCATGTTTAACCTTATTCATCTTATAGTTGAAAAGTGTACCATTTTACCAACTTCGCCTATTACTTTCACCCCCCAGCCGCAGTCCCTGGCAGCTACTTTTCTGTTCTCTATTTCTTTTTTTTTTTTTGCGGTACGCGGGCCTCTCACTGCTGTGGCCTCTCCCGTTGTGGAGCACAGGCTCCGGACGCGCAGGCTCAGCAGCCATGGCTCACGGGCCCAGACGCTCCGTGGCATGTGGGATCTTCCCGGACCGGGGCACGAACCCGTGTCCCCTGCCATCGGCAGGCGGACTCTCAACCACTGTGCCGTCAGGGAAGCCCTCTGCTCTCTATTTCTGAGTTAAAAAAAGATTCCACATACAAGTGATATCATACAGTATTTGTCTTTCTCTGTCTGGCTTATTTCACTTAGTGAAGTACCTTCAAGGTCTATCCATGTCCCAAATGGCAGCACTTCTTTCTTTCTTTCTCATGGCTGAACAGGAAATGTGTTGAGAGAGCAGCATTTAAATGCTCTTACCAAAAATAAATAAATACATGTGTACATACTACGTACATACATACATAAGGTAATGAATGTACTAGTTAACTAGATCCTTTTACAATGTACATGTAATTTCAAGTCATCACGATGTACACTTTAAATATCTTACAATTTTATTTTTCAATTATACTTCAATAAAGCTGGAATTAAAAACAAAAATAATAAAATAAAATTAAGCTGCACAAGCATGCATATTTATGGGTAATACCTATGTAAAAGGCTCTGGATGCCAAGCCATCTACAGTGGCACTCCCTGGTTAAACGTGAACATTTTTTATAATAAGCACGTAGGATGTTGAAACTTTAAAAATTAACTCTGATCCATATCTAAATTTTGATTTTAGTTGATATTCCAAGCAGGTAACATTCATTCATTACCTATACTCTGGCATGGAGAGACTGCCAATGGCACTATCTACTGCCAATGGCACTAGATATCCCTATTTGTTCTTAACTTTTTATTATGGAAAAATTTTGAACACATATACAAGTAGACAGAAGAGTCTAGTAAACTCCCAGGTTACAATTTCAACAAATATCATCTCATGGCCAATCTTGTTTCATCTCTACATCTACCCACTGCCCCCATGACTTATATTAAGGCTTAGAAGAACCCATCTGCCTATTATGCTGAGATGCAAAAATGGAAACGCAAACAGCTCTGAGATCATGAGATGCCTGGCTGAGGAGAGGCAGAAGCAAATCCTCTAAGAATGATCCTCTAGCCATAAGATACTGTCTCCTTCCAGAAGAAAAGGTTTGGCTGAGACAGAAAAAGAGAAAGATAATGGTTAACTTGGGAGGTCAAAGAAGACTTTGTCGTCCACATTGCAGGCTGTGCGTGCTCAGACATGAATGGACAATTTTCTAGGAGTAATCTGCTCACCGCCGGAAGGTGAAGGAGGGTAGCTTTCCCAGTGCACTGTGTACCATTTAGAGCACCTGGACGAAGTAATTGACCAAGTCGTGTCCTTGTGCCCTGGAGGAACTAATCGCTTCCCAGGGATGGGCAGTTTGCGCCTCAGGCAGGTCATTCCTCTCAAACACCCAGCAAACTTGAATAGCCTGGGAACTTCCCTCCAAAGACAAGGACTAAGCAAACCACAGAGGGTCCTCTGTCCTCAGGGCATGCCCAGTCCCAGCCCTAGGAATCTCTTTGCATCCAAAGGCAAGGCTGGGGCATGCTGCCTTAGGGTATAACCCTTAGATTTCCACCTTCTGACTTTCAGTCTGGTCTGGGTGCAGACCCAGGTCTCCTCTTCTGGTCACCCAAGCACATAGCCCCAGACTCCTTAGATGGTGTTCAGTCCCTTCAGTATGTGGCACGTCTAGAGACAAGCTTCAGAACTCAGAACTAGATAAATAAGCCATCTTTGTTTGAGGGAGAAAACTGTTACCAGCTGCTGTACAGAGCCTGCTGGCTCACCCTGAAGCCATTCAGGTCTCTAGGGAAACCTGCTGAGACTCTAAGCTAGATGGCTTTATCACACCAACACCCCACTTCTGAAATGAAAGTCTTCTGGTGGTCAAAGAGGAAAGCCGTTATTATTATTATTATTAATATTATTATTCCTACTACTACTACTATTAAAATCCAAACTGTAGGCCTGGTCTCCTGTGTGATCTTGAGAAAGAAATTATTTTCTCTGGTTCCAACCCTTCTAGTTACATCACCACTGGGTCAGAGGCCTTTGTTAAGGCCGGTAAGGCAAAGTGAGATTTGTGGGTGTTTATTCTTGATGTCCGTGGCTGGTCGCCGGGAAGCCCTTCTCAGTGTCCATCTCCTGCTCTAACTACTTGGAATAAACCACGATCTCCACCTGATTCTCAGCTACAAACACATCTGTCAGGCTTTCGCTCCTGGTATTTTGGCAGCAACCGTCCTTTAGGTAGTTATTAACTCTTAAATATAAAATCCAGGCACCAAATCATGAAGCAGAAAAGACATACATAATTTAGGTTAATTAAAATGCCTCCAAGTGAACAGGTGACAGATGTCAAGCCTCCTGGCACCGGAAGAAAGGCGGTGCAACAGACTATTAGGATTCCGGTGTTAATCAGGTAATAGTAACTTGGGTAATTAGCAAATCACACCAAATCTTGTTTGAGTCCCAAATCTCATTTAGAACCTTTTGGAGAAGCTGTTTACATACAAAGGACACACTCTCCCACTGACAGAAGATGCCTGCTTACTGGGGCAGCTATCCCAGCTTCCCTGCCTCTATTAAATCCATTTTAATTATGAAGTCTCAAGGTCTAATTCACCAAGGACTGAAAGACAGAGTACTTGTCCCTTTGCTCTTGCTAAGGAGTCAAGGAGCCCTAAATTCTGGAATTCTAGTAGACTTCAAACACTCAGCAAGTCCTAGAAAAATGGGGGTGGTCTTTGCCACTGGTCTACCAAGGCACTCCATACCTGTCATGAAAACATCTCCCTTTGCCGTTTCTAATTCACATGTAAAGGATCTGGACAATTCACACCCCTCGGTAGGAGGAAGCCCCTGGTTCCTGAGGGTGGGGAAAATCCAAAGGTGTTGCTAGGCCTAGCGCCTCGGGGCTCTCAGTGAACCCAGTTCATTAGCGGTGGGCCAGCTGAGGTTGGAATGATGACTCAGGTCTGTGCTCCTGCATCCCTCTCCCCTGCGGCCTGTTACTTTAAACCATTTTTATAGAGCTCTTCACAACACTCCTCCTCTACTCGGATCTAAAAGTACCTCTGAAACAGTACTGAATTCCAATCCTGTCATCGGCTTACAATAGCTACACTGGGCTTGTTTCTACAAGCCAGTTGGTTTAAGCCTCGGGATTGCTGGGTGTCACTTGTCCGTGTTCCTTTTTAGCTAGAGAGTGTCAGGAAAATGCTCTGAAGGTCCTTGGCATGGCCTCAGTCGTCAGTTATCTTGCCAACTTAGTGCTTGGAACTTAATCTATTTTTTTCCTTTCCTTCTATTTATATCCTCTTATCCAATCACTCAGCCAGCGTTCTGGAGAGGGGAGAGGTCGGGGAGCTGATGTCATCCTTGATATAAAGGAGAGGAGAGAAACCTGAAGTTGCTTGGCTACGTAGTACAGTTGTGTAATTTGGGCCAAGTCTCTTCTGCTCTTTGAGCCCCTTGTGTGAAATGGGAGCCAAAATATTTCCCCACTGACTCCACAGGGACGGTGTGAGACGTAAAGGAGAGAACAAACGGCAGTGTTTTTGTTCGCCGTAAAGCATCACACGAGCTGTTTACTCTAAAGGCCTTCTGAGGAGGTAGGAGCCACGTAGCCAGCCAGAGGCAGTGCTTAGAAGCAGGGCACGTCCCCTCTCATTCTCCATGGGGTAACTGCTTGGCTGGCTTGCTGGCTCCTGTACTGCATGGCAGGGCCTGAGCAGATGCTCTCAGAAAGAGACTTGTGTGGTGTCTGCTGTTAAAAGGTGGGCTGCAGGGAGGGCAGAATGGTGTAAAGGAAAGATCTCTGGATAAGGAGTTTGGACACTGGGGTTCTAGGTACAACTCTGCCACTAACCTACTCTCTTAACTAGTGACTTGGCAAATGAAACAAATCATCAGGATGACCGCTGGTTAACTCTTAGGGAGGAAAATGGTTGAGCCCAACACGGGTTATGAAGAACCAGTCATCAGAACGAGACTTTTTCATCGGGTATGAGATTGATAAACTTGGAAAATCCCGTAGACAGGACAGACCCGTATGCAGCCAGATATAAATGAGCTTTACTGTGCAGTTCAAACGGTCAGGATGGAGGAATGTGGTTGGGACAAAAACGCAATTAGGTGAGTTCATAAATGTTTGATAGGCCCCACAGGGAGCTGATGAAGGTCTCCAGTGGGAATTTCTTTTGCCTTATCGGTTGTATTAGCAACAGATGAGGATCGCGGGCGTTACCTGATGACAAGTGACTGCAGACACCATGCTCTCGCCCCTTTCACACTTTGTGTACACAGTTCCCCCTGCCTGGAACATTCATCCCAAGCTCTTCCCTTGGCCAACTCCTACTCACAGATACTACATTTTCCAAAAAGCCCAAATTTGTCAGGCACCTTTCCTACGTGCTTCTGTATTTCCCTTCTCAGGCGCCGTCTGTCCCAATAAGCTCTTTGAGGGAGGTGACCATGCCTGTCGTGTTCCTGCTGTATCCCCAGGCTGAGCACAACGTCCGGCACATAGCGGCGGAACTGAATTTTCCTACAACAGGAAGCTGGAAATGGTAGTATACTGGATAAGACACAGATCCAAAATATTTCAGCAGACTACAGGAATGGGTGAATTCCTTCTTATCTACATTTAAATGACATTTAATTAGGAATAAATGTAGTTTGCATACATGTTCACTAACAACAAATACACACATACAGGTGGAGCAAATATGCTGAACAGTTATATATGTGAAGAAAGACTCAAGTTTGGAATAAATGAGTATTTCTGGTAAAACCACCAGAAAAGCCACAATATCACTACACAGTAGCGTGGGACTCTCTCAAAAGCAGTGACAGCCTCTCACCCCATGCTGAGCAGCCCGGGATCTAAGAATTAACGGCCAGAGATGTCTGGAAAAGAGAAACTAGAGTGACATAGACTGGGAAGCCGAGAAGTATGAACAGAGGCCTAGAGAAGAAAGACTTAGTCAGGAACATGGAGTTACTTTCAAATGTCTGGAGGGATCATGATATAGCAAGGAGACTGAATTTAGTCTCTGTGGATCCAGGACGGGCAGATCCAATGGGAGAAAGTAACCAGCAGATTTCGCTTCACAGAGGTGGAAATTTTAAATGAAAGAGAGGTATCCTTATGGCACTTTTTCAGGACTAAGTTTTCCTGCACAGGAGGTTCGGGCAGAGGCCAGATCACCTCCTCCTGGTGATACTGAAGACGTGTACAATGGTAGACAAAGTCACCTGTCACCTCCACACTCCACCTTAGTCAGGGCTCCAGGAAGAGGCTGGCAGGTGCACCACAGTCAGAGTTGGGCAGGGAGAGCGTGAGTGGTGTTTTGAGTTGAGATGTGTCTGCCTCACCGGAACAAGTCGGTGGTGCGTCTCTGCAGGGTATTAGCAGGAAGGTGTGAGCCCAGTAAGGCGTGCAGAGAGCAACCGAGCACCTTCCAAATGAACACTGTGAATCGGTGGAAACCCAAGGGGGGAGCCATTAAACAGAGCGGGCCATCTTCCACTCTCCTCAAAGCCAAAGCCTTGAGGGTTCCTGCACCGAAGACTTCCGGGCAGGCGTAAAGAGCTTTCTCCAAAATCCAAGAAAGCTTTTTGTGCTTCCCCGGTTGGCAGCTGCACGAAGGGCTCTTTTTCTTAAACCCTTGGCACTGCTGGGTGAGAGCAAAGAGGCCGTTCGCATTAAGAGGCATTGCCCAATAGGCTCCCTGCTTACCTGCTAGTGGGGTAGCTGCCCTGACCAGAGACAGAAGCTGGTAGCAAGAAGCACCTTCTTCTCCCGAGTTTTTTGGGCCTTTTGCAAATGCAACATGACAACCACCACGCCCACCAAAAAGGCAAAACAACAAATAACCCCAGCACCCAAGAAGAAGGGCTGTGAGGCGTTCTACTTTCCATTTTGTTAGGCTGCTGGAGGTCAAGGACCAGGAGAGGGCAGGGCGCCAGGAGTCCCTTTTCCCTGAGGCCACGGTCCAAGCGAGATGAAGAAAAATGAGACTGGGAAAGGAAAAAAGAAACCTTCAACACCACAAAAAGCTCACGGCTGGAAAACGGGGGCTGGAGGAGGGCTGGATGGCTGGAAACTGGGCTTCATTGGTGGCTGAGTGCATGCCCTACATAGACTTGTGGAGAGGAGGCCCGTCCCCGTACCAGCCCCCCACGGGACAGGCGGACAGTGCTGGTGGTGGGGTGCTTTCTTCCTGCACAGCAGGCATCAGAGTGAGAGCTGACAAGCACTGGCAGAATTTTAAAAATTGCTGCCGCCCTCCCACAGACGTCCATTATGTCTCCAGAGCCTTAGGATTCACGGCATAAAAGCATAATCAAGAGAAATCATGGTTCAGCTCAGTCAGGGATGGGCGGAATAGTCCATTTAACTTTATGTTGAAAAAAAGGAAAATAATTGGACCAAAATTTGTTTGAAATGGGAGTAGGAAATGGCTTGTTTTCAATCTATTTCAAACGAAAAACCTCCATTCAATACTCACTGGAAACTATTTAGTTTGGAAACAAGTTTAGTATTCCGTAGGCAACATACATGAAAAGTTGCAGCACAGCACAACCTGCACAAGGGCTCTCCGACAACCTGATGACCTAGTTCGACAGGGCTTTTGAAAGAAGGGCTGGCTGGGCGAGGGCCGTTCACAGCCCGGCTGTTGGCTTCACAACAAAAATCTGCAAGACCAGACTGGCTGGAGAAAAGGAAGTCTTTCAAGTTGACAGAAAGCCCCAAACAACCTTCTGTTGGCAAACAGCGACATGGTAGCTGAGAGCAGAGAGAAACTGAAGATGGTGGGAAGTGAGTCATCCAGAAGAAGCAAACAAATCTGCCGTGCGGTGCCCCGTTGTGACTCTGTGCCTCCCAAGCAACAGCAGTCAGCACCCCAACCCAAAGCCGCAGGAGCCTAGGACAGAACCTCAGGGAGCGCTCACCTTTACGTGACGTGTGGATTCTTCCGATAACATTCCTACAAGCAGTGCACTGGGAAGAGAGGCCTCGGAGAGAGGCTGGCCCAGAGGGCGTTTCTCAGGCACTGCAGCATCTCACTCCTCACTCTATCCTACCTTTCAGCTTCTAGGTCTGCTATTCCACACGTGGCTATACCACCAAGTACGCCAGTGGAATTCACTGAGTGGTAAATTCCAAGGGGTCAGGGACTTTTTTCTTAACCCCCTCTTGTTCACCCAGAACCTCGTAGGATATCTATCACTCCGTAGGTGCCTCATCCGTGTTTGTTGAATGAATGGATGAACGTCCTATGAGGGGACTAGGGAACCTCTTAATGGAAAGGTCTGGTGTGAGAAGGCCACAGGCCTCCTGCTATGTCAAGGTGTTTGAAGTCCATTGACCTGTATCCTGAGATTCATATGCTAAGAAGCTGTCTTCTGACTTTAATCATGACCCTGTAAGCAGAAATACACTATAGGGACTTCCCTGGTGGCGCAGTGGTTAAGAATCTGCCTGCCAATGCAGGGGACGTGGGCTCGATCCCTGGTCCGGGAATATCCCACATGCTGCGGAGCAATGAAGCCCGTGCACCACAACTACTGAGCCTGTGCTCTAGAGCCCGCGAGCCACAACTACTGAGCCCGCATGCTGCAACTACTGAAGCCCGTGTGCCACAACTACTGAAGCCTGCGCACCTAGAGCCTGTGCTCCGCAACAAGAGAAGCCACCACAATGAGAAACCTGCGCACCGTCATGAAGAGTAGCCCCCGCTCGCTGCAACTAGAAAAAGTCCGTGCGCAGCAACGAAGACCCAACACAGCCAAAAATAATAAATAAATAAAATAAATTTACTTAAAAAAAAGAAGACATAAAGCATCATTACTACTTTAACCAGCAGAGGTTGTATCTATCCCTTTGGAAGAACAAAGGCCACATTTCATGGCTGTAAAGGGTTCTTACAGGCACCTGGGTAGCCCTGGTTGTCCTGAGCCAAATATTCTGTTCAGCGATCTTCACTGTGTCAATCTACTGAAATATTTACATGCTTCCCTTAGTTCGGTTTCACCTCCCCTCCCTTAGTTTCCCGTCTGCCTTCATTTCCTCTTTCCTTTGACCTTTAGGGTTCTCTGGAAGTGATGAAATGGCTTTCAGTTGAGCACCATTAGATTTCTCTTGAGAAAAGAAAGCTGGACGGTGCTTCCCCTACCATCTGCTACTTCTTACTTGTGGGCTAAGTTTGAGCTTTCTCAGATCTAATACCCTCCATTCCCACCACAGCAACACTGGCATGGTTTGCCTGAGTCACTGGGATCTTTAAATAAAATGGAGAGAGCGGCTTGCTGGAAAATCTTAATTTTATTGAAAAGCGTGGTTTACCTTTGATAGAGTCTACACATATAACACAAATCGACCCAGGAAAGGAAGCCTTCTTCTCCCTCATTGTTTTATGCATTTCAGGGGTGTATATAAAAACACAGCCTGTCGTGCGTTATTAATTTTAACAAAACAGAATTCATTCTGAGAGACTAAAATTTTGATTCGACAACAACAAGAACAACAAAAATCCAAGGCTGTCGTGCTTGGGAGTGGATGAGTGTAGCGACACAGAGCTCAGTTACAGATCAAATGCTTTCATTTTGCTTTTCACAGATTTACGGAGGACCTACTATGTGCAAATCTTGCTGAGGACTGGTGGGTGGGGTGGGCAGCATATAATGAAGCCGGAGTGTTTGTCCTTGTTCTCCAAGGTGGCTGGGTGTGAATGCCAAACACATAAATGACTGAAAGAGGGGGTGAAATGCTGAGTGTGGGCAGAGCCTGGGTTTCCTCTTCAGGTTTCAAACTGGGACCCTGGAGATGTGGATGTGGTATGAGGAGGTCTGGGGACCAGGGGGCTGGTTGGTTAGACAGATGGACGTGCATCTAATGCTCTGCAGTTAAAACCACTTTCCCTCCTGTTGTCGCTTTTGATTCTTCTACCAAAAAGGGCCTTGGCTTCTAATGGAGCGGCAGCAGTGGGACCAGCAGATCACTGGGCTTGGTCTCTTCGAGGAGTTCTCTGTGTACCACACACCCGCTCGACATGTTTGTCAGCGGCCAGGAGGAAGGCCATGGGATTCTCTCCTCTACCGCGGTCGGGCTACATGGACTCCCATGTGTTAAGAAAGTCTAAAATAGGACAAAGGTGCATTCTCCAGCACTGAATTTCATGTTATGCCTCTTTTTTTTTTGCGGTACGCGGGCCTCTCACTGCTGTGGCCTCTCCCGTTGCGGAGCACAGGCTCCGGACGCGCAGGCTCAGCGGCCATGGCTCACGGGCCCAGCCGCTCCGCGGCATGTGGGATCCTCCCGGACCGGGGCACGAACCCGTGTCCCCTGCATCGGCAGGCGGACTCTCCACCACTGCGCCACCAGGGGAGCCCTGCCCTATGCCTCTTTTTAATGGTGCCATTTGGCTCTTAACTATTTTTAAAGGAGCCACAAGGAGTCATGACTTCTCGAGTCTGGAGGAGGGCTCGGTGCTGTGCTTTGGGACAGTTTCAACCTTGGGAAACTCCCATACGGACACCATTTGCATCATGTTATCCTCCCTGGATCCAAACTGCTCTGCCTACAGCCCTTTACCGTCTCACTCACAAACCTCCTCCCTGGGTGGGAGGGGCCCATGCTCTGTGCACATGTTGCTGGGAGAGGACACAGGCAGACTAGTTAAGTCGGTAGGGCTTCCGATGGCTTCCAGACCACTCCTGGCCTGGGACCAAGTAAGATGAGAAAAACACAGCAGTGCGGTGAATTTTCAATTTCAGTTTCAATGTAAAGGATTGCTCCTTATTCTAAAATAATGCATCTCTTGCTTCTGCGGTGTTAACAATAATAATAAAAAGGGTATAAAAGGTATCAAGTTCTTCCCTGTGTCAGGCCCTCAGTGCCTTACCTACATTCTTTCATTTACTCCTCCCAATGATCCTAATAAGTAGGTACTGTTACAACCATCTCCATTTTACAATAAGGAAACTGAGGCAGAGAGGTTATTTAAATTTCCCAAGGTCAAACAGACCACTAGTCAACAGTATCATCAAAATTTGTTTGACTCCAGAACCCTTAACCACTATACCATATTTTTTTTTTATGAGATAATGGTGATAGTATTCAATACATGATATTTAGAATGTAAAAAATTTCTTCTTGGTAATATATAAAGTTAGCAGCTCAACCCTATGTAGGCCTCTTACAATTAAGAAAGAGAACTTTTTTTTTTTTTTACTAGCTTGTGAAATCCTGGAGTCCGATGACCTCTTTGTGAGTCATACTAAATCTAAATGTAAGGTCATCCGATACCAAACCACGCGATGCGATCACTGTGGGGTCAGACTGAGATCTCCCTTCGCACAGACAGAAGCCGTCCCAGCAGCTCCACGGCATCACTTGGCGAGATGCTGCTGACTACGCACAGGCACAGTAAAGAGCACAGGCGCTGGGGTCCAACCAGCTCAATCGTAGTCCTGACTGATTAGCCATGTGACCTTGGTTATCTCCTTTACCTCTTGGTTGTTCAGTTTCCTCATATATAAAAATGGGGATTACTGCAGTACCTATCTTATAAAGTTGTCGTAAGAATCAAGTTTGTTTAATACATGTGAAGTACTTTTTTTTTTTTTTTTTTTTGCGGTACGCGGGCCTCTCACTGTCGCGGCCTCTCCCGTTGCGGAGCACAGGCTCCGGACGCGCAGGCTCAGCGGCCATGGCTCACGGGCCCAGCCGCTCCGCGGCATGTGGGATCTTCCCGGACCGGGGCACGAACCCGCGTCCCCTGCATCGGCAGGCGGACTCCCAACCACTGCGCCACCAGGGAAGCCCTGTGAAGCACTTTTAACTGTGTCTGGCACATAATAAGCCCAGTAAATGCCAGCATGTGTCACCATCCTTACAGTTGTCATCGTAATCATCACCGTCAGCATCACCATTACAACATTAGATACGCTCATGCTAGGTGCTCACGGGTAACGACAAAATGTAGAATGTTGTTCTCTGAGTTCCTATTTAAAAAGCAATAAAAAAGTCACATTCCTGGCAACCTCCAGATATTACATCTTCCATATGTTTGCCTTGCTGAAAAATCTCAAATGTAAAGAAATCTCTTCATTGGTCTTTCCCAAAGTGCCAACTCTTTCAGCGTCAGAAAGCAGCTCTTGGGCGCGTGGATTCCTAAACAGGTGCAGACAGAAGGCACCAGGAAGCCATCTCATCCGAGCCTCTGCTGAACGCTAGCAAACCTGTCCAATACTGACGATCCAAAGGCAGTGTACGGGGAGCTTGTCGCCTCGCAGGCAGGGCATATGAGATCTCCTGTCGGTGGGCCGTCTCTCTGAGCGCTACAGAACACCCACCCCACAAGCCTCTCAGTCCCTGGCATCACAAAGACAGCCTCGCTTTGTTCACTGCCGCTCACTGCTCTCCAGGCTGAAGGCCACCGACACGCGGGCGGAGCCGGTCAGAACCAGGGTTCCAGTGACTCCACTCCCGCAGCTGAGAAGCCCACTGCTGTACGACGCCAAGCTTGCCCACCACTCCCACGCCCGGCTGCGACCAAAGGCCAGTCCTGGTCTGGTAGGATGCAGCAGCTATCACCGCCCAGCTCCCTGCTGCTCTCGATGTGAGTCTCGGCTCCAGTCTAGGCTAGAACAGCGACGGACACACCCAGCTTTCCTTCTGTGAGATTGGATCTGCAGAGATTCTGCATTTGGTCGCTTTCCTCTGCTCTCTTAGCATTGCCTCTGAGCCAAGAGGGCCTGACCATCACAGAGAGTTAAAACAGGAGCTTAGTCCCAGAAGAGAGGATGTGAGAAACAGCTGAACAGAAAAGATCAGTTCTGCCAAGGGAGCAGACATTCTACGGGCGGCCTGGGACACCCCCTTTGTGAGAGAAGCGAAGGCGACTGAGAGGCCCAGAGCCGGGGTTCTCTCATCAGCAACTCCAGCCATGAGGCAGAGTGCAGATTTAAAGGGGACTCCTGTCTGCAACGAGGGCTCGTTACTCTCTGGCTGGTCCAGCACTTGGGCTGTTTTCTCTGAAGACAGTGAGATACTGAGGCAGACGCTGAATCAGGCCTTCTGTCCTCGAGGGCTGACCCTTTGGTCTTCTCTTGCCACAACCATCCCCAGCTACAAGAATGGGAATTACAGCCCGCTCAGAATTGGGAACAAAAGGAAAAGAAACCAAAAAGGAGGCAGGTAGCCACTGTTTTAAAATGCGGACGGAATCAATTACCACGTTAGACTCTCAAGTCTTCATGGGATTATGAAATAACTTTCCCTCTCTTCACTCCCTTTCTATCCTGTTTTGTTCTATAAGCCTCTGTCCTCCACCCTCATTTCCACCTGCGCGGGTCAAGCCAGGTGGCTTGCTTTCTGATGTGCCTGGAAGAGACGTGTTGGGGAGTGAAGTGGGGGAGGTTGATAAGATCAGTTGGGGCTTTTTGCATTTACATTTATTTATTTATTTTTGGCCGTGCTGGGTCTTCGTTTCTGGGCAAGGGCTTTTCTCCGGCTGTGGCAAGCGGGGGCCACACTTCATTGCAGTGCGCGGGCCTCTCACTATCGCGGCCTCTCTTGTTGCGGAGCACAGGCTCCAGACGCGCAGGCTCAGTAGTTGTGGCTCACGGGCCCAGTTGCTCTGCGGCACGTGGGATCCTCCCAGACCAGGGCTCGAACCCGTGTCCCCTGCATTGGCAGGCGGACTCTCCACCACTGCGCCACCAGGGAAGCCCTGGGGCTTTTTGCATTTGATGTGTCCCCGGAACAGCAGAGTAGAGATTTCTACTAGGTAGCTGGATGTGAGTGTGGGAATAGTTCCTTTTCACTCTGGTACTTTCTCACTTTCCTTTTCAGGTTCTTCCTCTGACGTCCGATACCCAAGTATCCACCTTGCTCTCAGCTTATCAGCTAAGCTCTGGGTAGGCCCTGGGTGAGGAATTACATCTTCCTATAATAGGGGACCTCTTGAAGATGGAAACATCTTGGAGACCTAAAGGAAGAAATCTGTGATGGAAAATTCTAGGCAGCATGAGAGGTGGTAGAGAAATGTCAGGAAGAGAAGGAACCCTAACCTCTCTACGGTAGATGGTTGAAGAAACGGCACCCAATTTGGTCATGTCCTCCCTGTATCCCTCGATGTCCCTTCTCACACTGACTCTGGACCAGCCTTGTGACTTGAACCGGTCAGAGGCACATCACCGAGAACGCTGAAAAGTACCTGCACGCTGGGGCCCGTCTCTCTTGCTGCTCCTTGGAGCCCTGCAATCGCACGGCCTGAAGCCTGGGTTAGCCCATTGAAGGATGAGACGTCACGGGCAGCAGAGAGGAGCCGGCCCAGCTCGGACCGCTGCCTCAAACCAAGCAGTCTGTCAATGACCAGACACAGGTGGAGGCCTCCTAGACCAGCCGACCCCAGCTGACCACAGATGACTGGGAGGCCAGCAGAGATCAACCGAGCTGGCCTGGACAAACACAGTCACCCACTTGACCCAGAGAGCTGTGAGCCGTATAAAATAGTCACTAAGTTTTGGGGTGGTTTGTCATGTAACAAAAGGTAACTGATACCATCTCCTTTAACCCCCAATCACAGGAGCCAGCTGTCTGCAAGCCTGCCTACTTCTATGCATGGTACCACCAACCTTCCCTCATGCCTTGGTGCCTAGAGGGCATCCGACAGTAGGCCTCAAGTGGTGTCTCCCCAGAATAACAACAGGAAGAAAAGACGTCAGAGCCTGACGGTAAGTGTGCATTGGAGCAGGGGTCGGGGCGGTGGGGGTGAAGGGGGTAGAGGGCAAAGGAGGGGAGAAAGGAACTGACCAGAGACAGCATGTCTTGCTGAACACAGAAGCAACTCCCGCTCCCCCTGAGGTCTCTTCTGCTAGTGGCAAAGAGAAGCGGTAACAGCAGTGACCATAAGTGGCCTGGCTAATTTTCACGGTCAGGCGGGGGGCTGGGGAAAAGGGAGTGGAGAGAACCACAAAATGCGCCTTGCAGAGGCACAACCCAAATCCTTGCCTGCGCTGCTATCATCCTCGTCAGTAATTCTACGTGGATAGGAAAAAGAAAGGCTTGAGCATACGGTTTCTATCTGTGCTGCACAGAAGCTGATTAAAAATGCTAACTACCATGATTGTCCAAGCACCAGACGATCCCCAGAGACCCGTGCTCACAGATGGCGATTAGTCTGGGATGGCCAGAACGTTCACCGGTACCACGCTGCCGTAACACCCAAGGACTATCTGTCACGCTCCCAGGAGGCCGTTAAGGGCTGTTTACTTCATACAGTTAACTTGAACCATAAGCTTCACAAGGCTCTTTGATACAATTTTAATCACTCTCCTCATAAACCCGTAACACTCCCCAGCCTGGATACGCATCTGCATACAGCACAGCCGAAACTCCCCTTGGAGTTCTGCAGCCAGCGACACCCTCTTCCCACCCTGCCGCCCCTCAGACGGATGCCGCCTCACCGCAGACCCTGTCGAGGGCCTTCCCTGATTCATGCACCTGCATCAGGGCTTCCCGGCCTGGTAATACATCACGGCTCCCAGTGGAAATTGGGTGATAAAAGATCAATACCAGGACCTTGTAACAAATGTTCCAACAGGGAAACTGCAAGCTACTGTTTATCTTTTCCAGAACATATTTTTCCTCCCAAGCAAATTCTAATTTTCTAGACTGACCTCGGCTCTCCTTTCTGATATTTATTTATTTGGACAGCAAAAATAAGTGAGGTCCTGGAGACCATTCCTGAATGGATACAAAGCCCTGTTTAATCACTGCCCCTGGGAACCCCGGTCACCGTCCCCCGCCCACCACAGGCTCGCCCCCTTCACAGCCGCTCCCCCCACCCCGCAGGCCGGCAGCACGTTCTCTCTGGCAGGGCTCTGGGCGCCGAAGCTGTGGCACTCGGCAGATACGCCAGCAGCAAGGAGGACAGCCTGGGATGACGGGCAGGAGCCCTTCCAAGTACCTTTATGTGAATTCTGTGTGATCTGACATTTCTTTTCTGGCTGGGGCTCGTCTGGTGTCTTGAGGCTCCTTGCCACAGACAGGGGAGGATTCGATGCCGTCCCCCTTCGAGACAGCACAGCTCTGCCAGGTCTGTGGGGCTCTCCAACGCCGCCTCACTTTCTTCACTTGTGAAACGGGAGCACCTCTTTCTGTTCTGCCTAGCTCACGTGACTGTCGTGCGAATCAAATGAAAAACTGTTTGTGAAGGGACTTTGTAAACTGTGAAATATTAAAAAAAACTTTCTAAGGTTTTAATATTTGCATCCACACTGCTCTTGCTGACTTCGGTTCTTTAATTCTCTTTTCCGGCGAGGCAAAGACAGCATCGGGAGGGAACGGCAAAGTAGTTCAGTTTGCGGTGCTGGTGTTTTCCAGGCTTTCCCACTCAAGGGTCTGCCTGTGAGGAGGAGACACTTGTGTCTCTGTGTGTTTGTGGTGTTGGGTCTGCGAGGCTCTGGGCTCTTTTGTAGGGTTAGTGGGAGAGCGCTGTTCGGAAGCGCTCCCGCGTCTCCTTCGGCAAGCGCGGCGGGGTGTACACGTGGCCGCGGTTGATGAATGAGGTTACCCTTTCGACAAATAAACGGTATCTGGAAAGACGTTTTCTGGTTGCTATTACCTCCTCTCTTTGCTTTGCCTACCCTTGCTTCTCCCTTCTCTCCCTTTGCATCTGGGCGCTCAACACTCCCCTTCTAGACGGCACGTTCTAGAAGACCACTCAAACTGTTGACCCCTGTCCGCCTCCCCAAATTGAGGCCTTATTCTGCACATGTCACTGGCTTTAGGAAACAGAAGTGATTTGCGTGTCAGGTTACTTCTATAAAACACATCTTACTATTGATTTACTTCCGCTACAGAGGAAGGCTCATGCTCTCATCTCCTCCCCCTGCGCCAGGCTCGGGGCAGCACCTGCCCAGGGTCCCCCGCCAGCCTTTCCTCTCGGCGAAGACCAGGGCTTCCTATTTCCTGCTGGTTTTCATTCTCTCCCTCCCCCGACATCAGGATTTCTCCTTTGTTGGGGAATCCTGACCCGCAGCCCATCACTGCTCTGGGAACTTATCCCCCTGGACAGTTACAACGGCAAGTGTATCATCTTACCCTTTCCTGGTAGAGAAATCGATTTCACATTCCAGTCAGAAAGCTCCTTAAATTTAAGTGAACTTCAGGCCCTCTTTAGGGAATTAATGGTCTATCTACATTACCCATCCTCTACATTTAAAACTACGTGCTTAGAACAAGGCCAACTGAAGCAGGCGGGTTAGGAGTGGTCCGATGCCTCCTAACAGGGAAATACAAAACTGGGCCTGGAAACCCAGCTCTGGGCCCCCCTCCCCCCCGACCCCCACTCTGTCTCCCAATTCTAAACCTAGATGTCACTGATTAAATGATGTCACCGTCACTGCCTCCTGTCCCAGAAGGAAGACAAACCTTGGAGAACACGCTTACCGCCGCAGTCACAAGTTCGGTCGTATCGCGTGAATACTGGCGCTTCGGGTGCCACGACAACTTCCCCATACAGTTCAACACCCAGAAGCCCATTTCCACTGTTTATATTTAGTGCTATTTATGCAGACCAGGGTTTTCTTTTTTCTCCTTTACATCCCTTTTTAACAAAGGAAGAGGTGGTATAGGTATAGCAAAGTGAGAAATTTATTTCATTGCATTTGTACTATGGCTACGAAATGAAGAGGTCCATCTGTTTTCTTGGTGAGCAAAGGTAGAGAAAGAATGCAAGGGTGGGGGGAGTTTCTAGGATTTGATAAAGTAACTATTATGTTGACCTATACCTAAAATTGCTGAGCAAACAGTATGAGCAGTTACTTACTACTGCTAAGTGACTACGCCCTTGAAATACTGACGGGATGAGTGGGGAGTTCAACCAGAAGAAGAAACAAAACAAAACAAACAAACAAACGGACAAACCAAAGAGCACTGAGCAGTTCCAATGCTCAGGGGACAGACAGCTCGTCACATTTTGCTGGAGGGACTGAGATTTTAGCTTCCACCACTGAGCAGGGGCCTCAAGCGTGAGGCCGTGCCTAGTCAGCCCAGAGTGCGCCGCAACTGTTTTAAAATGAGCTGATGTCTGCTGGCCCCGGTGCACGGCATTCTAGAGGCCACCGGAGACACTGTCCTCTTAATGGATTTCTGGAGAGGAGGCGGCTACAGAAATGGAGCCAGATGGGAGCAAAGAGTGAATCTCAGCTCGCTCGACCTCAGTTCCAGGAATGATCTGAAACACACTCTGTGACAATATGCTGAGAAGCGTGATAAATCAAAAGGGCAAGAAGCGTCCCATTCAAGTCAATAAATACTGACTGGGCACTGCCTGTATGCAGAGCCCAGGGCCGGGGTCTCGGCTGACTGGTGACAAGGATGACTGAGACCTCTTAGTGGTCGGTGAGGGTGTGGGGAGTGGGCGAGGGGAAGGCAGGAACTTTGAAACACCCATAAAGACGATGGTGGTTAAGTCCTGTGGGGTGCAGAGGGCAACGGGCAAGAGGCCCGGGAGACGGGTGAGCAGTCGCGGAGACAGCTTTGAAGTGAGATGGAATAGAAGCAGGCTTGGAAGCTGTGTAGAATGGGACTGGTAAGAAGGGGTCAAAGGTCTGAAAGGACGCCCCAAGAAGATGTGGGCAGACATTGTGGAGGCTTTCGGCGACAGTGAGCAAAGATCTGGTGTGCAAGGGCGGGCCCCTTCCTATGAGTTGGCCGTGCACCTGAGGAGATGCCCAAGAGAGAAGTCACAGTCTGAGCTATGGTAGCAGAAGGAAGGTATGTCAAGAGACCTGCTAAGGACAGAAGCGACAAAACTGGGTGACTGTGATGTCTTTCTCCGAGACCGGATTCAGGAGAGCTGCTGCTCCCGGGCAGGGACCCAGAAGTAGTGCATCACAAACCCACCACCCCTGTGGGGGGGGGGTCCGAGCAGGACCTGAACCTCACTCCCCAGGAGATGCGCTGTGAGCAGGGGCTGGGGCCACCTCTCCAGCTGATCCTGAATCTGCCTCTGGGCTCCTTCTGTGGTCGCCGGAGGCTTGAAGGCCTCACCTCCTCACTTGAATACTCTCCTGCAGGCTGCTCTCTCTGCTCTGTGGATTTCTATTCCAGTGTGAATCTTCTCCACAAAGCAAGCCTCTTTCCTCCACAAGGCAGACTTTCCAACCCCTTTTCCAATCTGTTAAAGTCTCACCAAATTTCAATGATATTTCTGGTATTTCATATTTACCATGTTAGGTTAAAAAAAAAAATCACGATCATTTTGATTTTCCCATGCTCTGAATGGTACCTAGTCCTAAAAACATTATTTTTTTAATCTTGGTTGTCACTAGGCTTCACCCACGCTGCGCTTTTTCTTTCTGTTTCAAACTGATAATCTCCCCGGCCCCTTGGTTTTCACTAGTCTTGCACTGCTCGTCTTTCAAAAACCTTTTCCTGGGTGTTTCTCCCCATTCCTTCCTCCTTATCTACTTTAAAGTCATTGTGAGCAGATAGCTGGTATCTGGGAAAAAAGACTCTTTCCATTTGCATGTCATAGAATTCCTGCTGAGTTCTCTTTTGACATTTCTGAACTCAAGGGCATTCATCCCTCCATTCATTCAACAAAGAACACGGGTCACCTTCACTGGGCCAGGCACTATGCTAAAAGGTGAGCAAAAGAGGACATGGCCCCTGGCCTCCTGGAACTTCAAGTCTTTATGGGGAGGCCACCTAATCAATGAAAGATTACAACTAAGTGTCCTGAGAAGGAGGAGGGACCATGAAGGCGCATGGGAGAAGAGGAAAACCCTCCACTAGGAGAACTGTGGTGCCTCAGGAGGGAGGCAAGGCCCCTCCCCCGGAAGTAAGGACAGGCGCTATGTGACCAGCTGCCAGGGAAGCTGTGGAAGAAATTCCCTGAAGGATGGGATGCTGGAAAAAATAACTTCAGGGCCCTTTCCATCTTGAAGATACTATGATTGTATAAGCAGGACCAACCAGGAGGGAAAAGAACAGTATGATTTACGAAAACGCCCTCGCCCTCAAGCCAGTGCACTCATTAGACCCTTCCCCACCACTACGTCACTGACCAGCTGGTACAAAGTTTCAACGCTCTACTTAAGATCTTATCAAGGTGCCCACACGGGGCTGTAAACTACAGGAGAAAGGCCCCGCTTTCGCAGACACCATCTATTGAGCCGTTCTTACTGATGTGAATCATTTATTTGAGAGGAAGAATAAAACACGTTAAAGGCACTTCAGGGGATTACTCCTCCTATGTTGACAACCCATTAACATTTAATGAACTGGGATAATGGTCAAGGAGAATTGGAGCTGTCTGGAGAGCCCAGAAACTGGGCGGCGTCACACAACAAACGCACAAAGTACTGCCCTGGTGCTTTTGGGTTTTCTGGGCATCCTGGTCACCCCCTTCCCCTGTGTAAGGAAGATGTGACCTCCGGGTTCAGGCCGTTTCTTTTTATAGCCCAGAGCTCTCCCACCAGCTAACAGCACACAGGCCCAGACTGGAACAAGCTGAACATTTAGCGATGCTGACGTGGCCCCTGGATGCTAAGAAGCCCAACAGCCACTTTCACTCTTTATCTGATCCCCCCTCGTACACACACCTGAGCTGCCATATGGTGGAAAAAGTCTTCACGCCACTTTCCCAGGCCTCGGGAAAACGCGAAGACTGCCCTGGATCACCACCACGGTTCCTTTCTGTTTATTATTCTCTCTCTCCCCATCACAGTTCTTCCTTATAGACCCTGACGTAAAGTAGTGTCAACAGATAAATGGTCTTGGCATCTGTGGTCAGAAAGAATGTAGTAACTACGGCAAACTGAAATAGTAGACTTGCCTCCACATGTAATTGGCTTGTTCAAATAACTTCACTGAGCAGATTCATTCATTTAATTTCTTAAGGGAAAATTCTGGAGCTAGTTGATCTGCCGGGTCTACCAAGAAATTATGTAACTTCGAACCTTGTGAAGGAGTTACAGAGTTTCTACTGCTGGCAGAGTGTGGGCAGCTAGAACCTCGACTGGAAACATTCTGCACACAGACTAGAGCAATGATTCACCGTCTCTGGCGTGGAACCACACAGGTAATGTTTCCAGTATAGACTGCTTCTTGATTCTCTCAAAGGATGCTAAAGAGACACGGTAGGCTGAACTTTCCAGCAATCAGATGTAACTTGTCGGCCCATCACCCTCTCTCCTGGATCCACCCCTAACCAGTGGTTCGAACCCACTGATCTGAGGCCCAGAACTTGGTCAAGAGTGCTACAGTAGACCCCCGAACTGATTCTTGAAGAGTCTGGATCTGCAGGCAACTACTCCCACAGCTCTTCTTAGGGAGAGGTAGAATGGCCTTCCGTTTGGGCGGGAGTCCAATTTTCACAATAAGGTGTCAACCTCACCACCTGCACTTCTAAGGCATACGGCTCTGCCCTGGACCAGCGACAGAGAATACAAACACACCAGGCTCTTGTCAGAGAATACAATCTCAAACTGTCTGCTCTTCAACTCCTATCAAAAGCCCAGCTGAGAAAGGCAATATTTACAAAAGATTATTTGAAGGACCAGCAGTTCATCCATTCTTCCAAACACTCTAAATTCTGTCCATGGATCAAACCTGACCACCTCACAGCTTCACACTAGGGCCGCGTTACTTTAGCCCCACACAGAACTGCCGACACTGAACTGTATTTTAATGTCATGCCATTTGCTCTTATCAAAGAAGTTACTAGAAGAAGCAGTCATATAAAACCTGTTATTGCATGTGAGGAACACATTGTTGGAATACTGTTCACTACATAAAGTCCCATGTGAGAAAGTTATCTAGGAAAGAAGCTTTATTCTTGAAGAAATGATGGTCTCCTTTTCTGAGTAATTTCATAGTGAATTTGACCTTTGCTGCCAGGAATCTCAGTGTCAAATCTGAAGCTCAGTTGTAGCAATTATATTGATCCTTAAGTTTTCCATATCTGTTATTTTCTGTTCTTGGTCACTATTTTTTCTACGTTCACTGCTACTTATTTGATGTATATTTTTGATAAACTATCATAGAACTTTTTTTTTTTTTTTTGCGGTACGCGGGCCTCTCAGGGCTGTGGCCTCTCCCGTTGCGGAGCACAGGCTCCGGACGCGCAGGCTCAGCAGCCATGGCTCACGGGCCCAGCCGCTCCGCGGCATGTGGGATCCTCCCGGACCGGGTCACGAACCCGCGTTCCCTGCATCGGCAGGTGGACCCTCAACCACTGCGCCACCAGGGAAGCCCTATCATAGAACTTTTATGACACCAGGTAATGGTATCAATAAGGAAAGAACGCACTAAATATCTCTGTTCATTTAAACACTGTGCCTACTGAGTTGTTCTTACTTGAGTGGCAATTCTCTTCTTGGTAGTAGTAATTGTAGCTGTAGCAATAATAATGCTAATGGTCATAATCATAATAAAGCTATCGCTTGTTTTGTAGTTCCTCTGTATCTAAGCACTGCAATAAGATTTCACACATTATTTTCCTTAACCCTCTCAGTAACCCTGTAAGTTTGGTACTGTTAGCCTCATTTTACAGATGAGGAAACTGAGGCTTTAGGAGGGCAAGCAATCTATTACATTCCTAGTAAAAGCAGAATCACACCCACGTGTATCTGACTCCAAACTGCAACAAGAAATCTCTACTCTAATGGGCCATTTAAAAGGAGAGTGATAAGATTAAAATAACAAATGCTAGAGATCTAAGGCTGGAACTTTTATTTTTCCCCTCTTTGCATCGTAGTAAAGCACTGCATCAAAGTCTGCCTATAGGTGCCTTCTCATGTCCTAACCAAAGCCCACTGGAAAAAGTGATGTAGTATAAGGTAAAGATGAAAGTGTATTTTGTAGGTATGACCAAGTCAAGAGTGTAGGTAATATATTTTGACAAAAGCTAAAAAGCTGAACAAAGAGCCATCGGCATCATCAAAACACTAGAGTCTAAGGATTTTGAGAGATTTCCCACAGAGCCTGGTAGGTGTCCCAGAGCTGCAGATGACTCAGCCCCCTTGGGAAACACTGATCTGACCTACAGAGATGTTTGGTCTCACGTGGCACGCCAACTGCCCCCCACGAGGAGGCTGTCACGGTGATGTGACTGGTGTTCACATCACAAGGCAGGATGTACTCCCTGCCTTCAACATTTCCTCCTTTTAGTGCTTCACATACTATAGTCCTTTGCCATCACGTCTCCATCAGCCTTCAGAATAAACGCCTACATGAGCTGAGGGTGATACGTACAAGAACCCTCATTTCAGAACCAGAGAATACAGAGCCTGGGAACTTGTTCTTCATTTAAGGTACTAGGGTGAAGGTTAGGGACACATGTTCATTCATCCATTTGCTGACCAAACACCTAGCATCTGCTAGGCTTGGAAAAACAGAAGGATAAGCAGACCCTGGATTGGTCAAAGATTGCTTAGATATGACAAAAGCATGTACCATAAAAGAAAATTGATAAATTGGACTTCATCAAAATTGATAACTGGGGCTTCAAAAGACACCACTAAGAAAATGAAAAGACAAGTCATAGTCTTGGAGAAAATATTGGCAAATCACGTACCTTAAAAGGGTTTGTATCCATTATATGAAGAGAACTGAATTGTAAACTTAAGATGGATCAAATTTATAATTTGTAAATTACATCTCAATAAAGTTTAAAAAAATAATGCCCTCAGCCAACAGCCTCTTTTGGCGATTCATCCCTACTCTGATTCTTTCTTTGGCCTTCCTCATGGACAGCTGATGAGAACACCTAAGTGGGTCAAAGTTGGTCACAGTCAGTGGAGTGATACAGTAGAACCCTGCCAAAGTCGCTACCTTTCTGTGTCCTTAGGCAAGTCACAACCTCTCTAAGTCTCAATTTCTCCCCTTCCATAAAAGAGGGATAAGCTCCGTACTGCTTATCTAAGTGAGTTGTTGGGTGTAGCATACGGGATGTGAAGCTATCCATAAAAGGTTTTGTTTTTGTCAAGCCATTATGCCTGCTCTTGAGCCCTGGGACTTATATTAAAGTTAGTTCACCGTGGTTAACACTGTGTTTCTGTTCTCTATTAAATTCTAATTGGTTTTAGTGGCATTCAGACATAGCTTTTATTCATCTTGTGCTAGAGTGATTGGTTTCAGACACCAAGGCTGGCCTGGGGAGAAAGGCTGTAGCATCTGCTCACCATCAGTTCTATCCAACATATATAGTTCTTTTAACATCTTTATTGGAGTACAATTGCTTTACAATGATGTGTTAGTTTCTGCTGTATCACAAAGTGAATCAGCTATACATATACACATATCCCCATATCTCCTCCTTCTTGCGTCTCCCTCCCACCCTCCCTATCCCACCCCTCCAGGTGGTCACAAAGCACCGAGCTGGTCTCCCTGTGCTATGCGGCTGCTTCCCACTAGCTATCTATTTAACATTTGGTAGTGTATATATGTCCATGCCATTCTCTCCCTTCTATCCAACATATTTTTAAAGGATGCAGCACCAGGGACTTCTGGTGGTCCAGTGGTTAGGACTCTGAGCTTTCACTGACAAGGGCCTGGGTTTCATCCCTGATCCCTGGCCGGGGAACTAACTAAGATCCTATAAGCCTCGTAGCACAGCCCCCCCACCCCCCCAAAAAAAGCGATGCAGCACCAGATTAAAATCTCAGAAGGGCTCTCCCTTTCAAAGGTGCGACTTCTGGTCAAAAAGAAAGACATGAGTCCTGTTCTTCCAAGAGTTGTTGAACCAACAAACCTAAAATGTTCCTTAACTCTATTAGAGTTTGTTCTTCATCTTTCCAAAGGCATGTCCTTTGAATCCCAGAGTTCCCCATGACCTAGTTGATACCACCCTTTTTATTTGATACTGCAGGTTCCCAAGAATTTTCAGTTGGGAAAAAGATATGGAGTTGATGGAGAAGAAAAAGCAAACAGGGCCAGTAAAGGCTTTGAGTATTTGGAGTTTTTTTTCTAACGGGAAAAAGTCCCTACGCAGTAACCATATGTGTGAAAAGAGGTGCTCACGACCTTCTCCACAGTGCTGCTTCTTCGTTACCCCTCTGACCACATAATTTAGCAGAATTATGAAAATCAATAATAAACCCCCCTAGTCTTTATTCAACTTTCATATAACTTCTTTCTGTACCTTGCTTGCCCCCAAATGCTGTATTTCAATCCTACAATCCTATCAAAATACATATTGTGAAAAATACCCTTAAAAGCACATTTGGAGACTTAGTTTGAAGCATAAAAAAAGGACATGAAAATAAATTTGGTTCAGGCTTTGCCAGATTATTTCTAAATGTTTGCTGTTATTATATTTCACATTAAGATGTTGACATGAACGAGGAAGCAAATAAAGGTACTGGTGACTCAAGTATTTTATCAGCATGTCACAGAGAAAATATCTCCCCAAATGGCTCTATTTTCACTTGCTAAATAAGATGTGTAACTCTCATTTATTTCCATTTCTGTATTTTTTCTGGATTGATCTATGACTTTGAAAGCTTGGGAAAGTGAGCAATTTCTATCACTAACTTAGCTGGACACAGATCCTATGCAAGATACCGGGCTCCAGTTGCTTCTCCTGTAGATTCTCTACTAACTGCTGTCAACCCCAACTGGGGCTCTTGCCGGGTAGAAGAGATACCAAACATGGGACGGTAGCTGGGATCTGTGAGCTAAGATTCAGGCAGGAGTCCACTAATCTGATCACCAAACCCACTGTACCAATGTCGAAAACCCATTCAGACTTGCCTCTAGTTGCCGTTCTAGGTCAGTCAGTTGCTGAGGGAGCCCTCTTGGGAATTACCTGGCGTTGGGTGCTTCACAGAGCTTGGCATATATAGAAGAAAGAGTCCTAGTCAAGGCTTAAGAGGACCCAGGCTCTCTTTTGATCTCTGTTATGTATTTGCTGAGTGAACAAATCCCATCCTCAGTAAGGCTGTGTGACGTAGTGCCTAAGTCCAGGGATCCAGAAATGAAAACTGGGTTTGTTCTTAAATCTACTATTTATGACCAATGTGGCCTGGACCTCAGTTTTCTCGCCTATAGACAGGATTGTATTTAATTATCTGTAAGGTCTCCTACAGCAGTATAATTCTTAAAGCCCCAAACAAATCCCCCACAATTTTTTTCATTTTAATCACAAAAAAGTTACATATGATCAAATGATATAACACTATTAGGTTGAAACATATCAAATGACTGATACTTGACCATTTTTGTATCAGTAAATGGCAATTTCAAAAGGACCAACTTAGCATCCAGTACCCCAAGTGCAAGTCTACCCTTTGTTGCTCAAGTATCACTCTGGCGTGAGTTATTAATATAAATTAATAACTTATATTTGTACAGTGCTTTGAAAGTTTAAAAGTGCTTTCATGTACATTATTCATATGTAACAAACATTTCCTGAGGGCCTGCTATGTGCTTGGGACTTTCAAATACAATTTCTCATTTAATCCTCACAACAGCTGAAAAAGGTGGGTTATTCTGATCTACAGGGAGTGAGAAAACACTCAGGACAACGGGATGAAGTGCCCAAGGTCACACAGCAAGTAACTGACAGCCGAGATTCACACTCAGCTCTTCCCACAGACTCTCCTCCCACTGGTCTGCGCAAGCCTAACATCCTTCTCTCATCCTAAGAACCCTGGAAACCATAATACCTTCATACTTTTGACGGGCAAAAAGAGGGCGTTTTAGGCTGGAACAGAGTTTCTTCCCGCTTTGCTTACAATGCCGAGCTTGAGACTGAAAATGGCAGATTCCCTCCCCAGTCCTGATGGAGAAGCAAGGTGCAGGTGTGTGAGGGGAATAGGGGGCTCCTATCTGTGGAGACTCTTACTGAGGCAGAAAAGCATATCTTATAGGTAAAAAATTCTGTTGCTTGGCTTGAAGCTAACCCCTACGACATACATTACTGTCTTTCTGTTCAATCAGTGTTCTGCTACAAGGATCAGTTACATTCAATCATCTGAAAGAGCTATTAAAATGCTGATAAAAAATTCATAAAGTAACACACAGTAATGAATCAGGAGAATTCAGTAAAGTGAGACCTACCCTTAGAGCAGGGCAAAAATGAAGGTGAACGATCGTTTGGGCCCAGCGGCCATGAAATACCCTTTTGGAAGATGAATAATTCTGTTTAGGGCTGATAAGTTGAACTAATTTATAATGCTGTTTTAGGTCCACTGCTGAAATATTTCAAATCCCTCAACTTTAAAATGCATTGCCTGTCAGAAACTGGTCTCTTAACAGTTTCCTCTTAACATTTTTCAAAATGTAACCTAGACCAATTTGCATGATTTAATGCTTATTGTATTATACTCTGCAAGATTTAAAATGGGAAATAAAATTTTAAAAAAAAGAGAGAGAGAGGGAGAGACAGAGAGAGGCAGACAAGGTGGCAGGAAGGGAACAAGTGAGGGCCAAGGGGAGAATTAAGATCTGTCAATTCTGGGCAGACTGTCCTGCTGGGATGAGGGAAATCTAACTGGACATCAAGGACCCACAGATTTCTAAGCCGGTGAGTAGACTTTGGTGGCCAAGTCTTTTGGAAACCACCCTCACTAAGGCAAGACTTGAAAGCAACTCTGTGAATCAAGAGGAGACGGTGGATGGAAACACTGCTCTGAAGTCTCACCACCGCCCTCCATTCCAATTCTCAAATGATTCCCAGGAATCCTTGGAAATCCTCCTAGGAGGCACTGCGGTGGTTTGGGTCACACCCTCATTATTTTTCGCCTGGATTCTTGCAAAAAGCCTCTTAATTGGCATCACTTTCTTTAGTCTCTCCTCTCCTTAATCCACGCTTTGTTCTGCTGCTACACTTTTCTTCCTAAAGGGAATCTGACCATTATACTCATTCTGATAACCCTCAATGGCTCCCCACTGCCTACAGGAGGGGTTCTCAGCTCTGGAGCAGCACCTGCAAGACTCTTTACCTTACAGCTTCCAACTTACGTATTTGCCTAAATCTTCTGCTACTCTACAAAAAGAATAAAGGAAACAATGAACGGTTACAAAGTACGTAACAAATAAAAATTCGACCCAGATTACACAAAAAACTCTAAAGGACAAAAAAAAAAAAATTCAAGCAAACTAGTTTACAAAATAGGCAAAATACATCAATATGTTGAATAGCCTATAGATACGTAAAAAGACGCTCAATTTCACTAGTAACTGGGGAAATCCAAATTATAGTAATAGTGAGACAGGATTTTATACCCATCAGGCAAATATTCAAATGTCTACTGAGAGTAAATTGTTGCGCAACACGCGGGCAAAGGGAACTCTCACCCGCTTTCAGGATGTGGAAACAGAGTCAACTGCTGTAGACAGCAACTAGCAGTAAGCAGTCAGGTCAAGCTGCCCACACCTTGGGACCCTGCCCATCCGATCCCTGATATACAGAAACCTGCTTCATTACAGAATTCTTCCTACTACTAAAAATGGGAGACACTCTAAATATCCAGCAACAGGAGGATTAATAAAGCAGGGTTTATCCGTATCATGAAATAATATACAGCAGTTAAAATAAACTGGAGCTCTACTTAAAATAGATAAACATGTAAAACATAATGTGTTGCTAAGAAAGCAACTTTCAAAAGGATATGTGTGGAGCACATGATTTATATAGTTTAAAAATTGTAAAACAAATCCATACATTGTAGGGCGATTCAAAGGAAAAGTAGAGGACCTCTTCCTCAATAGCGCTTCCTTTTAATAAGGGCGTTAGGCCAGGACTAAAACACTCCCCTAAAAGCAAAAGGTGGATTACAGCAACCATTTACAAGCGGAGTAAGCTTCATCGTGTGGCTGGCTTTGGGTGTGGGCATCGTGTTGAGGGTGGGAGGATAAATAACATGCCTTCCAGGCTGGGCAGACTCAAAACTGTCCCTGTATTCCATCCTCCCTCTCATAATGGAATGCTCCTTGGACCCAGGCTTTTGCTGTCTCCAGTTATGGAGAACAATTGTGCCTCTTATGGAGGCTGTGGCTTCTGGGGCCGTTTCTCCATTTATTCATTTAGGAGGCTGTGGACCTGATCAGAAATAGCCACTTTGGTTGACAGATCACAGCCGCCCAGAGATTTTATAAATCTTGATTAATTGTTTCAATTCTTTGTTATGAAGGGTTTCCTCCACGTTGCGTTACTTAAAATTTTTTATACGACCCAAGTTGTCAAATGGAGGCAAAAACCCCACATAACATGTGATAATAAGGCTGTTACTGTGAAGGGCGCACTAATTCTGTATTTATTCACCTGTTCCCCATTACACAGATCTGTTAAACTAGCACTTTGTCCATCAACACTTGAGTGCTTAAAGCTGAGTAGGCCTCTTCTGTAACTGCCGGCACCAGCAAAAGCCAAATTGCGAGCTCTCAGAATGTGGCTGAAACTGCGGGATCCACCTGATAGATCCCTGCTCACTTGTCCAAGGCTGTGTGGCCTCCCTTACCTCCCACCGATGTCTATAATATAGCAAAAGCTGCATGGGTTAAATTTGTTTTAAAAAAGTGAGTTTTGGAACGTAACAAGAGGAAAAGCCAAAGGAAATTATTTCCTCTGGTGACATTTGTGCTGGGTTACACCTCCACTGATTTACAGCTTCACAAAGCCACAGAACTAACCATATGGTCAATTAAAAAGAATTCCAATTTCCGTGCTCCTGGGCCCAGAACCTGAGAGAGAGAAGTTTCCTGTTTAACAAAGATCTCGGCCTTCTGTTGGGGGGGGGTGCATTTCAAGTACACCCCAAATCTTGACAGCTAACATCATGAGAAGCAATGGACATTTTCCCACTGAGGAGGGGGAAGGAAAGAAGGCTATTCGTGGGCTGCTTCAGACCCTGATCTCCAAAGAATTTCACACTTCTCTCCAAGTGGTCTGGCTTCACCTCTGAATCAAGTAGCTCAAAACAGCATTTGAAATCTTAGACTCAGCAGGCTTAGCAATGTCCAGAAAAAGCCCTGCAAACGCCTCTGTGCCGCCAATATCAAATGGATATGTGGGTCATCTGAACTGCTAGCTGCTGACGAGCTCTCTGAGCACGTGGCCCACTGTTTCACCGCTGCCTTGAAGGGGAAGACCTGACTGCCCAGCGGCCAGCTGAGAAGACCGTGGAGCCCCACACTCAGAGCTGGAAGAGGAAGGTCACACAGAAGCACACGCCGCCTGCCACATCCTGCCCATCGATCCAAATGGAGCTCCTTCTTAACTCTCTGAATTACAGAAAGATTGGTAGGTGACTTTGTCATTTATAAGCTCGTGAAGTTGAGGGGGTTCAGGTAGGCTGACGTAAAATTTATCGACCAAACTGGGGCCCTTTGAGAGTCAAAGGGGGAGCCTCTTATTATGCTGGCATGAAAGACACACGTGAGCTGGGACTGTGCCGGGGAAACTGGGGTGTGTGATTACCTGGGTTTAGGGGGCTATTTTCTTTTTTTTTTATTTATTTATTTATTTATTTATTTATTTTTACATCTTTATTGGGGTATAATTGCTTTACAATGGTGTGTTAGTTTCTGCTTTATAACAAAGTGAATCAGTCATACATAAACATATGTTCCCATAAGGGGGCTATTTTCTGATGGACTCTTCAGATTTGAAGAAGAGAAAAGGAAAAAGGCAAAAGTGTCCAAGTAACTCCTCCTCTCGTTGGATGACACAATCCAAATTGGAAATTGTCAATGTGTCAAGGCTGGTTTTATACAGAAATTTGACGGTTTTGGTTTTTCTTCCCTTTCTGTGTTTTGGCCTCAGGACCCCTTTATAATCTTTTTTGAGGGCTTCTAGAAAGCTACTGTTTATGTGTGTTATATCTACTGATAGGTATCTTATTAAAAATTAAAACTGAAAAGATTGTAAAATGTCTATTAATTCATTAAAAAATAACACACCTATCACCCTTTAACAAAAACATATTTTAATAAAAATAGTATTTTTATTAAAAATAACTATATTTTCCAGAATGAAAAAATTAGTGAAAAGAGTAGCATTATTTTACATTTTTGCAAATCTTATGTCTGTTTTAGTAGAAGACACCTGGATTCTCACATCTGCTTTTGCATTCAATTTGTTGCAATCATGTGTCTGGAAAACTCTACCATACATGAAAAGAGAATGTCTCTACATGTGAGAGAATGAGGGTAGGTGCAAAAGGCAAATAACGCCATATTACAACGAAAGTAGTTTGGGCCTTGTGGAATTCCTGAAAGGGTCTTAAGGATTCCTGCCCCCTGAATACCTGGACCACACTTTGAGAACCACTGTGTTACTGGAAACAAGGAATGAAAGTGTTTCCCCACACTTTATTCTAGAGGAAAAGGAAGCTAGGTTTCTTCCATTGCTAATCATTGTGGCGCTGAGTTTAAAGGCCACCGAACTCAATTTGAACACGGAAGATCAAGTGTGAGGTCAGAATGCTAGTGCCTGAGGGATGGGGAGGGGCTTCACTAAGGCTAGAAAAGATTCACCTGGGGTGGAGAGGCTGTTTTCAGAGCACCAGGGACTCAGGCCCTTTTTCGGGGGCAGCCCACAGGAGGAAGCAAGACCCTAGGAATAAAAGCCATCCCCGGCTCCCAGATTGGGGTGAGCAGTGTCCTGACAGTGAGCTGGGGGACACAGAGCGCAGAGGACTTCCAGACTTCAAAATCCTTTGGCAAGTGGTAGGACACCGGCCCCGGACACAACTCTGAGGATAAATGGAGCACCAGGAGTTACTCTAAGTGCAAGTTCCCTTCAGGAGTGCTGTCGCCAGCAGAAAATTTAAGGAGGCAAAGAAATGTCGTATTTCTTCCACACTGGAGACCATGGACTGAGGATCCTACTCACGTCTCTAGTATCTGTCTTGCCTAACCTGGGAAGCCCCAGCAAGCCAGGTGTTTGTCCCTGCCACGGGTGCAGCACACACCCCACTCTGAGGCCGGCATGAGAGCTAAATGGCCTGGCTTATCTGGGCTCAAAGATGCCAAAAGAGGTGAGAAAGAGCAAATGGAAGAGTTACCTTCCAAGGGTCACGCTCTCAGCCCCGGGGTCACTTAGCCAGGAGCTGTGCTGCGGGCTTTACACCGGCTACGACAGGCAGCTCATTTCCTCTAAACCTTAGTGTCCTCATCTGTAAACCGGAGAATCCTTCTTACGCTCTCGGCTTGGTGTGAGGCGCCGCTGAATTCGTTCATGGAAAAACAGCTCACGGAGCAGAACAAAGTAACTGCTAACCTGCTTTCCCTTTATCCCGCTCACCTGGAGCTTCTGGAGGGAATCTCCCCCAACCTTCCCTGGGTCAGAGTGCCTTGCAGTTCCTCACAGCCCCTGCGTCTCCGCTGTGCACCACTGCTGTGACGCTACACGACTCTGGGGTTCCTCTCCCGCCACAGCAGAAGCTCCAGGAGGGCAGGAAGAATGCCCTGGTTCTCCTTCTCTCCACTGCAGTCCCTGTGTCAAGTACAGTGTCTGGTGCCTCACGGGCACGCAGTGCTGGGGTGAAGAAAGGAAGGGACACGGAATGCATACCTATCATTAGTTCAGAAAAATTCCTCTCTGTGGTTTGGGAATATGATAGAAGATTAGAATTCAAGAATCTGAGATTCAAAGGGAAAATGAAGAGAAAGGAGGAAAACATACAACCTTAAGGAAGCAAAGGTGAGTCAGTCTGGTATAGACATGGGATTGTGAGAGAAGGAAGATTCTTGAAAAAGGCTTTAGTTCTGAACAGGACCCCAGGTCGGGGTCCTCTGGCTCACAATAGTAGCAGACCTAAAATGCAAACATTAGCATGTTATCCTAATTAATACCTAAGCCTCTCTTCACAGCCCTGGTAAGTAAGCTTGTTAGTAAGTGATTAAAACATTTCTACCTGATTACTATACATTTAAACACTTTAAAAGGAATCACAGTTAATGGGATATCACAGGCAAGGTAGTAAATTACAGCTGTAACGTGCGTGTGTGTGTGCACGTGCTGTTTTGAGGGGAATCACTCTCCCCACTCCTCAGTCCCCTTCTGTTTCATTTTTGGAGTTGGAGATTTAAGGCTGACTTGGGGAGAGGAAGACATGGGGGAGGTAGGGAAAAGGATGAGGAAGGGCAAGTGGGATTTGAGCCACAGGAAGGATCTCAATACAGGGAAGTAAATACTTGGCTGGTACTAACCCACCTAATTAAAGATGCCTGCTAACTCACATCAAACATTGGGTACTATGAACAAAGCAGATGTATTAATTTTCCATTTCTGCAAAAGCTACACAACTCCCTGGCTACTCTTCTGCACCCCCCCTCCTCTCCCTCCCGTCTTCCTCCCTTTCTTGCCTTCCCTCCCCCCATCCCCTTTCTCTCTGACAGCACTATTAATGATCGTTAATGCCCCACAGGCTCTAATGGGTCCCGCTGGGAGCCCAGAAATACTGCAATTTGTATTGAGGATTTAGACATAACAACAACAACAAAAAAGCCCTCTGCTCCCAGGAGTCAGAGCTTGATCAGTTAGCTACCCCCCTGGAACTGCACAACAGAATAATAAATGACAGCTCTTCGATTAAATCAAGCCTTCTGCTGCAAGTGCTGGAGACAGTGTGATTGTCACCAGCAATCCACTGCTTGTTAACACCTCTGGGGTATGAACAAACAGTAGTCAACACTTAAAAAATTAAAAGTTTTTGGAATACCTTGGTATTTGGGGACACACGGGCCCGTGTGCATACACACACATACTTCTCAGAAACCCCCCTTAGATATTTTTGGTTAGTTTTTATGTTTTAGTTTTTTTTTTTTTTTTTTTTTTTGCGGTACGCGGGCCTCTCACTGTTGTGGCCTCTCCCGCTGCGGAGCACAGGCTCCAGACGCACAGGCTCAGCGGCCATGGCTCACGAGCCCAGCTGTTCCGCGGCATGTGGGATCGTCCCGGACCGGGGCACGAACCCGTGTCCCCTGCATCGGCAGGCGGACTCTCAACCACTGCGCCACCAGGGAAGCCCACATATAGTATTCTTGATGAAACAATTTGCTAAGTGATAAAAGCTTCATTCTGCTTCTCAGGTTAGTCTACGGAAAGGGGGCACGTGAGGTACAACAGGCTAAAGTTGAGTTTGTGGGTAACCTGCCATTTAAATGTATTTCCTGAAGGCTGTGATAATAACTGCCTTCTGAATAAAAAGTTAATTTTCAAAAAGTGGGTGATTAAGACAAGGTTTGATTTGGGTTGGGAATCACCCAGAATCAGCAGCCTCCTGTCTTGGAGATTCCAGTTTCACCAGATTCTAACTCCCTGTGGCAGGAAGATCTCTTTCCCATCCTCTCGTGGCATTCCATACCCACAGCACAGTTTGGGACCACAGCTAAGCCTCCAAAATATTTGAAAGACAGAGAGGAATGCAGCAGGGTCTGGGAGGACCGTGCATTGAGTTGAGTTAATCCTCCCCGTATAGATTAAACACCGGATGCCCATCCCAGACTGTGAGAAGAAACAGGGAGCCTGCCTTTAAGGTGCTTACACATGAAATCAGAAGGGCAGCCAGAAGGGGTCCTCCCGAGCCCGGAAAGAGCAGAGTGGGTGACGTCTGCTGACTCCAGTCTCTAGAGATGGATGGTGTCCATCTGCACTTGACCCTTCCACGAGGTGCGATCCCATGTTTGTTTTGACAGGACAGCTGAGAATAATGATTCTCTCCCCCTCTTCCTCCCTCTCCCGCCTCCTCCCACTCTCCCCTGGGTGGAGAACAGGATTCCACACAGGATCTTAAAGTGAAAGGCAGATGGTTTCAACTACAGTTAGCCATATTCACTTGCAGATTCAGAATTACTGATGATAAAAGCTAAACTATGAGGCATGTTCCATCTGTTTATTTTCCAATTTTCATTTGTTGTAACCCTGTTATTATTACTGGGATTTTCCTCTCTCCAGAAGAGTTGCCATAAGGGCATCTACCTAGAGACATCTGCTGCCTCTTGCTCCAGACGCTGTCGCCCTCACTACTGCTGCTGAGGCTCTGCTCTCCCCCTGCGCACCCCCTCCTGTTCTCCTTTTATTCTTGGAAAGTCTGCAGCCTTCCGCTAGGACTGTGACGTCAGCACTATCTTCAGGCCCAGGGGTGAAAGGACACTCAAGGGACGCTGCTGGATGCGAGACTGCACGTGGGGCTCTGGGGGCGCCTGCTGTGCCGGTGCTTCACAAACTGGGTGCAAGGCGCTATGCCTGGAGGGACACCAATTTCAGGGACAGTGTCTGGTCCTGGAGCTTGACTTTAAGACTGGGAAGGAGGGGTTGGCAATTAACCTGATAGGTAACTGAGACATTACTGACACGGAGGCAAACACAAACGTGGAAATGCAAGTGGACCACTTGGGTTCCCATCCCAGCCTGCTCGGGATGATGTGATGTGATCACCGCCATGGGGATAATTTGGCAGAGAAATCTGAGAGGCACTGCTGCTCCCAAAACCCATGGTCCGTGGGTTCAATTCTTCCCAAGAGTGTGTGATTTAAATTCTCCAGCTGCATTTTTGGTCTCAGGTTCCTGATCTCTCCTCGGGACAACAGCTGGACTTACCCTGGGTGTCGTGATGCTTTATACAGCAGAAATTAAACACAACATTGTAAATCAACTATACTTCAATCAAGTTACAAAAAAACCCCAAAACACAAACAGTGCTTCAGAAAAGCCACCACGGTGCAGCTCGTGCCAACAAGAACTTCCTAAGTAACTTACAGGCCTCTTTTAATCAAGAGGCAAAGTTCTTCATCTTGTTGACACTTATGACCCTTGATTTAAAATACTCCAATTGTTTAATTCAGATGGGACCCAGAGAAGTGCAGGCCCTTTCCATTAGGACGCTTTCTAATGGGGGCAATACATCAAGTCCCTGCCTCTAATCTGAATCACAGCTGTTTAGAAACCTGTCCTGGGTCTATCGTTTGGAGCCGCTTTTAAGAGGATCAACATTCTTCACGTTGACTTCATCTCCGTCTCTGCTCTGGGAGAACTGGCAAAAGGAGCGGGGGAGGAAAGCATCCCCCACCTGGTTTCATTTTGCTTCTGCTTCTCTCTTCCTTCTTGCCTAGACGCCTGCTTCTTATCCAACAAGGCAGTTCTTAAAATTCATCTCTTTGGTAGTCTCGCCTGAGGCTAATGAACAAATAAAAATACCATGATTGTCACTCAGCACCGACAGGATGAAGGCCCAGTCAGGCTCTGCAGAGCCACTAGAGAAAACCCCCCCCCCTCCCCGCCCCGAAGTCACATGATTCACTGGAGTTTGAGCCTCGGGCCCTGGCAGCTCCCTTGGAATCTCCCAACTGCTGCAGTGTGTCGTTCTGCTCAGGTGTCGCCTTTGACACACCTAATGGTACTCTTCTTGATTTGTTTTCTTGGTCTCCTCCATTTAGAATACAGGCTTCAGGAAGGCACGATACACCAATCAGAGCCCTTGTGGGCCCCTGAGTAAGAGAACACTGCACTGTCTCTCTTTCACACGTAAAGCTGTGCGCAATTAATGTATACAACTTGATTAGCTTGGAGGGAAGTGTACACCCGTGGACACAGCACTATTACCACGATGTTCTGATGACAAGGAAAGTTAATGAGCAAAACACGTCCCGTCCTGTCTGACAATAAAACAAGTTGTGTGAATCTGAAAAACAGCAGAAGGTGACTCTGGCTTGTCCTAGAAGATTTTGGGAATTTTGTTGCCAAGTCTGAACACGTGCAGGAAGCTCATCGTTTAAAGAGAAAAAACAATTGAGATTTTTTTTCCTCACCCGCCACAGCGTATGAGGAGATATCAACCCAATAATTGAAATTGCCCGTCCTTCGCACAAACGTGATAGGCACTGCTCCTCCGAGGCTGTCTCCCTCTTTTTTGTGTCAGTCACACATCTACACTGCTATTCACACTTCAGTCACAAGTCCTCTGTACCTCTAATCTCTGTTATTTTGCTGTCGACTCCTCATGCCTCATTAGTCATGTTTGACACCTGCACCTAATACCTTTTCACTGACAATGCAGGACAGCTTCTGGGGAGAATAGATATCTTCCAGAATAGTTTCAACAGAAGCCTGCGATTGTGTGGCAAAGGTGTGATACGGGGTCAGTGCGGCTCCACTCGCCCCATTCCCGTAAACTCTCTGCATTAAAATTCTCTAAACCTGCCTCCCTTTAAAGCCTGTGCATGAGGCTAGTAGGTGCTGGAAGAGGGAGAACAAACCGAAGGAAATAAAAACAGTCTATAACGCTTTAATATTTAATTGACGACAAATCTATGTACTCAACCTCCGTACAGCAACATGCAAGGGGGCAGATGAGAAAATGTCTAAATACAGAGGAAAGCATTAAAAGGTTTTTATAACAGAGCTTAAAATTCATGACTTCTCGTCAGAAAGAGAAAAACAAATGTCGTATATTAACGCATATATGTGGAACCTAGAAAAATGGTACAGATGAACAGGTTTGCAGGGCAGAAATAGAGACACCGATGTAGAGAACAAACGTATGGACACCAACGGGGGGAAAGTGGCAGGGGGTGGGTGGTGGTGGTGATGGGATGAACTGGGAGATTGGGATTGACAATTCCAAAAAAAAATTCATGACCTCAAATTAATGAAAATCTCAGACTGAAAATTTCAAAATAGGTTTTGTTTTCATTATAAAGTCATTGCCAACTAAGTTCAACAAACAAGCAATCTCGATTGTTTAGCAGAGGGGGGATGGTCGGTGTAAAATTAAAAAAAAAAGAAATGTGTTCTTAAAAAGTAATTCTTTGTTGGTAGTGTTGTTGATAGTGAAAATGTTCTCTGCATTTGGGCCAATTTTCAAACTGTCTGTGTCCCACACATGGATCATCATAAACACACAGGCTCGCACTACAGTTTACTGACTTGTAAATCTAGTTCTAGACCTAAAACGTATAAGTCTCACTGCACTGTGACTATTCGGTGACACAGATGCATAAATGGCCGGTGTAGTTGGGTTAACACGTGACAACGTACTGGACCAGGGTCAGGCGCCTCCTTTGGGGACCAACGTTTCTTCTCTTTCCAAAATGTGTTGAACTGGGACTTCCCTGGTGGCGCAGTGGTTAAGAATCCGCCTGCCCATGCAGGGGACACGGGCTCAATCCCTGGTCTGGGAAGATCCCACATGCCGCGGAGCAACGAAGCCTGTGAGCCACAACTACTGAGCCTGTGCTCTAGAGCCAGCGAGCCACAACTACTGAGCCTGTGAGCCACAACTACTGAAGCCCACGCATCTAGAGCCCATGTTCCGCAACAAGAGAAGCCACCGCAGTGAGAAGCCAGTGCACCACAACGAAGAGTAGCCCCCGCTCGCCACAACTAGAGGAAGCCACGTGCAGCAACAAAGACCCAATGCAGCCAAAACTAAATAAATAAATTAATTAATTTTAAAAAACGTGTTGGACAATTTAGTCAGGATTCTGAGTGAAATAATGGGTTGGCTGCCCCCAGTCTACAGAAAGAAGGCTGCTCCTCTGTCCCCTGGGCTCACCCTCTTCCCTCACCTCTCCTCAGGGAGGATTTGGAAATGTGGGAGCCGTGTTTCAGGTGTCAGGGTGATGGCGAGAGCTCCTGGCATTTAATGGGTAGAGCAGTGTTGCTAAGTGTCTTGTGACGTGTGGGGGTGGCCCCACCCATGCCAGTAACTCCCTCGCTGACAAAGGCTGGAGAGTACAGAGGATCTTGAGAAAAGATCACATCTTCCTTGGCTGTTTCCTGAATCCTTCACTCACAAAACACATCCACTTCAGAACAAGACCATGCCGATAGCCAAAAAGCATATGAAAAGGTGTTCAACATCACTAATTATTAGAGAAACGTAAATCAAAACTACAATGAGGTATCACTTCATACCGGTCAGAATGGCCATCATCAGAGAATCTACAAACAATAAATGCTACAGAGGGTGTGGAGAAAAGGGAACCCTCCTGCACTGTTGGTGGGAATGTAAATTGGTACAGCCACTGTGGAGAATAGTAGGGAGGTTCCTCAAAAAACTAAAAATAGAGCTACCATATGATCCTGCAATCCCACTCCTGGGCATATATCCAGAGAAAACCAGAATTCAAAACGATACATGCACCCCAATGTTCATTGCAGCACTATTTACAACAGTCAAGACATGGAAGCAACCTAAATGTTCATTGACAGAGAGTAGATAAAGAAGATGTGGTACATATATACAATGGAATATCTCAGCCATAAGAAAGAATGAAATAATGCCATCTGCAGCAACATGGATGGACCTAGAGATTGTCATACTGAGTGAAGTTCAGTCAGACAGAGAAAGACAAACATCATATGATATCGCTTGAATGTGGAATCTAAAAAAATGCTACAGGGCTTCCCTGGTGGCGCAGTGGTTGAGAGTCCGCCTGCTGATGCGAGGGACACGGGTTCGTGCCCCGGTCCGGGAGGATCCCACATGCCGCGGAGCGGCTGGGCCCGTGAGCCATGGCCGCTGGGCCTGCGCGTCCGGAGCCTGCGCTCCGCAGCGGGAGAGACCACAACAGTGAGAGGCCCGCGTACCGCAAAAAAAAAAAAAAAAAAAGCTACAAATGAACTTATTTACAAAACAGAAATAGAGTTACAGATGTAGAAAAGAAACTTATGGTCACCAGGGGGGGAAGCGGGGTGGGGGGGAGGGATAAATTGGGACTGACGTATACACACTACTATATATAAAATAGATAACTAATAAGGGCCTGCCGTATAGCACCGGGAACTCTACTCAGTACTCTGTAATCACCTATATGGGAAAATAATCTAAAAAACAGTGGATATATGTATATGTATAACTGATTCACTTTGCTGTACAGCAGAAACTAACACTGTAAATCAACTATACTCCAATAAAAATTTTTTTAAAAGGCAAGAAAAAAAAGAACAAGACCATGCCATCCCTGAGATACTTGCTATCAGTGCTTTCCCTGAAAGGGAACCTCCCAAAAGCTCACAACTGGGAAGAGGTTGAGCACTCAGCACGAGGGGTGATGGGCCCTTCCTGCCACACATCCTCTGACTCCTCTAAACCAAGCTCTCTGAGAGAAGTGACCTCTTTACGCGAACAGCTTCCATCACTACTTTTCTGCCGGAGACACAAAACATTCTTGAGAGCCCGAGTTCTATAAGCCCCACTGGGAGCTGTGGGCAAAGTCCTTCCAATAGAAGGAGACCCTGGATCCCATCATGGCCCACTTCCTTCAGGACTCTACTCACCAGCTATTATTTCACTCCACTGATTTCAAACAGATGTGGTCCATCTCCTATTTCAGTAAGACAGAAACGGGGCAACTGACGACCTGAACGCGTAATATCTTCCATTTGTTGCTGATGGTGTGTTCTTACACAAGAGCTCTATCTGTGTCTAACATCTAGAAAGATCACCGTTAAGATGGAGCTGTGTGATAAACACGGCTGGAGAGGAAACCGGGAAAAAGGGAGCCCGAGGCTGTCCATAAGCTACTGACGAGAAGCGCTCGCAGCTGGAGGTGAGGGGTCCTGCTACACAGCTGTCTGCAGCGAGGTGAGGAGAGTCTTTCTGTTCTCACCAGAGCACATCTCTACAAGAGACGCATCGTTTAGGAACAGGCTGCCTAGGGGCAGAGGTCTAGCAGATGAGGAAGGAATGGGGAGGATACTCCCCAGAGACAGAGCCTGGGTGGTGGGGTGGGAGGGTGAGTCCCTGAGCTGTGGAGACACGGCTGACGACCCAAGTGAAGGGCGCCCCTGTGCCATCTGCTTCTCCAACACTAATGGGATTTCTGAGGCTGAGCTGGGCTGGAGTTGAAGTCTGGAAAAAGAGGAAAGAAAAGCTGATGGCTGCAAGAAAGGTAAAAAGCACCCAAGCGCAGCACAGCGCTCCTGGCTCTAGTCTGGCTGTAGCGATTATGTGTCATCTTTATGGCTCTCTTGGTGTGGGGAGCGCTGTCACGGGCAAGGCTCACATCACCGCAGCACCCTCGCACACCGTGGCCTGGAGGAGGGTGCTGGGGGGTGAGACAACCCGGCACAAACACCCTGCACCCCCAACAGTGACAGCAACATTGGGGGAAGGGCAGTGAAGGAGTCAGGCCTATGAGGGTGAGGGTCCCTGAGGGTGACTTCTGACCGTGTTCTGCCACCTGTGAGTGCAGCTCTGCAACTGATTACAGGCCACATAAATGTGGCCGTCTCTTGTCCAAACGATTCTTGGGGAACTTCCTTTTCTCTGGGCTCTGACTACAGATTTGGAGCATTTGAGGCTCTAAGAGGACCTGACAGGCTATCCCGTAGGCTCGAAGGAAACAGACCATCCAGGTAACTCGCCTGTTTCTATAAGGAAACACATATTCTAGAGCATTCTTCTTGTCCCCAACCCCAACTAGTAACCCTGGTAACTACCCTGATGGTTTGCACATGGATCATGTGCCCCCCAAAAGGGGCAACAAACAGAAAAACCAATCACTTAACCCTGCCAATATATTTTCACTTATTTATACACTGTAATCATACACCACTCTACTATTTCTAAAACATATACGTAAGAAATAAATCTAAAAGAGTAAGATAAAAATAAGAAGTTCTAGATTTTCTCTCCTCACATCTCAAATTATTTTCTCTGACACGGACTTTGGAAAGCATCGATTTAGTCTATTATTCTGTGCCTGGGAAAGGTGCAAAAGGCTAAGCGTTTCTCTGAGTGTCTGAACTTACTGGCCAAAGAGGAAGAAATAAAAGCCCTGGTAGAACCACTTGAAAAGGGTTCAAGTCTTCCAAAGGGTCTCCTTCACACCATCATGGAATGGTGAAGAGGAATCTTTCTGACTTGAAGAGAACCACATGTGTTGTTTCCTCTGTTTCTCGCCATTTCAAGAGATGTCAGATGTGGTTGTGATTTTTCTGCTTTTCTCTCTGTTCCGCATTCGCCATGTGTTGCTCATTTCTACCATTTGCTTTGGGTTTCATGCCATTCTGTCGCATTTCCCCTGCATTCCTTTTCCTGGGCTTTTACGCCCACCTCAAGCTGCTAGTTCGTTTCAGAGCATCTTGTTACATTATCAAGACAGAGAAAGTGAGCCACTCTTCCAAGAACAGGATGGAGAGAGGGACCAGAGACAGCATCTTATGGGGCTGTGATGTGCTTCCGGAGTGAGGAGGATTTTTTTAAAGACCACCACTACCCTTTAGCAACACGGGGCAGTGGGTAGCATAAGAGTGGTGTAGCAGAGGGAGAAAAAGTGTGGATGTGATTAGGAAACCGCCAGGATTCCAGACCTCGGGCCGGCCTTTAAAACATATACTCACTGTCTGCTTTTTGCAGGACGCTGTGTCTTTGGCTATAGCGCTCCATACTAATCAGGAAGGATTAGTGTACAACTAGGACCACCGCAAGGGTTCTGAAAGGGCCCCATTCAGTTCCATGCAGCCAAGGAACCCAGCACACAGCTGGAGTCCTCAACAGGCCCTATTTGATTCCACTCTGAAATCTCTCTTGAAGTGGATTCCTTCTGCCGTCATCTTTGTTCAGACCTTGGCCATAACCTCCCATCTACATCCAATCCAGGCTCACCCCACAGACTGATAATTCTACACCACAGCTTCTGCCGGCTACCTTCCCAAGTTAACCACCTTCTGTTTCATTCTTCCCCTTACTAACCTCCAAAGGCTCCCCACTGGTGAGAGTGGTGATTCCCTGTATTTCTTTCTCCTGCCCTAATGTCCGTAAAGAAGACCAACACATTCCCATCAATGACTGTGACTAAAGCGGGTTCTCTCACGGGGGTGGGACACCGACCCTTTGTCAGGGCTGAGTCAGGACGTCTGGAGTGATTTGCAGTTTGAAAAGGAGCTTTCTGAATGAGCACTAAAGCCCCTTCAGAGTCCAGCCCAATCTACTTTGCAAGTCTCAATGCCCATCCTCCTGCCCTGTCCTGTTCCCCGCCTCCAGCCACAATGGACGTCACGCCAAGACTAAGAGAGGCCCCTTTACATCTGTGCCTTTGCACATGCTGTTCCCTTAGCTTGGAGTTCCTCTAGCCACTAACTCACCTTGCTGAGCTCTCTGAAGCTTCACCTTTTGTCTGAGAAGGAAACACAACTCTCTCTGCCCCTTTCCCTTCTGCAGACCCCATTCTTCCCCCGGGGTCTCTCGGTCTGGTGTCTGTCCTTCTGACACACTCATCACACAGCTCAACAGTTGTTCATTCACCTCCCTTGAGACTGAGCGTCCAGAGAACAGCGACTCATCTTATCCACATTTGTCAAGATGGCAGCCAGCTTGGCGCCCAGCAAGACTCGAGATGACAGAACCGAACGGGAAGAGGGAAGCCAGAATTATCGTCACTCTGGCTGCTGCCACTGGAACCACCCTGCTCGCCCCCCTCTGCCGCTCCCCGTGCCTTGGGGCAGCCCCTCGTCCCCTCACTGCCCCCCAGCCTCCTCCCCTGCTAACTCCTGACGGGGCTCCGTGACTGGGGCGGCCGTGATTTACAGCTGCATTTAGCTGAATCTGATCAGAAGTGTGAATACTCCCCTTCTATCTGGCACCATCATCAGAGCTCTAATTATTCACACATTTTGGCAAGCATTCTGGTGTTCCCCTACCAAGCTCCTAATCCCAGCAGATCAGTTAAAATAAATGAAAGAGAGAATCAAAAGGCACTTTAAAAATTCAACTGTTCTCCAAATGAGTTTGAACAGGCTCCAGATAACCAGTGGTTGCAGCTGACTGGCATTTAAAATATAAGCGCCCTTCTGCCCACCCCCCTCCACCCCAAGTCCCTTCCTGTACCCCCTGCATATAAAAACATGATTCTCCCTATTTAAGAGAAACACTTGAGATCGGGGCCCTGACATGTTTTCAATGATCTGCATTAAACACCAAGAAAATAGAGTCACCACCCCAAGATCCAATCAGTGCCAAAGCAATTCTGCTTTTTCCACGTAGGTAATAGGACACCAACCCAGGCCTAATGATTACAACTTTCCGAATGCACCTATTAAAGAGCTCCCCAGGCGCAGGAAGTCATTACTGCAGAAATTAAAGCCATGTACCAAGCTCAGAATTTGAGAGAAGTTTTCAAGCAGACAATACACTCATGAATACAAGCACATGCAGCCAGTATGGGCCCGGCGTCTGCGGATCTAAGGAAAGCGATACGTGCAGCTCCCCACACTCCCTACCCTTCCCTTTGCCTGGATTTCTCTCCCCCCAGATCCTCAAATCTCACTCCTTTAGCGCCTTCAGCTCTTTGTTCAAATGTCCCCCTTGGAAAGACCTTCTCCGGCCGCCCTATTTAAGACTGCAAGCACTCCCCCACCTTCCTGCTTTATTTTCTCTGTAGCGCTTATCCTCTGACACAGTCTGCGTTTTACTCGCTTGTTCGTCATCTGCCCCTCCCCGCACTGGAACGCAGGGATTCTTGGCTGTTGTGGCCACCGCTGTCTAAAGCAGCATCCAGCAGGTAGCAGGTGCTCAATAACTATTTGATAACTGAAGAACGACCTCCTCCTGACGGTCCGTGTGTGTCTGAGACCCAGTCCCAGAAATCTGTGGTCTTGCACCCGCTCACCTTGTATCTGAGCAGACTGGCTGTCTGGAAGACGCCAAGTGCAGGATTAGTAACATAAGCTTCGGGGGGAAATCATGGGTTCTGAATTCTCGACTCGGCTTTGTTCCTCACATGCTGGGCAAACTAGACTTCTGTCCCCGTAGCTTTAAAACAAGGAGAGTATACCAAGAAAAAACTATCTTCCACTATTATTAGAAAGTTCACATGCAAGAGAGAACTTGGAAAAGTTAAAGGCACTCTCCACATGCAAGATGATACTTTCTCCAAAGATAAGGCAGTGCTGTCCATTTTACTCTTCCCCACACCCAGTATAGTCTCAGTTACAGAATGTAACAAGTACATCACGGTGACATGGAAGGGAAACAATGAGACAGTTTATCTATGCTCTTCCACTTCAAAACTCTGCAGGCGAGTTGGGGTGGCAGAGGAGAGGCGAGAGCTTTACCAAACTTCTGCTACTAAAAGTTCCGCTTTCCTAACCTCATCTCTCCGAGAGGCTGGCGGCAACTGCGTGTTTCCTGGGGCAGGAAGGTTCTAGATGACTCCTTGGACAGATAAGGGGGTATTTGCAGTGGTTGATCAAGTAAGTTAGACTGAAAACACAGATGAAGGTTTGAAAGTTCTGATTATTTGGGAACTTCTCATCGGAGCACTACTTTTTAGTTGGAGGGAGTGGACTTTAAATGTGAGCTGTGGTTTGTTTTGTTTTTTTTCCAATGGTTATTCATAGGAGAGAAGGTTGTTTAACACTGAGCAGAACTGTTCCCTTGCTCCGGCCCAGGTGCCCTGGGTAACTGAGAGACTTTTGTTACTAGGGTCGGCGCGAGACCAAGGAAAACATCACCCCCACTTGTCTATTTATATAAAATACTCCAGCCATTTATATGTCTTCGCATTTGGGGGTAACAGCCACACAGCGTAGATGTTGATGTTTCATGCGTGTGAAATAACACAGTAGAAACCTACTTTAAAAAATGACTTTTCTTCGGTGTCACCATGGAAACCAGCCAACATACTCTCTCCACACCTAACTCTGGGGGTGGGGTAAGGAATAACAGTGACTGGGGGAAAAAAATCAAAACATTGAAAATGCTCATAAATTCTGTTCTGTGCCAAAACATTTAACATGAGACATTTTTCTTCTGCTTTGGGCTGGGATGTCTACCTGTGATGTTTACTTTTTGAACTTTGTTTGATTTTCAAAACTAGGAAAACTCCAATTGGGAAGTTTAGTGAAGTTCCTACTAAGCAATGAATCACTTCAGGGAATACAGGGGCCTTCAGCCTGTTCTCTTCAGTGGCCTTGAGTCGGAGGCTACAGAGAAAGGAAAAACAGCAGCTGGTGGGACTGGAGGGTCAAGGGTGGGAGAGGGCAGTGGGGATGCGGGGAGCTCATCCAAAGAGGAAGAGAGTCGGGGACAGTCCGAACTCCCCTTCTGGTTCTGATCATGGCTCTGATCTCTACACCGCCCAGATCCTGGCGTTTTCTTCCTCACGAATCCCAAACAATCTCTTTAGGAAGCTGACCGTTTATTGGCTGAATCAACCTGAGGTGCACTATGCTTTCCAAGAGTGGTAAAAAGAAGGAGTACTCTATCAGAGTCTGACGACTAGTAATTTTGAGGAAAAAAAAAAGATATATAATGAATAATGAATCTTTCCTTCATTTCCAGTGCGCGCGCGCGCACACACACACACACACACACACACACACACACACACACACCCAAACCTAGACTCTAAAGGGAAAAGATTAGCAGGGTTTTCCCAATTTGATATTTGTTTCTTTGAAAGTCACTCCTGGTTTAAGAAGACAAGCTTTCTTAGCAATGACTTCCCTTGATTCTCAAATAAAGTGCTCTTGGTGGAGACGAGGCGTTGGCTACCAAGATCAGTTCTGCAATGAAGAGGACCATTTTTATTCTGGGTCTTGAATGCCTAGTTCAGAGTGGAAGCTGATTTCAAATCATACCATCCTTTCCATTTATTTATTTTAAATTCTAACTTCGGGATTTGCTGCACATAAATCCTTACTATTTTCACGGTTGATTTTTCGGGCAGAGACTGTTTCTTCTCCCGCCCTATCATGTTCCACTTCTTTCTGGTCAGTGGATTTTATTTAATTTCCTAGAACTGTATCTCAGTTCTAAAGACTGTTCCCTGTCTCTCAAAACATCCTAGTAATAACAGTGCTTAGTATATTATAACACAATGTAAAATGAGTATCTTTCTTCAAAGGAATTAGTAGACCTTCCAAGAAAGGTTATTTGATAAACCAGTAGGAAGAGTAGAAAACCTAAAGACTGCACACGAGAAGTCACATTCAGCCTATTCTCATGCTTCGTTAACTTTCCTCCTGGAGCTCACTCTGATCTCTCAATCACGGTTACACTGATTGAGCACTTGGGGGAAAAGAGTATGTTTCATAAAAATAACAGAAGCAATTTTTCCCACTAAGAACATAAAGAAATCCTGAGCATTGGGCAGAATAAAACTGAGACAAAATGTTGTAATGAAATCCAGAGGAGGAGTAACTGTAAAGACTCCCTCACACAACCAGCCAAGTGAGACCTGACTCTGACGCTTCAGCGTCAATCTCTCCATCCCCTCGTTTGGTCATCCAGCCCCTCAGCCACCCAGCCTGCTCACGGATACGTGGATTCCACAGAGGCACTTCCACGCTCCTGCAGGTGAGCTCCTATTCCAGTGCCGGAGACAGCCAGGCAAGACACCTCCTACCCGCTAAGGAGTTCACACACCACCAGGGTTCATAGACCATTTTCCATTTCTCAGCTCCTGAAGAGTCACCTCCCCTTGGAAGTGTAAACATACCCTCTTCCACACATTCCTCCCTGAGCTCCTGGCGCTGAGCATATACACGTACAAATGCAGAACAAGGAGGCACGCATCTTTATCAGCAATTACTGAGGAGAACTTAAAAAAAAAAAAATTCAGTGGCTTGAAAAGAAATATAGTATGTAGAAGGGGAGAGGGAAATTACGTGGGGAGGGCAGATAAACACGCACGACATGGATAAAAATGCAAAAGTTATTATAATTTATTCATTAAATCCAGCATCGGAGAACAATGCTCTCTCAGAAACAGCCAACAGAGGGCTGAACTTCCAGGACGTCCCCCTTCCCTGGCGGAGTTTCAAATGCGGTGTCAGCAGGGTCCCAGAGCGCTCTGCGCTGGTCTCGCTACAGCCAGGCCCGTCCTTTTGCCAAGAGTGGGTCGTGCAGTGTGCTCAGATGGTGGTTCACGGCGACTTTCCACACTCCCCTGAGGGGAGTCCCGGGAGGCAGCACCTCTGGGATCCGGTCCCCAACGTGTCTGGAAGTAGCCATGTGACCTTGAGCATGCCCTTTGGCCTTCCTGGGCTCTAGCTTTTTCATTTCCAGTGCAAATACTGACTTAGGCCATCCCTTGCTCCCAGACTTGTAGTAAGGAAGTGGTAAGATAGTGCACATGAGAGTGTTCTGAAAATGTCAGGTCAAACACGAGTGCCTGACTCACTCTCACCTGCTGAAATCAAAGCCCCACGTGACGGCTTCTTCTTCCTCTTCTTCCCCATCCTTGTCCCGGGTTTTCTGCCCTTTCAAGATATTCCTCTCTTGCCTGCACCGATGTCATAGCACAAGCAACCGGCACCTGGCTATTTTAGGGAAGGGGAAAGCTTCCAGTTCATGAAATCTACTGTCTCAGAAGGTTGGAGGACCCCACAAGAGCCTCAGTCTTAACTGAGGGTCAGTGTACGCCAGCGCCAGCAGGGCAGGGACTCCTGACCAAACTGCTGCTGTCCCAGGGTATGTTACCCAGGGTACTTGGGGTCAACAGTGGGAGGGACAGGGTGGAGCTTCCCACCCAAAGAGGACTGCCAGGGTAATTAACCCGAGGAATCCAAGAGCCAAGCCTGAGATTTCCTAATACTTCCTGCACTTACCAGGTGTCAACCTGTCACGGTGTGTGTGTGTGTGTGTGTGTGTGTGTGTGTGTGTGTGTGTGTGTGTGTGTGTGTGTGTGTGTGTGTGTGTGTGTGTGTGTGTGTGTGTGTGTGTGTGTGGTGTGTGTTTAAATTTGCTATTGAATGCCTTGCTCTCTTGGGCACAAGGATACTCAGGTAAATAAAGACACAGGTGCCCAGAGCCCTGCCCCTCAACTTAGCATATAGGGCACACTCACCCGCTCTGACCCTTCCCGCCCGCACTCCTAGGCCCTTCTTAAGTATGTGAAGTCATTTAACTCCTCACCATGACCCTGTGAGTGAGCCACTCTCAATTTGCTCACAGTAAAGATGGTAAATTGAGGGGCGCAGAGGGAAGGTAGCTTGCTCAGGACCACAGAGTCTGCCTCCAGAGTCTATGGTCTTTGCTATGATGAAACATCGCCTCTCAGGTGGATACTGGGGCAGAGGAGAGAGAGCAAAGAATGACCAGTTCCACCACAAAGCATTAGAGACAAGCCAGGACTCCTGCAGGTGAAAGGCTGAGCAGCTTAGGGCCTTGTCCACAGACTCGTGGCGCAGGAAGATGAAAGCCTGCCCACGCCACCACCCCAGTCTCTTAGGTGTTGGGTGGGCTCCTGCTGACTTGGAAGCTGTTAACTGAGCAGCTAGGCTGTGACAAGCATCTTCTGCTATGAATATTCAGACTCATCTTAAAAAAAGAGTCCCATTTTCAGAAGCATATAAATCATGGCAAGGATGATAGCATGGTCTTAGGATGGCATCAGATCATTTTTGAAACCTGTGAGCCCAACTGACAAGGACCTAATAGTTTGGAAGGGGAGAAACAAAGTCTCCTCATATTCTGGGGGCGGCAGACTCAGATCTGTTAGAGTTACTTACTGGCCAAAAATGTCCCATGTGCAAAAACGTTTTGAGGAAGTTCAGGGGCCCTGAAAGCAGGGCATCATGGCCCACGTGGTGACTTGTCCTCGGGTTCGGCATCTACTGGTCAAAGAACACATCCGAACCTGTGCATCGGGAACTGTGCTGCAAGGAGCAGTGAGTGGGACTGTGAACACGGGCCCTGGGTCATTGCAGGAAGCGACAATTCTCGTTAGTACCTGATTCCAAGCGAAATTTCTAGCCTCACTGTCTTCTATGCCAAGTCCCTCTTCCCACGCCCCTCCAAACCCACATATAACTAGCAACGCTTGTTATTTGGACTTCATGCTCTCCATTTCTGCTTGTTGAACTCCCATCCTGATTATTCTTTAAATGTCTGTAAGACCTGTACTGATAACATCTTTTTCCTTCTTGATATATTGGTATTGGTGTGTTTCCCCCCCTTGTTCAGTCTAGCTAAGGTTTTCTCTCAACTGTCTGTTTCCCATTTCTATAATTTCTGCTGTTTTCTTTATTATTTCCTTCCTTCTCATTTTGGGTTTCTCTGTGTCCTTTTCCTACCTTCTCACAGTGGAACCTAGGTCATTGATTTTGGGCTTTTCCTCTACTCTAATATAAGCATTTAAAACCATCAATTCCTCTCTGAGCACTATTTTAGTTGCAACCCACAGATTTTGATACGTAGTATTCTTACTACCATTCAGTTTTAAATGTTTTCAAATTTCCCTTGTAATTTCCTCTTCGACCCATATGTAGAAATCTGTTTAATTTCCAAATATTTGGGATTTTCCTGGGTATCTCATTCCTGGTGATTTCCAGTGAACTTCTAGCATCACAGCCCACCTCAAATACCACCCCCCTTGTCTCCCAGCCTGGACCTTCTTCCTTCCCCTTGGGTCAGAATTAGACCGTAGCTTCACGAGGACAGGGACCATGCCACTCATGCACTGCTCTATCTCCAGGGATTAGGTCGGTGTCTGCTCTAAATCATGTATTCAGTAAATATTTGTCAAACCGGTTGATGACTTCTTGTGTGTTTTCCAAACCCTCTGTTACTGTCTGTGTCACTGAACTAGTTATCCAAGTTCAGGTCTGCCTCACTAGAATGGGAGTTTGGGCACAGCAGGCCCTTGAATTTTATAGTCTCTCCAGGGCTTCGTCCAGGGCTGACACAGGTCGGGGCGGGGGGGCGGCTTTGACTGAAGGACATCTAAGCAATAGCTCTTTATAGAAAATCTCGATCTTCTACTATCGATGGGAGTGTCTGATGAGGCTCTTGGTTGAAGGGACATTGACAGCGTAACTGATGGTATATTTAACAGCAGACACTGGCTGGGAAAAAGTCAGTTTCTCCCGATGCAATGATATGCTTCTGCTAGTAGTCAAAGGCATCCATTCAGCTGTCCCCTTTCCATGACATCTAGGAAAATCAGAACCACACTTCGTGTTTTTTCAATACCTTCCTTTAGCTTATAATATTTGATAGTGTTTCTCAGCCTCGTTTACTGATTGATTGCTTTCTCCCAGATTGAGCTGTTCGGGGTCTCACTGTATCTGTGTTTTTCGGCTGGTTTCCTCAGGTTCATTTTCAAAGTTAGGTGGGATCAATCATGTGATCAACCACGTAGGTTGTCAATTAAATTCTGCTGAACAGGACTGTCATCAACCCATTAGGGAGCTAATTAGAAATCTTACCTTCTGGTGGTTGGTGAAGAAAACGGGAAGTTTTCCTATGTACTTGGGAATGCTATGAGGAGAGGGTGCCCCTGGGACAGAGGTGGGACTGAGGGCAGGAGACAACCCGCTTGGCCTCTTACCTTGGTAAGGTGCTCTGCCAGCCCCGGGCTGGGGCTCAACTAATTGGTTCCACTGCTTCCTTCTTCCCTGAAGGATTATATGTTTTCCCCCAGGCTGTTTAGAAAGGCTGAAAGGTCTTCCTAGGCAAAGCGATGGGAATGCTTGGAAGCAGGAAGAGCCCTGAGTGCTAGGACAACCCTGAAGGCTTGAATCAGGCCGCCCCAGGGGAAAAGTGAGATCCAGAGGAAGGCTGAGGACAGCAGGTTGTTGGGAGAAAGGGACGCACTAAGGCTGCAGCTCTAGGGACACGAAGGTCTGACTTATGGCAAAGGACACCAGAGTTTGGAGGTCAGACTAGATCTGAGAGGCTACATGGCGGAGAAAACAAGTAAAACAAGGACAGTTCCAAGAAGGACATGGTCTCAGACAGATTGGGGATGCGCGGTCAACAGGCCACATCAGCCTGAGAGGCAACAAAGGCCCCGGGCTGCCCTTGGGACCGCCTGGGGCACTCTCTCCACCCGGCTGCTGAGATCTGGGGAGCTGACTGACAGACAGAAGGAAGCGCTGGGTTCTGGAAATCAGCCCCATGTGTGTCTATGCTTGCACCCAGCACTCCTCAGCTTGGAGAGCCGGGCGTGGGTGCTTACGAGGTGACTCTCCAGCCCCCCAGGACGGGAAGCCTTCTGGCCTAGATGCACTGGTGGTCTGGCAGCCCCAGCCTGGGCTCCTTCCCTTGCACAACGGCTGCCTCTGGGCCTGCAGCGCCTTGCCATTGCGGGATCTCCAGGGGCTCCTGGGAGAGAGGGCTCTCGCGGTGATTCAGGAACGAGCTCTGTGTGGAGCTGGCAGAATCTGTGTGGACCACCAGGTCTGAGGACGCTTTCCCATCAGAGCCCTCTGCAAGGGGCTTCCCTCTCAGAGCATCACAGCCCACCCCCACCCCCACCCCCTTTTCCCACAACAAGAGCCAGGGCTCCCCCTCGTCCCTATTTTAATGGTTAAAGACACGCACACCAAATGCTTCCTAATTACTACTTTCATGGCAGATGCAGTCATTTCCTTGGATTTTACTGCCATTAGTTTTCCTCACCGATTTATCCTTAGCTACTCTCCTTGAATCCTGCCTGCCTCCCCCGAGCCCTTTCCTCCTCGCGCCTCACGGCTTGTCAGCACGCCTCCAATCCCCGGGAGAGATGGAAAGCCTTGTAGAGCCCACTGCGCAAACACACATTCCTATTCATTTATCACATTTAGCATGCGCACTTCCACTCTCATCAAAACCGGCCCCAGCTCGCTAACTCATTTCCCTCTCCCAATTACAAATTAGTCCATTAGGCTGTCTGCAGCAGGCCCTCTGTTGCATCTTGGTAATGGCTTCTGAGATTTCCATCATAATCGTAATGGCTCCCCATGCAGCCATGAGGGCAGATGGAGGCCGCTAGTGGGTAATGAGCTATCACGCTACCAAAGGGCACAGCCCTGGGCTCATTATTTAGTCTTGGCTGTTTTGTGAAAACAACAAGAAAGGTAAAATGCTGAAGGGAACACTTTAGCATATTAAATTAACACTTCTTGTAAATTCTCTCCGTAAACATGCCGTATCTTCCCTTTATGCAACACCCCCAGTGCCGGAGCACGCTAGGGAGGGCTGGCTGGGAGGGGGTGTTGAGGGCGGTGGGAAGAGGGAAGAGGAGGAAAGGAGGGGGATGGGAGAGAAATGAGTCAGAAAAAGGGGGAAAACAAGTCACTGGAGAACGTGTCACAGCATGCTGGAGGTCTTCACTCGTCAGCTACTGTCCTGTCCCAGTGACGGTCACACCCACTCCCCATACCCCAAACAGGGCGGGGCCGTCACCAACAGCCAGCCTCACTTAACATGCTCTGTCACTTAAAGCCAGTTTGTCACCATGCCCACAACGAAAGGCCCTGCAGAGCAGACCAAGTACTGTCTGCTGCAGATTTTTAAGAGATGCCGTTCTACAGTGTTTCTTTTTTTAGAGAAAATACAAAAACAATAAGACAAAAAATCAAAAACCCAAACCCACCACTACCACCACCGACAACAAAAACCCCTGACTGAGGCGCTACTACCCAGACACTTGGCAATAGGTAACATTTATTAAGCCCTAACTCGGGCCCGGCTCTCGCGCTAAGCAGGTCACACACGTTACTTTAGTAGTTCACTCAACCTTCACAAGGTCCCTGTGGGACAGGGCTGGTGTTGACGACGAATTCAAAGATCAGCAAAGTCTGGTAACTTCCCTGAGGGCACTGGGAGAGACAAGAAGTGAGTCCAGGTAGTGTCACTCCGCAAGCTACAGCCTGCTCCTCTGTGCCCTGTTGCCGGGATGGACCGGCCCTCTCGGGGAGACCTGGCAGCACCTGTTCCTTCTCGGGCTGACCCTCTCGTCCCTAGGGGCGCGAACCTCACCGCCCCTGCTCCTTGCTTCCACCACCCAAGCCTCCTGCACATTTGTGGTAAGGTTCCTCGGACAGAGGCCCGCTTCTGATTTAATAGTGATTTCCCCTGATGTTATCCATTCTTGCAGAACTGTTTATCCTCGAGTTCCCCGCCCCCAAGTCCCCCCAGCCTTAACAGGTTATTTCTTCCGGACGTGGCAGCCTCTGGGGACTGGCCCTTAATCTTTCACGTGGAGTTGATTCGGACTCCTCAGACTATGTCTTTTCATGTCTCCTTCCCGGAGGAAGGAGCAGCCGCAGCTGTGCCCCGGCATGGGGATCCAGATGCCAGCATCCTCTCCAGAGAAAAATGACAGCAGCTATAACGGCACCGTGAGGGAAACGCCACAGGAACGAACGGGGCCTTCTAACTGGAGCCAATCCAGGCGGGGAATGAGGCCACAGGGGCTTTGAGGAAACACACGTGTGAGTCTGGAGGAACCAGAGGTACTTCTACTGACAAAAGTACCATAAATAACAACACAGTGGACCTATTTCCAAACGCCTTTTCTCCCTGCTTTCAGAAGGGTCATCCTAAACCTTTCCCAAAATGCCTGAGGTTGATCCAAAACCAATCATCCCACTCTATTCTCTACTGGCTCTTAAATCCACGACCACACTGCTTCCCTCTGAAGGGCTGGAAGAGCTTTCGCGTCTATTATCTCATTCATCCCCGCAATGACACTGTGAGCCAACTAGGGGAGGCTGTAATTATCCCCAGGACACAGAAGAGGGAGGTAACTGGCTTGTCTAAGAGCCAGAATGAAAGCGGAGTCCCTGACTCCCAGTCAGGGGCTCACCCGGCCACACCACAGCCCCCCTCGTGGCTCTGCAGCTCCAGAAGCCACAAATGCTCTTCCAAATAAATCCCCCGATCCTACTCTGGTAACAAAACACAAGGTCAGTTTAGAAAAGCCCGACTGCTAAGAATAGAAACGGCCCAAGCCCAGGATTCAAGACGGGTCTGCTTGTAAGCAGAGTGGGGGAACCAGTCGACTTTGCTAGGCTGTAAAATACACATTTATGAGCTGTTTTTGTTAAATTCCGATACGGATTTTTGAAAACGAAAAGGATGGATGGGTAGATGGCAGCAAGATGTTTAATCAATGTCATAAAATATAACATTCATTGGGCTTCTAAAATGAAATTAATAATCTGTGTAGAAGTATCATTAGGAGATAAGTGACATTTCAGGCTTTGATTTGTAACTTGCAACAAATCTTCCTTCCATATAATTCAAGCATTTTTAGGGATACTCGTCTTTATTAAAACATATCCAAACCTTCACCCCTCTGCTTCACAATCAAGCCTTTCTTTCCCTCCAGGACAGACCACTAAATAAAAAAGGATACATTATCATACACATGCTTTAAATTAATGAAGACAGAAATATCATATTTAAATTAAATCAGGGATTTCTCACTTGCTGCTTATCAGGGGAACTTAGCTATCTTTAATAAGTTTTTTTTTCTTCTCTTTTTATCTGAGACCTGGGGCTTGAGCTGCTCTATCTAAATGGAAGAGACATCTCACTTTCACTCAGAAGACTAAAGCAAGGGATGGAGAGAAATGCTTTTCTCCTACATAAATTCTAGAACCATAAAATAGTATTTTAGAGCTGGAAGGGACCTTAAAATCATCTAGCCTTGGCTCTTCATTTTACAGATGAGGAAACTGGGTCCAGGGTAGAGTTCGGGATGAGAGTAACAAAAATTGCAGGGACAGTTTATAACGTGCACCTCTGTAAACACCCTCTTCAGAGTCAAGAAAGTCCCATCTTTAAGCCACCTGCAGAAGCTCCCTCCACACCCTCACCACTAATATATTCTGACCTTTTGTCCAAGCAGCACATTATAACGCTTACGGGAACAGGGTCTGGGCCCCAGCCACCCCTTGACACAAAGAGAAAGGGATCTGGTAAAACAGCAAATGTCCAGTAACTCCTTTGGGGCTGTTTGAAGATGTGAAACTGCTTTTTAGGGTTTCAAGTGCATCAATGTGATTCCCCTTCATATTCTCTCTCTCTGGTTCTCCCCTTTTTCCTGCCTCAAGTTCTTTCCCCTTCCTTGACCTCTTAGATAACTGCCCTTAACTAGGATCTTCCCTCCCTTTCAGACTGTGATGGGGGCTGATCAGATGAGGAAGCCACAGAGAGCTGAGGTGGTGGGTAGGACCACCCGGAGCCTTGTGTGAGATACATGGTGGCAGTAAGTCCCCGTGCCCTTTCGGTTCTGTCCTCCAGAGGTCTCGGGGAGGAGCGCTTGATGTGTCTCACTGAACATTTCCTCCTCAACCCCTGAAATTTCATTACAATCATTTATCTTAAAAGAAATCAAAACGCACCCCCTTCCCCCTCCCACGGAAAGGTTAGGTCTTTGCTCAAGCCTACGGACTTTAACCTCATAAATATTCCCAGCTATAAGATCTTATTAAGAAGGTATGTCTCCCAGGAGCATAAAACCATCAAGCTGTAAATTTTATTTAATTTCCCATGAGATCTTATGGCCTCATACATATAATTAGAGTGCAGTATAGAGCACTTTTTTGTGTTTTGTCAATAAATCACCAGGGAACAATCAACGTTTAAGAGGACAAGCTTTAATGATTTTTCAGACCCCTAAGCAGTCGCGCCTCCACAATGGCAAGCCAGTCTTTAACCTCATCTAACTAGGACTGTGGACTGTGGCTTCAGATAGGACCCCAAACACTTAATCCTATTAGATTCCCCAGCCCAGACAATCACGGCAGAACACCCAAGGGATGTATTGATTTTGATGTGGCCGACGGAGAAGACAAGTCGACCTACTGACAGTGCTTTATTAAGTGTTTACAAATTAAATATCTGAAGGTCTGCAACAGGCCCAGCTCGGTTAAATGGGCCCCAGTGAGATGTGTGAACTGGACCCAAAGGGACTGTGCTGAATGTGAGGCGGCTTGGGGGATGACCCGGCAGGACCTACTCCCCCCACTTCAGCACCAGCTCTGCAGGAAGTCAGGACGCTGCGAGAGAAATTCCCGACGGCCAGTTCGCTCTCGTTGTTAAGCCTGCTATGACCATGAACCCATCACGTGGCTTTATTCATGTTAGAAAATGCTGGTCCGATGAGAGAACTAACTGCTCGTTTGTGCCTCCCTCGGTCAGGGCTCCAAAGGAAAGAACCTTGTTCCTTTGGGGTTTTCCTCACACTGTGCTTTCCAAGCAAATCCACAATTCGGCGGGCACATAAGCCCTGAGCCCTCAGTTCTGTATCTGGCTACTGTTAATAGCTGAACCAGATTCACTGCTTTCCTTGTGTCCCTTCCCTGCTCAAGAATATTTAAAAGGCTCCAAATGTTGTCGCCGGGCGTTCAGCGCTTGTTGTGGTCCACACCGGGCGCGCCCTTCACGGGGTTCCTCAGCGTGACCTCACAACTCCCCTAGACACGCCTCAGGGCCGTCATATGTACGTGCTGCCAACTGAGCTACCCAAATACCACCAACCTTTGAGGCTGCTTAAATCTCTCCTGCTCCTTGAACCCTTCTCTGATCAGCCTGGAAATGATATTCTCTGAGCTCCCACACTTCCATCGTTTCCTGGCAGCCCACCCGCTAATCTCCCAACTCCACTCAGTTCCTGGAGCTTCCACTCCTTCCTCCTCTTTCCTTCCACACAGAGACCCCGACTGGGGACCCAGAACGGAACAGGGGCTGTGGACTGACTGACTCATGGACTAGCTCATCAGGTGCTCCTCAGGCAGAAGGAGCATCTGGTCTTGGGGTTCTGGTCAACCACATCATCCAAAGATGCTCAGGAAATGAAGATGGAAAGGAGACTAAGTGGGCCCCCCTGCTGAGTCGGTTCGGACAACCTTTTGTCCAAAGTGACAAGAGGGGACTGGAACTAGGTGAGGCGTAAGGATTTGCTCTGTTCTGTGAATTTATGATCTGTCAAAACGTGCATTCAAGGGTACAGCCAGCTATCTTGACAAAGGCACATACCTTGTTGTTTTATCATTTTTTCTGAGCTGTTTCTACCTCAAAGTTCTGAATTACCTGTAAAACGGTACACCTACTGTGGTGGATGTGTTAACTTACGTGCAATTCAGTGTGCATGACGACCTGGATCTCACACACACACACACACACACACACACACACACACACACACAGAGTCAACATTTCTGTTCTACTTATTTTTTTTCTTGATCTCACTTGAGAGAGGTCTATTCCAACAGAGCAATGGAGGCTAAGGTCAACTGTGGTGAGAGAGAGATCCTTCAAGATTATCTGGCCTGTTGCCTGCCTGCAAACAATCCAATATCCTTTTCAAGTGTTTTCAGGAAGCCAACGCCATACTCTGCCTTAGACGTCACAATTTGTCCTTTTTTTTTTTGAGGCAAATCGGAACTTACTGTGGCACACAGGAGGCCTCTGAAAAAGTAAGCTACGGGCTTCCCTGGTGGCGCAGTGGTTGACAGCATGTCTGCCGATGCAGGGGACGCGGGTTCGTGCCCCGGTCCGGGAAGATCCCACATGCCGCGGAGTGGCTGAGCCCGTGCGCCATGGCCGCTGAGCCTGCACGTCCGGAGCCTGTGCTCCACAACGGGAGAGGCCACAACAGTGAGATGCCCGCGTACCGCAAAAAAAAAAAAAAAAAAGTAAGCTACGATTATTTTTATCAGTTTCATGACATCTTTCTTTCCTGTGCCTCCCTTTCAGCCTCTTCTGTCTTGGTTTCTGTAGGCCTGGGGGTTTTTCAAAGTGATCTCCAAGATGCTGACTTCGGGTTAGCACAGCGCTGGGGGGAAGCTCCGGGCACTCAAACCCCCATCTCTGTTTATAATGGATTAGGCTTCTATGCCCATCCCACGTCTAATAGAAATAGAACAGCTCAGCAGGTAAAAAGAATTTGAAAACCAATGCCCTACCTAGGCCAGGTGTCTAGTCTTTGGCATCATTCTTTTCAAGTACTAAATGACCAAAGAGTCATATAGCAAAAGAGATTTATGCAGACGAACTGAAAATCAATCTACATTACACAAGAAGAGCTATTCAATGTATCACTATTAACGTCTGCTCCCCTTCCCCACATGTGTCTGGGCTACTCGCGGAGGGCAGGGCTGGGGCTGACATTGCTGACTTGGGGGAAACGGCACGTGTAGGACATGTTCGGGGCTGTTTGGGAAGAAGGTCCGTGCTCACTGTCCCCAGGAAAAGCTCCGTGCCTCAGAGTACTGCCCCCGGGAGGGTCAGGGTGGTGCTAGGTTTCACAGTCAAGCTCCACGAAACAAAAGCCTGCAAATGGCCTTTTCCGCATCTTATACCGCAGTAATTCATAAAGCCCTCCAAGGGGATTTTTATGGCTTTATATGAATGTTCATTTAGGAAAGAAGTGAAAAGGGCATCATCAAGGTTTTAAAAAATCATTATAAAGGGTCCTCACTTGGGTTAATAGTGATAGCTTAGCACAAAAAAAGGGCACTGATATACCATTAAAAATTGTTCTAAGATACTGTTTTTTCATCATTTTTATGTGACCTCCTTTTGGTCTGCACTTAAACTACTGAGATAAAAAAGTAGACTGGGTAATTAAATTTCCTCTTCATTTTCACCTTAATTCAATAACTATTAATCAAGTATTTATAATATGCCAAGTACTGTGTTAAGGGTCTGGCGAAATAATATCTAATCTTTACTTTCAAGGAGCTCAATGTTTGTAAATTCATTAAAAAAATAAAACTACTAAAATTTGTAATTATTTGTGTACGTGGGTCGTCATTAATGATGATCTTATCCATACTGACTTCAGTTTGATTTGAAGAGTTTTGCAGCCAGTTTGATATTTTAAAAAAAACTAGAGCAAAAGTAAAAAACAAGTAAGGACCACCAACAATGCGTTGGAGAATGACATGGAAGACTCATGAGAGATTTAAAAGAAATGATGGTCTTCAAGAGGAAGGAAGGGGTGGATGACATGTGGTGTCACTGCAGATGCAGATACGGGGCAAAAAGGCTATGGAGGGTTGGGTGGGTTGAGTAAATTTAAAAGGAAAGGAGATGCGGGGGGGAACGCATCTCTGGGTGGTGGTTTTCTGAGAAGGCTCCTGAAGGTGGGATGGGGAGGCACTAGTCATTCGTTACTGGTGGAAAACTCTGACCCCCAGAGCATACAGTGCTATCCTCGAAAGGAAACACATCTGCCAAAGAAAGCATCTGAATGGGAGGCTTCCCCGTCTAGAGAGCAGCTCTGCTAGTGGGATGTCAGAATGAAGACTATATTAGAAGGACACACAGAAATTTAGTGGTGGTTATTTCTGGGTGGTGGAATTATGAGTGCTCTTTATTTTCTTCTCTGTACTGATCTTTATTTTTGATATTGAAAATGTTACTTTTATAATAGAAAAGCAATGCATGTTATTTTTCAAAAAAGTAACGACCAGAACAACAGAACATAAAAAGGAAGAAAGGAAATAAGACTGGGTCCACAGAGCAGTCCAAGTCATAATAACATCCTTTCAAATAAAGGCTGCCCTTCTCACACTCTCATCTCTGTTGTTGTGGACGGTCACAGCAATTCTCCCGGCAGGGCTGCTGGGGACACGCATGCTATTTTATTGAGGGTCAGGACCAAGTCTCAGGGATCCTCAAGCTGTGGGGCAGCAGCTGTCAGGCACTCACTCGGGCCATCACTGCCTACCCGGGTCAAGTTCGGGGGCAGGTGGAATGATAAAGTTGTTCCCGATGACAACCCAGGATCTCTGGTGGTTGGGAGGGGTGAACACTTTTTTTTTTTCTCTTTTGTTGTTTCTGAGCTTGGAAAGGGAAGTAAACTTGTGGACTGCCAGTACATACCAAGCGTGGAGGCCTTCTAATCATATTATTTGACAATCACAAAACTCTCCCAAGTACTTAGAGTATGTTAATGGCCCAAGATTTAATCTATATTCTTACCCAGTTGCACAAACCTATAAATAGGCTCATCTCGGGGTTATTGATGTTATAAATTAATTATGGAAATGTCAACCAAATCGGGTACGTGCTGGCAGAGTAGTGGGAGGGCAGTGACCCAATGAGCAGGGGGCGACTCTGTGGATGCCCTCTGTGCAAAGTTCACAGCCTCTGGCCAGGTTCCATCCACTATCAGGGAGCTTAACCTTGAAGAAGACACTCAAAGTTAGTTTCCTCCTGAGTAATTGAGGGAGGCTGGAAAAGTGACTTCTGGGTGTGGTTTTCTCTCCACACCACCTGCCTGCCGTTTCTTCTCCCTCCCTGGGAACAGGCAGGCAAATCTGGTATGCCTGTCTTTCTTTAAACGAGAAGACAATATCTTGGAACTCATCTACATGATGGCTATGTCTCTGCCCCTCACTGATCCCACTGTTGGAAACTGAAAAACATGCCTGGGAAAGGAAGAGGTGATCAAAAACTGATTCATTTAAAAGGAATATTTTCTACAAGAGAGGACAGCACTGTTCTCATAACGCCTGGAGCCAGTCTGGAACTGTCCAGGAGGGCTAGGAGGTCAAAATAAAGAGTATACATGGGAATTTCTTTCCACAGGTCAAAGCAGCTAGATTTTATCCAAATAGCCTATCCTCTAGGACTTACAGGAAACCCAGAAAAGACTTGGCATCCTCCCTGAAAGGAGAGGCTATTTCAACTCTCTTAAATTGCTCCCTTTGGGGGAAGAGTTCTGGGGTCTCCGGCTCTGAATGTAAATTCAAGTTCTATGGCTCAGGAAGGGATGTAATAATATACTTACATGCCACACTTCCTGATCTGCTGTCATATTCTCCACAACTGGAGACTTTTGGGAAGATGGGTAATTAGGTATTAAATATCAGAAATTATATATGCCTAGTTGTTTTAGCAAATACTCCTTTTCAAAGTGTTGAGTTCTATCTTTGATTTAAATTTCGGCAGAAGGCTTCCTTTGGAGGTTTGGAAGTTATTTTCTACATAATGGGGGTGATGGAGAGGATAGAGGCAACGTTTAAGGGGGAAAAATAAAATAAAATAATATACTCACAACGACCATAGTTACTGAGTATTATCAGGCACTGATGTTTACACTCACCGTAATTAATCATTTCAATAACTTTCTGAGATAGGCATTACCATGCTTGTTTTACCAATGAGAAGATAGGCTCTGAGAAGTTAACTAAGCAGGCTACTGAGCTTTTAAGTGGTAGACCCAGAATCTGAACCTAGGTCTGTTACTACAGAGATAGTTAATGACAATGCAGGTGGACACACTGTAGTCTGAGCACCTCAGAAGGGCATTTGCTCTGGCCTCCTGACCTCATGAAGACGAATACCTAAACCAGATGGCAATCTCATCTCCACTTTAAAATCTCTGGGAACAGTCCACTCAGCACATGCCTCAGAAAAGCTGGCGTGTACTTTTATGCCATTATAACAAACAACCAGTGTGTGATAACTCTAATTTACTCAAGTGTCAAGGGACTAACTGTCTTTGGACAATTCCTTTCTGATTCAAACAGCAAAGTGTCATAACTGCTCAAAAGACTCGTTGTCTGTGATCTTGTTTAATGGCAATGAGCAGTACGTTTAACTTCCTGAATACATCTACAGGGTTGGCACCAGGCAGGCACACGTCAAGCAGGGCAGTGAGAGAGAGAGGAGAGGCAGAGTCTCTGAGACACAGTGTGGCTCTTGCACTGGGGCACACAAGGCTGTCTGAATTCCAGCCCTCCTCACCCCCGCTCCTCAGAGATGTCACTTACCCTCACTCCCTAGACAAGGGAATTAGACTAAGAGTGCCTAGTGCCATCTACCTTCCAGAGGCGTTATGGGGATGTGGGCAAAACGCGTGCAAGCTCTCATGACCACCATTGGCACTTTCTTGTCCTTTTTGGACACAGATCCTATATGGAACCGTATTATTAGTTGACTTTTCACGTAGTTTCGTCATATCCTCTTTATCCCCCCTGAGACTATACATTCCTTGAGGGCTGAGCATCTCATTCACACTTCCTGTGGCCCTCGAAGGATTCAGCACAGTGCTTTACCCACTGGTAGCCTCTTCCTTTTCAAACAGACTTAGTGAAAATGCTGTAATTGAACAGCACTGTGTGTGAGGCACTGTGGGGAGAATTAACAAAGTTATAAATGAGTAAGTGCTGTGAGGGAAATAAGTAGAAGATGTGGTCCCAGCCATTTAGGTCCTTAAATGGAGCTTGGAACACTAGGGTGAAAAGCACTAACTAGAAATAAGAGCAGTCAACGTTATGAGAGGGGAAAAAAGGTGTAGAGGAAATGCTACGGTTTAATGGAGACGGGGAGAGATCATTCTGGCTCGGGGCGGGGGGAGGGGGGCTGGTGCTTCACAGGACCTGAGCCCAGGATGAAGGATAGAAAAGACTGGATTCAATCCCACTTGAGAACATGTATTAAATCAGTTCCTCTCTTCCCCAACTGAAGAGTGTGCACATTAAGGATTGGTAAGGTTTGTCTGCCTCGAAGAAAACCTGGTAACTCGCTGTCTGGCCCAGGGGCAGCAGAGAGAGTGTGGACAGGAGGCCCCGCGTACATCAGACTGGCAAATGTCCAACATGCCCGGCCTCTGGGCAGAAATTCCAGGGGCTAAAGGCCTGCCGCTTACGTCTTCAAAAAGAGAACGCCAAACAAATAAAAAAGCAGATCTAGATGTCACTGCCCTCTGGGGTAACCTGACTGGAAGAAGGTTACAGGCTCCATTTCAGTGGAGATGGAGACAGGCCCCCAGATCTCCCCGAAGGAGTTCGAGCCAGACCTAGTCTGTGGGAAAGGACAATATCCCGTTTCCTGATCAACAGCTTCTGCCATAAAGTACTTTAGGATCTGTTTCCTGGTTCCCCGCAGTGGGTCCTAATTAAATGGGTTTTCCTTGCATGAGTTCTGACATCTCTGGGGATGTCACTGACTGAGAGGGAATATAACTAAAGGCAAAAAAATCATGATCGTGAACTGCCCACCCTGAACAGTGCCTCCCCTAAACACGATGAATAAATGAGGTAAATATAAGGGAGTTTCACATGACGCCATGGGTGGTTATACTTATATATTCCTTATCTCGAAAGGAAGAGTAGAGACTTAACCAAAGCCAAGCTTTCAGTGATGTGTAGGGGGCACATCACATTCAAAGGAAGTTTTGGGGGGCAGTGTTCTAAGACAACAAAGAGGAAGAAAGCTTCTGCTGTTCTCTGGGAGACCCTGGAGTCTGCTTCTGGAAGCATGAGGACTGGGCCGGGGGCCCCTGGGGAGGCCGGGCTTACAACGTGACGGCTGTTGCAAGGCTAGAACGCTGGTTGGGGCCCCGCAATGAAAGGGAGTGAACTTTATCTCGTGAGTCAGATTTCCTAATTATGTTACCCTCTGTGAGAATTCTTTGGCCCACAGCCTTTAGATCAGTCTTATTTCAATGCTCCAGACTGTTCTCTATGGCACTATTTGTAATTAAAGGAGCTTTTGATGCCAGAGCGCAAAGGGGTTTGGAGTGTCCCCCGAAACCAGTCTGTGATGTGGCTGCTGACTCCTGAGGGATCGCCGGGGCCAAGGTGAATCTAAGGGCGAAAGAGTTTGCACTCGAAGGGCTGAGCCACTTTTTAACACACAGAACATCTTCCTCCTCTGCCCTGCGGGAGAAGCGGTGTGATTTTATCAGGGGAGCTAGCAAATTCCCCTGAAATGCAGGAGCTCGTAACACAGGGCCCTCACCTTTAAGAAACACGACTGTGCCTGATACGTTAGACCCAGGATGGCTGACGGGCCAGAATTGGGTTCGTCCCAGCACATTTTATGCTTTGACTTTTATGGAAAGGAGATCCTCACCTAAAAGAAGCATCACTTGAGGGGCTGTCACCCTGAGAAGTAAAAAATACATCTTCTGGGCTCTGACAACACTAGGCTCCACGGAGAAAGGGTGAGCCTGCTCTGTGTGGCCCTGTGCTGTGAACAGCACTTAAGAGACCCAGCCTCCCAATGGGATATAAGAGGCCTGAACATATTCTCAAGCAACTCAGAGTCATACCATTTCATTAAAATCAAAGCACAAGGGCTTCCCTGGTGGCGCAGTGGTTAAGAATCTGCCTGCCAATGCAGGGGATATGGGTTTGAGCCCTGGTCCGGGAAGATCCCACATGCCATGGAGCAACTAAGCCCGTGTGCCACAGCTGCTGAGCCCGCGTGCTACAACAACTGAGGCCCACATGCCTAGAACCCGTGCTCTGTAGCAAGAGAAGCCACCGCAGTGGGAAGCCCGCGCACCGCAATGAAGAGTAGCCCCCACTTGCCACAACTAGAGAAAGCCTGCCTGTAGCAACGAAGACCCAACACAGTCAAAAATAAATAAATAAATAAATAAAATTAAATTTAAAAAAAAAAAATCAAAGCACAAGCACGGCACCACCTTATTGCAATGCCCTTGGTTTCGGGCTTGTCAAACCAGAGTCACGCCGAAATCGGCACACAGACTGACGCGCAGAGCCCACGGAAACTGATAAAGCTAGTATTTTGTAGTGACCTGCTGAGGAATGGCTGCTCATAAACAGAGGAGGCATTTGCTAACTATGCAGGTTTGCTGCCAGGCCATTATGGCTTATTTAAAATAGGCCAACGTGGACTCTCGTTACATGCTGAAATTCATAAAACTTTTGAACATGTTATGTTAGTCTTATAAAATTGGAATGTCTGTGTACAGTATATTTTAAAGACTTTCAAATATTAAGCATTTCACACAAGCTGTGAAAAATGCTGGGTTCCCCTCCCCCCTCCTTCCCGTCTTCCCCATTTCAGCATCAAATGTTATTCAGGGATAATGAAAACCAGAGAAGTCTATGCCTGAATAACTAGGTTGTCTAACTGCATTACATTAAAATGAAAGATCAGACCGTGATTGGAAAGCGCCAACTTAACAGCTCCAGAGCCTCGGGAAGGACATACATCTTGTAACTGACCAAGTTTACTGATGTAGACCCTTGATACCTCAGTCAGTGCCATGGCTCCGGTGAGAGAAATTTAATTTCTCTCCGCTCAGCTCCACAAGGATGGTATTCAACTGGAGGGGTTAAACTTAACATGAAACAAGGATCTGAGGCATTTTCTGTGACGTCTAATCCAATCAGAGATGACAGAGGGGTAAGAACAGGAGCTGGCCAGACCTCAGAAACTAATGTCTTTCTCCAGATACGCCTGTTTCTACTTACAGAGATATTACCCTAAAAATGCAGACTGGTGTGTTGAAATCTTGATTATGGATGGTGAGTTTCCCTAACCCCTTTAAACAAAGCTTTCCTCATTGTAGCTAACAAACACGTTTTTAGGGGCCGGTAATTATTTTAAAGAATGTTTTAGAACACTTACCGATAAAACGTCCACCAGTCAGTCACACACGCAAACTTTCTGCTTCTCCACGTTCAACCATTCGCAGTGACTGGTGAGACTCATGGCAGGAGACAGCCTCCCTAATGCGCCTTCAAGTTTTGAGATTGTATAGTTACTCCCCCAAACCAAAAAAAAAAAAAAACAAAAACAAAGCCAAAACCAAAGAACCCCAAACAACCAACTTTGCCCTCATCCCCCACTGGTCCTGTCCTTCCTCACTCCACTGTAACCCCACTGGCCTTCTTGCTATTCCTAACACACCATGGACGCTCCTACCTGAGGCCTTGCATTTCTTGCACAATGTGTCTGGGGTGCCGCCAATCCTTGCAACCAACCCCCGCCCGTACATCCATGTCTCATTTCCTTCAGATCTTTGCTTAAACATCACCTTCTCAGTGAGGCCCTCCTTGTCTGTATGTAACATGACATCCCTTCCTACTCTGTTTCCCACCCTGCTATTTTTCTTCTATCATAACACATCATCTAATATACTAATTAGTCTAGATATTTATGTGTTTTTGTCTATCTCTCCCCACTATTACCTCTAGTCACATCTGTAGTGTTTGTAATAGTGCCTGACAGAGGAGGCATGCAAAAAAATATTTGTTAAAAAAAAATGAATTGAAGTTAGGGAGGCCAATTCAGTAAGTTGGGGGTACTTGAATACAAAACTGACAATTTTCTTACATATATCAGAGTCTCAATGTATGAAAGAATGACCCACCTGCTCCTTTAACATTTTCAAGATCCTGAGAAGGAAGCCCAAGTCGTTAATTTGATTCCAGCCATAAATCTCTCTCTTTTTCTCCCCATCCTACCCCCAGCCAATTCTGGATGCCTTCTTTCTTTCTGTTTAAAGGTCAGTACTAGGAAAGTCATAAGAAAAACTTGCATGAAAGAATGGCCATGTTTTGTTGATTATAGCCATAAACTCTAGAAACAGTATATCCAACGAGGGACTTACTCAAATACCATTTGAATTGGAGCCTCTTTCTTCAAGAATCCTTCTTTCAACAGCCTTTGTGAGGTGAAAGGGACATATCCAGTGGGCTGCTGGGTTAATTACAGCCCTGCATAACTCTAACTGTCCCAGGGGGGAAGAGCCCGCTTCGCTTCGCCTGTTTCAAGGTGTCACTTGCTTGACTTCCTTCTTGATCTCCTTATATTATTTCCAGCCTGCCCTTCCCCAGGAGTGACTCCCTGTAAAGATATCCAGGAAATTCACAGGGTGAAAACACACTGCCGGGGGTCACATCCCCATGGCGTTTATTTCTGACACACACTACTATACAATGCTGTTTGTTGCTGGTTTGGCTGGAGGGCAAGAGAAATGGGGAACAGGGGGAGAACCAAGCCAACGTGGCTGTTCCCTTTGGGGTTAGAGATAAAGACCACATCCACAACCCATGGGCTTCCCTTTCTCTGCCCTTTTTATCCTCGTGATTCTCTCCACTCCTGCCCTCTCTCCTATGTTCAGACACTGCATTGTGTCCGCCTACTGACTTCAATCTCTACGTAATTATACCTAAAGCTTGTCCAGTCTCAGTTCACATACTTCCAGTCCTGTGTTGCCCAGGATATGCTGAGACAGTGTTGACCATAAGAAATATATTTTATATGCGGAATAGAAAACTGTTGCAGTAACAGCCACCATGGTCAAGTTTAATCCCCTCCATCAAGCAGACCTTCAATGCAGTGATCATCTAACCATGAGGCTTTCTTTACACTGAATGTTCCCACGTCCTTCTGCCCTGTCTCCTGGGTCTGTGTTTCAATAGCAGAGTCTGGATGGCCAAATATGGCAGCTGGTCCTCTGATATTCCTCTTTCTCTTCTGGGTGGTTTACAGTCTAGAGACTGCTAGGTGGGGCTGGTAATGACCACGTCAATAAGACGCTGAGGTCCTAGGGAAGCTTGGCAGACCACTAACTAGGTCCTTATCCTAACAGACTTCAGAGATGCAGGAGGGTGAGGGGGGCATGGGGTAAAAACCATTCCTCACTGGCCATTATAAATACAATACAACATTGAATACTGTTAGCTTTTCCTCAAGCAAGTGACATTCTTGCCAAGATTATGGTTAAGTCTTCACTAAGATCTCTAGGGCACGTTTCCCATCTATTATCTCTAAGCCATATGTGTCTCGTGCTGTACTTGAAGAGCCAGGCTATTACCACCCTATGGTGATTCTTTAAAACACGCATCAGATGATACTACTTGTACGGTGAAAACCTTCCAGGGCTTCCCTTCTCCCTCAGAGAACATCTGAAACCCTTAAGCCTCAGAATCTTGTCTCCGTCTACAGCATATGTCAGACATGGTCTCAATCTTTTAATTTGAAGATGGAAAGCTTACTTTCTCCTGCTGATATTTCACCGAACAACTATTTTTTCAGGGGGAGCAGGGCAGAATTAGACCTTGCTTCCTCTAACCTCTAGGAGATGAAATGCTAATAACGTAAGTTTAGAGACTATCCGAGGGTCTGGTTTTGGACAGCAGTCCTGCCAGCAGTGGGGGTTAAGGACAGCCTCAAACTTCTAAGTCAGGCCTTATAGAAGCCAGCCCAGCTCACCTACCTAGTAATGATAATTTGGTCGTTTATTTAATCTCCCTGGGGTTCAGGTTCCTCACATATCAAACGGGGATAATGAAAGCACCCATCTCAGGGGGTCATATAAGGTTTACACCAGATAATAGCAAAAAAAATTATTAAAAAAAATCAAATACAGTGCCTGACAAAAGCGAGTATTCAATAAATAAAGTATGAAAGAAATGTTAAACGCACACCTTCGAAATGGCATCTTTTTCTCTCCCTAATGATCCCCACCTAAAGTCAACACTTTCCCCAAGTATCATGTCAGATTCCCATCCCAGGTCTCATCCCGTCAAGTCTCAGTCCTCCTCAACCGAGTCATCTTTAGTCAGCTAGAGGAAGACAGAGGTCTTGTGGAGGCTGAAGTTTAAACACCTACAGGGGGTGCTTTTTAAGAAAAACAACAAAAAGTTATGAATGTAAGATTAGGTGTTAGGTTTTGGAAGAGGTCCTGGCAAGTGAAGTGGCTTGAGGTTTAAACTCCACAGCTTCCTGGTAAGCCCACCTCTGTGTACCCCACTTTCACACATGGTGCAATGGGGAGCTCAGAGGCAGACTTCTGTCTCAATCACTTTGGAGTCTCTATTTCCTTATCTGTAAAACGAAGCTAATAATATCTCATTTAGTTCCCACAACCAACCTAGGAAGTAGACAGCTGTTTCCCATTATCTTCCATCAAATAATCAAGTCCTGCTTATTTGATCTCCGAAATGAATAGAGTCCCTTTTCTTCTCTCAACCTCCACAGCTGCCCACCTGCATCACCATCGTCTCTCACCTGGACATTAGGGAGCCTCGTGACTTCTGCATCCGCTCTGCCTGCCACTGTCCACTGTCTACACAGCAGCCAGAGTCAGCTTGTTGAAGGACGAATCGGATCATGTCCATCCTGGTCTCAAATGCTACCGTGACTCCCAACTGGTCTTTTCAAGGTTGTGACTGTGCGTGCGCGTGCGCGCGCGCGCGTGCGCACGCGCGCACACACACACACACACACTCACCTGTTACTTAATGTCGCTGTCTCCCACCAATTTTTAAAATCAATACATCTTATTTAATAGATATTTAGATATTTCTTAACTGTGAAAAGAAGTTATTGATTTTATTCATATGTGCATGGAATAGCTACAAAATTAATCATGTATTTGTCCACAGAGAAAATCTTAACCAATAAAGAAGACGAGTGATTTTAAAGGCTGTATCTCACACTAAATTTTAAGCGAGGGGCCATGTCCGTTCTGTTTGTGGCTGTGCCCCTGGAGCCCCCTTTATGATCTAGCGCACAGTAGGTTTTGATCAGCATCTGTCAAAAGAAAGAATAAGGGAATGTACAGAAGACAGATGTGACCAGCTAAACTGCCTTTCACACAGAAGATACTGAATTTCACGACTACAATGTTCTGAGCCTTTACAGACGGATAGGCAAGATTATAAGTCCTACATAATTAACATTATCATCTAATATTAACCACTAGGCACCAGAAATGTCCTCCTCCCTGTGACATAACAACTTCTCCCAGACACCTGGTGCCGTGGTTAATCCAGGAGTTCTTCCTCTTGCTCAGCACAAGGGACGTGTAGTTCAGGTGAGGATCCCTCTACGGACCCTCACTTTCCCAGACAAGATGTGTTCCATTGCTGGTGAAGAGTCTAATGCTAGTGCTGGTCAAGAAACCCAAATTCCGTTTTTTACCGTGAACCACACAGAGTCAGCTACTTCTGTTTCCTCCATCCTCTTCCAGGTCCAGAAGAGATGGGCTGAGCTCACTGCCTGTACCATCCGCCTCCTTCCTCCCACCTCCTGGCCAGGACTTTAGTCTTCACTGTGCTGCCCTGATCAGTCTGCCTCCTCCAGCAAGCAGCCTTCCTTGAACTCCTCCTCCCGCCCCCCGGTACCCAGGTGTGCAGACAGCCGTGGCCCGCCTCCCCAAGGCCGGCCGGCACACCTGCCCAGGCCCCTCTAAGCTTTGCACTTCTGCGCACAGTCTTGGGGCGGATCCTGATCACTTCCCTGGTTTACAGCAACACCTACTAACTGCTCCAGAATGCGAGGGCTGCACGTCCTCCTCACATGGGCCCTCTACTCCCCCATTATCTCCTCTGTTGTCACGGCACAGTCCACTGCTGTTTCCCAGCCAATTACCACCAGTTATCATCAGCCCAGTGACTCAAGGAGGCCAGGGGATAAAACACTGAGGAAGCAAAGAAGAACATATCCAAAGAATGCTACCTCTCCTGACTTGTCCCCAGCTTCTTCCAGCCAACGGGAAGAAATTGAGTGAGTGCACCCTGTTGCTGTCCCAGGCTCCCTGCAGTTGCAGCCTGATCTCTCTGTGAGAAATGAGAGGTTTCGCCCCTAGTGACAGGTTTCAGGCAGTTGTCAGCAGCCTGGAGAGGTACCCTTGGGATACAGTCCTTCCCGATGTCCCTAAATCACGTCACTACAAATGTCAGGGAGCCAAGCAGTCCTACGGCCGGCTTTCTTGTCAGCAGCCAGAGGCAGAAGAACATTCCCTGAGGGTAAGTCCTCCTGCTGGTTTTTCCTCTCAAAGTCCAAGGACCAAACTGGGGCTGGGGACAAGAAAGGAGCTGAAGGCAGCCTCATTCAATCTCTAAAAGTTGGTAGAAATAGGCTGGGTGGTGTACTTTCCTGATTTTTTTTTTCTTTTCCTGCTGTCTTTTTTTAAACGGGAAGCAAAAGAAGCTAAGAATGCCATAAATGAAAAGAAAGATGCCAGATGGAGGGAGGCAGAGGAGGTAAGAGTGATAATGAAGAGAGCTTGGTGCCCAAGTGCTGAAATGGGGGAAAGGGAGCTTCCCCTATACTGGGAAACAACCTATAGACAATAAGAAACTTCGGGGTGACCTAACAAAAGTTCCTCACCTTGGCACTCAAGATCCCGAAAATATATTAACCTAGACCTGCCTAATCTGGCCAACCTCATATTCCAGTTACCCAGAAGCTCACTCCTTTCCCCCAAAACTGTGCTGTTTACCATTCCTCCTGCTGGGAGCATCTTTCCCTAGCACCTTCCAAAATCAGCTCATCCTTTAACCACCATCCAGGAGCCTTCATCACTGCCTCTCACCAGCTCTCTTGGGACCACTGGGGCACTTACAATATTGGGTAATGCAAGCCTCTAGCAGACTAACTGTACTTGCTGTGAGACTCTGGGCAAGTTATCTAAACTTCCTGTGCCTCAGTGACCTTCCTCTCAAATGGGGATTAAAAAAATGATGCCTACTGCACCGTGTCAGTGTAGAGATTAGCAGAGTTGATCTATGATTCTGCAACAGATTCACAAATATTTCCACAATCAGACTGGAAGTTCTTAAAGGATAGATGTTATGCCTACAACCTACCTGAAATACCTCAAAGTGATACACATAACAGGGATTCAAAGCGTTCCAGAAAAGCAACATCCTTGAGTACCTACTGTGTGTCAGGCATTGCCAACAGATGCTGCAGAAGAAAGGTGGAGGAGGCTGTGAGGCGCTCACCTGGGGGTGCGAGAGGCCATATGAGGAGGCACATCTTTCCTAAACTAATGGCACCCCGACCCGCCCTTTCTTGTGACTGCTCCCAAATCCTTCAGGAAGAGGCTGGTGGCATGCTCGCATGTGTACTGAGCAGAGCTACAATTTGCTGAACATTTTGTTTTGATTAAAAATTAATAGCTGCTTTTGACCCATATGGATTAATTTCACTTTCTCTAAGTATCTCCTTAATTGACAAACTATCGTTAAGTGAAAGAACCAATTAAACCAGCACACTACTCCCTCCCTCCCCCCTCCCTCCCTCTACCAGTCTTCATCCTCCTTCCTCCCTCTCCATGTTGTCCTGCCTGAGTGTTTTAATAGACTATTTCCATACCAGCACAATGAGATTAATTACTCAGTGAACACACGAGAACAAAGGTGGGAGGTGTGCTTGATGCGGACGCAAGGCCATGCTGAATCTACCAAAGAGCGGTGGAGGAAGGCTTGCGGGAGGGAGGAAGAGACAAGAGATCCACTTCCACCGCCTCAAAAGATTGACAAGCGCAGTTCTTGTCAATTAACGGGCACTCCCGAGCTTACCAGCCATCAGAGGCTGGTCAATGTGCTGCTTTATCATAGTTTGGCAAAACTCCTTGATAAACTCCCTGCAAAGTGCTGACAAGGTTATTCTAATAACCAGCTGGACAAAGTCCATTCATTGTGCATTGCAACATGCGCTCTATGGCCCTAGCAAGGGGGCATGAAACTCCCTTGCATGCGGAAGGAAGACTTCAGTGGGAAGACTGAACTGTAACAGAGCTATGACCACGCCCCCAAGGATAAAGATTCTGCCCTCTTCTGGGGTTTTCTCAAGGCTTCTAGATCTTACTGGGTGAGTGTTTCTCTCCTCTTTCTTCCTAAATCTCTGCCAAAGTGAGTGAATAGAAACAGTGTGTCTTTTGGGGGGCTGGAGAGCTTCAAGAAACCTCTGCTAGGGACAGATCCAAAATGACTCACTGCCCTGAAATAGGAGATGTTTATACCTAAACCCATCTTTCATCTGGAGAACTACAGACTTAACAGCTTTCCCGTGGGCGTGTCTGAAACCAACCAAACCTGTCAATTCCAAATTTGGGAGTAGGTAGGTGGAGAAGAAAGTGACTGATGATTGATTCTGTTTTCCTCAGCAGATTTTTTTTTTTAACGGCACAATCCAACAATGACTTGGTCTACCACATTCTCATAGTTGTACACTGACACAACAATGGTACATAGAGGGAAGCACAGGGAACTGCATTTTTTTTTTAAAATATGGAAGGACCTTTAGAAATTATCTACTCAGCTTCTCCCCCAACATTATGAAAAATTTCAAATATGGAAAAGTAGACAGAATTTTACAGTGAACACCCATATACCCTAAACCAATATTCTACCGTTAACATTTCATTATACTTGCTTTATCATGTATCTATTCCATCTAGCCAGCCTATTATTTATCTATCATTCCAACTTCTTTTTAATTGCTTTAAAAAATTACCTTTTAAAAGCGATTTGAAGAACAGTTTTCTAAATAAACTCTTTTGAGAAAGGCTTATCTATGAAACAGATAAAAATCAAGCTACTATGTTGCCACATGATCTAGCAATCCCATTCCCGGGCATATATCCAAAGAAAACTCTAATTTGAAAAGATACACCTCACTGTGCACCTCAATGTTCACAGCAGCACTATTTACAATAGCCAAGACATGGAAGCAACCTAAAGGGCCATCAACAGATGAATGGATAAAGAAGATGTGGCACGTATATACAATGGAATACTACTCAGCCATAAAAAAGAATAAAATAATGTCATTTGCAGCCACATGGATGGACCTAGAGATTGTCATACTAAGTGCAGTAAGTCAGACAGAGAAAGACAAATACCACATGACATCACTTATATGTGGAATCTAAAATATAACACAAATGAACTTACAAAACAGAAACAGACTCAGATGTAGAAGACAAATTTATGGTGACCAAAGGGGAAAGGGGGGAGGGCTAAATTAGGAGTTTGGGATTAGCAGACACAAACTACTATACATAAAACAGATAAACAACAAGGTCCTACTGTATAGCACAGGGAACTGTATTCAGTATCTTGTAATAAACCACAATGGAAAAGAATATGAAAAAGAATATATATGTATAATGGAATCACTTTGCTATACACCAGAAACTAACACAATGTTGTAAATCAACTGTGCTTCAATAAAAAAAATTAAATTAAATTAAAAAAAGGCAATGAGTGTGACCTCAAGCTACTGTGGTTGAAGCAGGGTCAGGCCCCTGATGTCCTGACAACCCCTGCCCACCTCCAGCTGTGCCCGGACTCCAGGGAGGACTGAGTGAAATTACAGATAACTCCTCACCTGACAAAGGGGTCACTGAGACCCAGGAGGGGTGCGGCCCCATCTGACCACATCCTTGCTATGTGTCCTTGCGTCAGTGATCACATTATGTTTCAATTTTCTTAGTTGTAAAGAGGAGATAATAATTACACAAAACAAAGCAAAACTAGCAGCAAATTCCTGGCACACAGTAAGTAAATGCTCTGTAAAGGATAGCTGTTCCTACGATCATTAGTAGTATTATCAATGTTATCATTACCACCACAGGGCCTTGGGGAGAAAAGAACAGCCTCAAACAGGATGTGCAGGTGAGAGGAAACGGTGGGAGACTGGGGTGGGGATGCAGACACTCAGATTCCACCGCTGAGCCCATAATCAGCTGTGAATAACTTAGTCAAGCTCACAGTGGTATGTAATTGAGAAGCATCCCTGTGTCCTCCCTCCCCATCTCAAAGGGCTGGTTTAAAGACTAAAAGGGCGAGTAATTACAAACATTCTAGAAGCAAACTTCTGTAGCAATTCAAAGTGTTCCTATTATTATTAGAGGCGTTGTTCCAGAAACTGAGGAGTTATACAACAGCCCCCCACCCCACCCCCGTGCCACGTGAGAACAACACTTCCCTCTTTCTGCCTTCGAGCTACACAAACCACTCAGGGTGACTCTTCTGACCCTCAACTACTGTCGTCATCTTCCCCCAAAGAGAATCTCATCATCCCGTTTCTCCACCAAATCAAACCAAACCAACCCTCTGAACGAAACCAGTGGGTTTTCAAAGTCTTTTTTCACCTGACACCACAGACCTTCCTAGACTTACCATCGCTGCTTACCCACTTCCCTTCAGGAGCACAGGGCTCACTGGCCGCCGGGGGTACCCATTTCCCCATTTCTCCCGGGCACGCTGGACCATTCTACGAGTCTGCACCTTTGCAGAGAGGAGAAATGCAGGACTGACCAGGCACCAACGAGGCAGAGCCAGAGTCCTCCCAAGTCTTCACACCTGTGGTGTGGCCACTCTGAGCCCACTTTACAGACAAGGAAATGAAGCACATTATACCTGGGCTCCCAGCGGGCAGGTGGCTCTGACTGTACTTCAGAAGCCAGGGTGCCCCCCGCCAGCTCCGGCTAGCACCTCTCAGGATATGGTTCTGCGGCTGGGAAGCCCTCCTCACTTCTCCAGTCCCTCCCTGGGTCTCCTGCAGCACTGCACAGAGACTTCTGGGGAGTCTGAGAGAAGATCTAGCAACGTGGGAAAGTGGGCGGGCTTCAGAGCTGGGCAGCCCTGCCTCTAATCCTGGTTTTGAGCCCCACTGGTCGGGGGGCGATTCCCTCGTGCGCATCTCACATGACTGTGGTAAGCATCGAACAGACTAACACCTGCAGGGTGTTCGTCCATGGGGGGGAGGGGAGACGCTTGCTAAGTGTTAGCCTCTCCTCGCACCCCTTCCTTTAGAGCTTTTATCTTCCTGTCATAAAAACTGGACTCATGGTCATGAAACAGTGAGGGCACGCTGGGGGCGGGGCCAGTGGTCCTGGGAGGACCAGGAGACCCTCTGCCACTCAGTCTTGCTCTGCTGTCTGTAGCTGACACAGAATCTTATTGAACCTGCAGTGTGGCCCCTCCCCCATGGACCCAGAGGAAGCTCCCAGGTCCACATTCCGACACCTGGCCCATCACCACTGAGCTGCACAGGAGCCTGGGGCACTGCATTTATGACTTCAGTTTTGCAGGTAATGAAGTCCAGGTGATCAGACTCTGTATTGTGCAAAACAAACAGTGCCTTGTCTGAGTTTAGGTTCAGGTTACATGGTGGGATGGTGCCCAAAAAGTAACTGAGAATGCTGGTAAAAATGCCTTCTGTGGACATAGCCCACCTGGAGTTTTAAAAGAGCCGGGGCTTGTTTTGAATCTGGACTCATACAGCTTAGCTACTGTCCTGGTGACATGGGCGTGAAGTACACGAATGTCCTCTCACAGGCTGGGAACTCTGCAGAGAAACACACGCAGTTCACACCCAGAGTGGAGGTTCCCTGTTTTGAGACCCCAACATCTTCCATTTCTCCTGGATGCCTGTCCTAGAGTTGTCCGACCGACCACGAGGAACTACACTGCGCCTGAAGGATTAGTTGACATCATTCTCCCATCACTAACGGCCACGCAGGGACAAAGCTGTTCTCTCAGAATCTAATGAGGGAAAGGGAAAAAAAAGCCACATGACTAATGACTTAAAATGTGAGTTTTGATTACAAACAAGGGTAGGAGTACGGCATTTGTCCTTCCGCCCTTTTAGGTTTAAATGGAAGGCAGTCTTAACTCCCCCTCCTCAGGGGAGACCATGCAACCCAGCTGATGGAGAGAGCCCCGAGCTGCCTGATGTGTGGACTGCCAGCTGCCCACATCATGCTGTTTCTGATAAGCCCATGTTGGGAGCAGCTGCAGAGGGACAGGCAGCCACATCTGCCTGGGTCTCCCCCTACGTCCATCATGGCAGCTGTCCCGAGATTCTGAAATGGCCTCTTGTTAGCTGTGCAGAGAGGAGCAATTCCGAGCTCCTTCCTGGCAGCGGTCCGTGCTCGAGTCAGATACAGGAGCACCGTTGTCAAGAAGCTGCAAAACCAATTCTGGGTGACACAGTCTAGCAGGAAAACACAGCACCCACCAAGCAAGGATGGCTTGCTCGCCATTGGATTTATTCCTACGGTACGGTCCCCAAGGAGAAGTTCCTGAAAAGGGGCAAAGAAATAAATTCCCACCAATTGCTTGGAAATGTCAACAAAGGTGGAAGACACCTCCCCTTCCTTCACGCTAAAAACAACGACTTCCTGTTGAAGGAGCAGAAGAGAAGAGCCATTCACCTACTCACAAAGGCTGGCCACTTGGCAGCCACCCAAGAATCTAAGAGAAACCTTGAATTTCAAAAACATAATAGACAAGGGAGCCAGCTTAAGAAAAGATTTCATCCATCAGCTAACAAGAGGCTGGAGGCATGGAGTGGGGTATTCTTTATAGTTGAGAGGCCATGCTAAAAATCTCAAAATGTACAGAAGGACCGGGGGCTGGGGGGGGGGGTGGCCCTGGAGAGACGTTCTTAGCGTGGAACAGAGGTTGCCGTTTCAAGGAGGCTTATCATTCCTTCTGACAACCTGACAGAAATGTAATATAGAAGTTTAGCAATGTGGGCAGGTTAAATTACATGAGGCAGAGGGAATCATTTCACTGTGAATTGAAGTGCTGCTGTGGGCGCCCCGGGCCCCGGGTCCCCAAAGGAGCGGCAGCCTCAGGGAGAGGCAGGGCAAGGCGAGCTCCAGGGCCCGTGCTTACGAAGCAGCAGCCCTCGAAGGGGCAGTTCAGATGTTGGCGGGCTTTGTGCTCAGCCTCTTCTAGGCTCCTCTCAGTGTCCTGGAAATGTGAGGGGTGTGGCCGAGGGCCCTTAGAAACCGAGAGGCGGACAAGGTGAGTCCAGTGGGTGCTCCAGCAGAGCTCTCTATTCTCTACCGCCTCTTACACCTGGGACGGAACAAAAAGGGCTCTTCCCCATAGTGATGCTGACGATTCTGAAGGGCCTTTTAATCATCAGAGAAAGATTAAACGGCATTCAGTAAAACCTGAGTTATGCACACCTAACTGGAATCTATTAAAATCATGCACCTGGGGCTTCCCTGGTGGCGCAGTGGTTAAGAATTCGTCTGCCAATGCAGGGGACACGGGTTCAACCCCTGGTCCGGGAAGATCCCACATGCCGCAGAGCAACTAAGCCCGCGCGCCACAACTACTGAGCCTGCGCTCTAGAGCCTGCGAGTCACAACTACTGAGCCCACGCACCTAAAGCCCGTGCTCCACAACAAGAGAAGCCACTGCAGTGAGAAGCCCGCGCACTGCAGCGAAGAGTAGCCCCCGCTCGCCACAACTAGACGAATGCCTGTGCGCACCAACGAAGACCCAACACAGCCATAAATAAAATCATAAATAAATAAATTTATAAAAAAAATCACGCATATGCATCTCTGTAAGCGACACATCCCCATGAGACAGACCTGCATGTCACCCACCACGACGGATCCCACGCACACTCCAGTCCATCTGATGGAGGAGAAACTAGATACCCAGACACCTTCTCCTCACCAGGAAAAGAAGCGATGGTCAGCTCACTGAATGTTAACTGTGCCACGATGTGGACCAGAGAAGTCAGAGCTGCTTCCGCATGGTTTTGTGACTGGCCCTGGTCCTGCGCTCAGAGCTGCCCCCATCGGGCAGAAAGGCCCCCCAGGCCCGCTCCAGGGAGGGAGCACGTGGCCGAGGTGTGGACACAAAGAAAAGAGAAATGCCTACCTTCTTGACTTCCCGGCTTAAGGCGGTAACTATTAAGCACCACAGTGGATGCAGCACTTACTCCCACTTACTAAGACGATCCTGTCAGGTGGGTAAAACGACCCCTTTTCTAGATAAGAAAACTGAGGTGCAAGTTACAGGCCTCCAGCTGTTGCAGTTTGCAGTGCGCTGTGCTGCCGGCTGTAAAGGGGGAATATGGCTGTCTCCTCACCCCAAACAGCTCTGCTCACCTCTCACACTCTCACACACACACACACACACACACACACACACACACACACACTCTCTCTCTCTCTCTCTCTCTCTCTCTCTCTCTCTCTCTCTCTCTCTGGAGGGGGCATCTGAAGAAAACTGAGGCTGTTCATAAACACTTGACTTAACAGCTTCCCCGAGGGACGGAGACAACTTCTAGAGCGGCACCTGCCAGGCCTCCCGGGCAGCCTCCGTCCCCAGGGCGGGCTGCAGGGGGACAGGGCAGGGGAACAAGGCTGCAGGGCTCTAAGCAAATCACACTTCATGCTCCGTGGTCCCCCGGCTGCCCACGTGCAGCCAGGTGAAACCAGGGTCAGAACTGACATCCAGGGCAGCTGCAACTGGGAGGGGAGGTCAGGAAGGTGGCGGGAGAGAAGGTGGGCGGCCCTGCTGTGTGGGCGTCTCCGGCTGTGAGTGTTCCAGGCCTGGGGGCGGAGGCCTGCCTCTGGAAGGAGCGGTGGTCCTGCCCTTTCCGCGGACGGTTCTGCCCGGGCCACCCCCTTCAGTCACAACCCCGCCCGGCTAGCAGCTCCTGCCCCTTCCAAGTTCTCCCATCCTCTCTCTGTGATTTGCAAATCTGGCTGACGCTGGTGTCTCTGAACACTTTACAGTAAATGGGCATTAATTAATGCTCAATGACAATAGAATTTCTCCCAAATTACACATGACACTTGCATTAAGAGCAAACATGTTCATTTGGATAGATGTTATCACAGTGAGCACCACAAGAATTTACAACGATTTGCCAAGGATAAGAAGTACACTCTCTTTAAGTAAGAGTTCTCTTTAACCAAAAGAAGAGTAAAAGCTTTGAGGAGTGGTTGTTAATCAGAATAACAATCTGGCCAAGGGCTGTGTAAATCTTCCATGAGGATGGACTTGGTGGTAAGTGGCCGGTGGGGGCACCAAAGCTGAGGCAAGCCAGGCTGACTGCGGGCTTTCCGTGCTGGGTGAGGAAGGACACCGAGGTTTTGTCAAAGCGCCTGCGACCTGCTCGCCTGTCTTATCCATCCGCACAACAACCCAGGGAGGTAGGTTTCAGGCCAGCTTTAAACCTAAGGCTACCGGGGTTGAGAGGGCATGAGGTAAGTGACAAAGCTGTCACCAAAACCAGGTTTGCCTGACCCCAAGCTCGTCGTTCTTTCCTAGAAACTTGTGTCTCTGCTGGGCGAATGGTGCATCAGAAAGCCTTGAGGGTGCTTTTGGAAATACAGACCTTTCCTGCGCTCCGCCTGGAAACTTCCTACCTGGAAACTCTGGCATCAGAATCCCCAGAAATGCTGAAGCGTCCCTCTGTGGCGCTTCAGGGGTGACTGTGGTGTGTGGCCAGGTGGGGACCCTCCTTCCACGCTCACATTCCTGTCTAGCCACCTGCCCAGGTGTTACATCTCTCCTTCTGCTCTGCAGGCCGCCACCCTGGGCTTGAATCTGATCAGACGAAAGAGCTGGGGCTGGCATACATGCTAAGGGCATCTGTGCTCCTCCTCTTTGGTCCTTGTCATCACCATCCGCATGTCCAGGACCAAGGCCACCGGGGACAGGGTGGCCCAGGCCTAACCACAAGCACGAGCAGAAACAAAGTGCAAAATTAGGAGCGTCCCCTCTCCCCGCCGTCTAGAATGTGATAAGGACTTCCTAGTGCCCACAACTCCCCTGATATTCTCCATTTGTTACTGGAATTACACCCAGGGACGTAGTGAGAGTGGTGTCAACATCAGCATCAAAGGCGCGTTCCTAGTCAAAATTTGAAAATGAAGATGAACAAATGACAACACAGACTTCCCTGGCGGTCCAGTGGTTGAGACCCTGCGCTTCCACTGCAGAGGGCATGGGTTCAATCCCTGGTCCAGGAACTAGGATCTCACATGCTGAGTGGCGCGGCCAAAAAACAAACAAACAAAAAGGACAACAACTAGTGAACAGAACGTGTCTGAGCATCTGTGGTGGGTGTGGCTGAGAAGGGAGTGTGGAATCAACAGGGGATCCAACTCCCTAAACCTGGTCAGAGCTGGGAGGCGGCAGTGGGCTCCACTTAACACCGACAACGGTAAAAACAACTATCATGTCAGTAACTCCTGTAAACTGCATTTCACCTCTTCACCACAGCCTTGGGAGGGAACACTTCCACTGAGGCTCTAGAGAGGGTCAATGGTTTTTAAGTCACGCCAGCAGTTGGTTATGAATTCTAGGCCTTCTGAGTCCAAACCTTAAACTCACTTTCCTCATCTGTGGATCCCAGAGATGGGTAGAGAATTAGGAACTCAACAACTATGGTGGTTTATTGGTTGACTGAGCAGGGAAGGTTTAAACAGAGAAGTTAAAATAGTGTCACCTCCACGAAACAAGAGGGGATACTCATTCAGACTTTGCAATCTGACCACATCAGAAGGTCTGGAGACCCACACCCTCTGAGACTGTCACTGTTGTTTGTTTACCCAGAAGCTATTCCCACCGTTTCTCTCTTGCTAACAGAACTCTTAAGGCAGCACGATGCCAATGCCCAGGGACAGTCACGATGAAGCAGGGAAATCCAGGCCCTCTTTACCAGGTACCTGCTTTTCCCTTTGTCCCTGGAATGGACTGTTCCAGCCACAGAGACGTAAAAGGCCCTTGACCACCTGCCTCCTTCTTGCCTGCCTTGTATGTGTTCTGCAAGGACCCGTGAATGTTACCTTGTAAGAAAAAAGGGTCTTTGCTTATGTGACTCATAAGCAAAGATCCTGAGATGCGGAGATTATCTCAGATTATCGGGGTGGGCCCTAAATGCCACGCCAAGTGCCTTCGTAAGAGAGAGGCGGAGGGAGATCAGAACACAGGAGAGGAGAAAGCTATGTGAAGACAGAGGCGGAGGCTGGAGCGACGCGGCCACAGGCAGAGGAAAGCCAACAGCCACCAGAAGCTGGAAGAGGCGAAGGGCGGATTGTCCTCTAGAGCCTCTGGACGGGCTGCAGCCCTAATGGAGCCTTGATTTGGCCCCGTGGAAACGACGCTGAACTTCTAGCCCCCAGAACTGGGAGAGAAGACGTTTCTGCTGCTTTAAGACGCCACGGTTGTGGTAATTTGTTGCAGCAGCTACAGGAAGCTAATACACCGCCAAAGGCACCGAGAGGCGCTCTGTCACTACAACCAAACGCGTCCTCAACCCATCTCTCTGTCATACTCGGAGGACTCACACAGGGACTGCTCCCGTGTCTCACCGTGAGAGAGACCTCTGGGGACCCACAGACGCCGGCAGATCTCCCTGACCCCAGCCTCACTGACCTTGGCGCTGCCACCTTACAGAGAGCACACCCACCACTAAAATCCCCGTCACCGCTTCCCGGGCGGCGAGTAGGTGCAGCGCACCCAATGCCCACGTCCACTGGAGCGCCCACCCTGGCAGGCAGGTTCCTCAGTGCCCTCAGCCCTGAAGTACACAGGACACGCTGAACACCTGCTGGGACCAGAGAAAGCGGCAGCTCCTCGGTACACATCACACATGAGGTTCTGTGTTAGCAACGTTGTAAAGAACATCTCTTGGGGTTGGGAGTCCAAGATAGGGAGGAGGTAGGGAGGGAGAGAAGGGCCCAGACGTTGCGGAAGAGACTTTTAAGAAATCCTACTCTATACAATAGGGGCAAATTCAGCAGAAATTTACTTAAAAGGCTCCTCAAAAGGAAAAATGGAGCTTAAGTAGAGCAGGAACCTTGGTGAAATCTACTTATAGATTATAAAGGCTGCCTTTGCCATCAGTCTGCACTTGGAGCCCATCACATGCTTTTTTGGGGCGTATCTCCTGCTCCTCCAAAGCTTGGTGATTTCCTGCTGAATCTCTCTCTGCAGGGCCCCCCTTTCCAAATTTCACTGACCAATGATATGGCCATGATTCATCTCTCTCTGATCTTCTGCTTCTTCAAGACATACACATTTGGGGTCCTATTTCTTAAGAGATCTGCTCCTGGGGAGTTGACTGACTTCTTGATGGTAAGGGATTCAATGCTAATGTGCATCAGGGCCTGTTCTTTTTTTGGTTTTGGTTTTTGGCGGGAATGGGGGTTGGGGAAGCAGTGGTGGGGGTAACTGTGTGGAAGAGACTGAAATCTGAAATTTACTGAGTACTTATTACAGGCCATATCATTCTAGATGTTTTGTATCCAGATTAAAAAACAAAAACATTAGCAGCTCAGAGGCATTAAGTAAATTTCCCAAGGTCAAGTCACATAGACTATCTCGATGGGAGTGGAATGGGGATCTCACCACCTTACCTTTCTAGGCACGTCCTCTGCCCATCTGCTTTGTAGACCTCATGCTGTCTGACTTCCACAGGGCCCCTCAGGACCACAACCTCTTGGAGCTATGGCCTGGGTCTGCAGACTGCACAGTTCATGCTCTTTCTACAAAAGGCTAGCTATCGTATCGTGAAGAGCTCAACCAGACACAGAATACCTTGGCCAGTTTAAAAGCACGTGTCTTACCATTAGGCAAAGACCACAGTCTATTTACTGAGGCCAAGCAGCACTGATGAACACTGAAATTGTGGGTGAAAGTATGGTGAGAAACAGATATTTGCATAGTCTCAATATATCTACCCATAAGATCCTAATTAACGTGAAAGGGAAAAAATAGTAACTTTACAGTGAGGAACCTGGTAGATGTCACTTTAACCGAGTGATCCCAGTTGCAATTACCAGCAGGAAGACTTCACATGCCCCCTGACGTGATGCACTGAGAAGGGCCCATCACTTCCATGGTTTTTCTGCCAAGATGGCATAACCTCAATCTGATCAAGAGAAAACATCAGATAGACCCAAATCGAAGGATGGATAGGCCACAAAATAACCTGCCTGGACTCTTGAAAGATGTCAAGGTTATGAAGGACAAAGAAACAATGAGGAACTTTCCCAGATGGAAGGAGGCTAAGGAGGCATATGACAACTAAATGCAGTGTGGGATCCTGGATGAACCCCAGGACCAGAAAAAGGACACAACTGTGGAAACAGGTGAACTTCGAATAAGGTCTGTAGATTTAGCTAACAGTAGCATATGAAGGTTAATTTCCTGATTTAAATAATTATACTATGTTTTTTGTTTTTCATTTTCTGGTACGTGGGCCTCTCACTGCTGTGGCCTCTCCCGTTGCGGAGCACAGTCTCCGGACGCGCAGGCTCAGCGGCCATGGCTCGCGGGCCCAGCCGCTCCGCAGCATGTGGGATCTTCCCGGACCGGGGCACGAACCTGTACTATGGTGTTAAAAGACACAGCATTAGGAGAAGCTGGGTGAAGGGTATATGGGAACTTCCTACACTATTTTCATAAGTCTAAAGTTATTTCAAAATAAAAAAGTTAAAAAAATATGCCCCAAACCCAAAACCCCTCAAACACCACGTACTTTCGTAAAGGATTACCTTGATGTTAGAATTTCGGTTGCAACTGCTGTCTCAGGTGGGCCCTCTGGGGGTCTGCGTACCTACCACACAAGCAGTCACTTATGTTGTGGCTGTTTGAAGCTGGTCTTGAAGGTCAAGGTGGCTCCGTGTGTTAGAGCCTAGGGGTCCTGAACTCGGGAGCCCTCACCCTGTACTGCTCCCAGGGTCAGCTCTGCCTTTGCGGAACAACTTTGGGTCACTTAGAGGAGGAGTCCGAGAAGCTGGCTCCCAGCAGGCATCAAGTCCAGCTGAGTTTTTAGAGGCTGATTATTTCACTTTCAAGTAAAGAGGATAAGGAGAATGGTGGGACACCCAGCTCTCCTCTCTCTGCACAGTCTCCTTTTGGGTTCTGAGATCAGTGTGAAGGAGGAATGGTTCTGCTAGCTGTATGTTTTCCTTTCCTTATCTTAAGCCAATGGAAGCAGCCCCTACCTTGCTTCCGGTCTGAAGCAGCCCGAAGCAGACGGCTTCCTGTACCACCAGCACCACCGCTTTGTTCCTCTGCCTCTGTGTGTGGCAGCCAGGGGGCTGGAGCTCTAGTCTTTAAGGGCCCTTCCAGTTCTGACAGGCCAGGCCAGCCAGGCCCTAACGAGTGGCCCCAGGTGGGATTGCTGCAAAGCACTGGTCTTCAAGACTGGCTAATCCTGCGTGTCCAAGGAAGGTGAATCAGCTCTCTCTCACCTACAGACCAGAGCATGGAAGCTGAGCTCCCCGAATGAGCCTGCTTTGGTTTTCTTAAAGAAAGCTATGGAGTCTGAGGATACAAGTGAGTTACTGCTGGGTCCAATGGAAGGTAGATGCTATGTCACTAACGATGATGTTGTGTCGCTCCTATACTGATCAGAGAAAGCGTGGACGTATTATCACTAAAACATTAGCTTTTGCCTCAGTTCATCCCCTGTTCAAGTTCCTTGTCTGTTAAATTAAGATTAAACATTCTTTCCCCCAGGGTGTTTGTTACAAGGTTTAAATGAGCTACTGTATGGTGCTTTAACACATTTGGTACAAAAAACTAGACAGGTCACACAACAATGTGAATGTACTAAACATTACTGAAACGCATGCTTAAAAATGGTTAAGATGATAAATTTTATGTTATGTATGTATGTTTTCCCATGGCTAAAAGTCATTCAGTGTATCATTAAAAGAAACCTACACAAACATCAGGTGCTATGATTAATATAGTTATTTTGTTCTGAATGGTTATCATCATCTCATCTATTTATCCCTAAATTACATGCAGACAACCTCTCAGTGCTCTGGCTGGGCTCCCACTCGATCCCACAGCTCCAACTATCTCTGAAAATCAGATGGTTCTTGGGCTCCCAGACACTAACCTATCGTTCTACTCACTTCTGCATTGTAAATGTGCACGGTCTCTTGAACCCACGCAGCAGAGGGTCCTGCAAGCCACTCCCCAAACTCATGCTCTCTGTATCCCCCATCTCAGTCTCCGATTGGTGATATCCATCAATACCCACCCAGTCAGCCTGCTTGAAACATGACCCCCACATCCGAGTGGTCACAAAATCATGACAATTCCATTTTAGAAACGCCTCCTCTAAAAAAAGGGTACAAATGAACTTATCTACAAAACAGAAATAGAATTACAGATGTAGAAAACAAACCTATGGTTACCAGGGTGTAAGGGGGGTAGGGATAAATTGGGGGATTGGGATTGATACATATACTCTACTATATATAAAATAGGTAACTAATAAGGGCCTACTGTATAGCACAGGGAACTCTACTCAGTACTCTGTCATGGCCTATATGGGAAAAGAATCTGAAAAAGAGTAGATATATGTATATGTATAACTGATTCACTTTGCTGTACACCTGAAAGTAACACAACATTGTAAATCAACTACACTCCAATAAAAATTAAAATAAATAAATAAATAAGAGAAACGCCTCCAAAATCTAACTCCTCCCTTTCCCATTACTTTAGTTGAGATGCCCCTGTCACCTCTCACCCAGCCTATGATGACAACATTCTCTTTGGTCATCTGGACAAAGTTTCCCTTCCTTCCACCTCATCCTCTCACCACTACCAGAATTCTCTTCCAAAAAGCCAAATCTGGGACTTCCCTGGTGGTGCAGTGGTTAAGAATCCGCCTGTCAATGCAAGGGACATGGGTTCATGCCCCGGTCCAGGAAGATCCCACATGCCGCAGAGCAACTAAGCCTGTGCGCCACAACTACTGAGCCTGCGTACCACAACTACTGAAGCCTGCGCACCTAGAGCCCGTGCTCCGCAACAAGGGAAGCCACCACAATGAGAAGCCCGCGCACCGCAACAAGGAGTAGCCCCCGCTCACTGCAACTAGAGAAAGCCCACATGCAGCAACGAAGACCCAACACAGCCAAAAATAAATAAAATAAATAAATTTATTAAAACAAACAAACAAACAACAACAACAAAAAACAAAAAGTCAAATCTGATGTGTCATTTACCTACATAAAAGTACCCAGTGGGCTCCCATCTGGATCAAGTCTAAACTCTTATCTTGCCATACAAGGTCTGTTTATACGGAGCTTTTTATATCAACCTATGTTTATAGTCACATATAGTCCCCCCACCCCCTACCATGAACCTTGCTCCATTATAAGCTTCTCTCCATATACCAAGATGTTCACACCTCTTCGCTTTTTGCAAATAATATCCCCATTTGCCTAGAGTCTGCACCATCCTTGCCACCTAGCAATCATCCACAACCATGTGTTTCAGCAAGATCTAAGTCAAATGCCTCCTCTCCTAGACAGCATGGTTCAGACATCATGCTATTCCTCAGCGTGCACTGGGCTGGGGGGCAGGTTAATAATTCATCAAGGTACCTCACAGCTTTCTCTTCATTTAGACCCTCTATCTCTGAAGGCTTGTTATATCTTTGTCATCTCTCCATTCCTAGTTCCCGGGACAGTGCTTGGCAGTTCCCGGGACAGTACCTCACAGCTTTCTCTTCATTTAGACCCTCTATCTCTGAAGGCTTGTTATATCTTTGTCATCTCTCCATTCCTAGTTCCCGGGACAGTGCTTGGCTCGGCACATGGTGAGGGCTATGAACTATGAGTGAAAGGTGCTATGACTGAGCTTATTCACTTCCAAGCTTTGGAAAATCATTTCAGCAAGGTCGCCTGTTATAGTTTAAGATGTCCCTCACTGGACACAAATTAGGTACTCTGGGATGACCATAATTCCTTTGGACAAGTAAGTTACATTTTGTAGCCTGGATAAGTAGTTTATTAACGGGCGTCTCAGTGACGTCAAAGACTGCTGCATCTCTCACGGGCTGTCTTACACTTGGGCGATAACTCATCATCTACTATATCTAAAGTATTAATGAATTCTGGGCTATTCTGAATACAGGTACACATGAATCCCTCCTCTATAAAATCCTGTGCTCTTCTATAACTTTTAATAGCTTAATTTAGGCAAGATCGACCCAATCCGTGCATGGCACTTAAGACAATTCTATGAAAATCTAGGTAACTATTGTATATAATTGAAAACACGTATTCATATTTCAGAGCCTGTGATCAGTATTAAGTGCTCACTTTGGATGATGGTCAAGGCAGCTTTGGCGGCTGGCAAGAAGGGCCTGTGAGCGCCTGACCCACCTGGTGGGAAGGTCAGGGTGTGCTTCACAGACACGTTGTTCTCTCCCGCCTTTCTGGGCCCTCTTCCCCCTCCATACAGACTTTCTGCCAGAGCAGCACTTTTGGACAACATGGCCCCTGTCTTTCTACCCATAGCTGCTTGATCCAGGCACGAGCACCTGACTTTCAGCTAGGTCAATCCACAGTCCTTTCCAGAGAACCCGTCCCCAGAATGCAACCCAGCCCGACCCAATCAGAATCCTATCCTTGGATTTTAGTAACTGCAGTGGGAGAGGAGACAGTCTCTCTTCCACTGGCTGAAGCCGAAAGGTGCCACGCTCAGGAGGATGGTTCATGAGTTCTACCAGTAGGAGAAACCAAGTCTCACAAACAGTCAACAGTAAAATGGGTTGCGCAGAAAGAAGAGCCAAGACAGGGAGGGTACTTCATCCCCTGCCCTGTGCTGCTGAAGCCCAGCTGCGTAGCTCTGCCCTTCTGATGGTTTGGTTATTTCAGCACTTACTTGTATTCCTGAAAGTCTATACATTTCCCTATTTTTTAGTTTGAATTTAATTTCTGTTATTTGAAACAAAAAAGAATCTTAAAAACAAAACAAAACCCTGCTAACATAAACACAGCCAAAGTTGTTCAATCTTAAGAGCTTTAAAATGAGCCAATGGCTTCATGAAGGCTCTTGTAGGAGTTCTGTGGTAAGTCTCTAAAATGTGGAAATCACGTATTTTATTTAGCTCCAGAAGGTTGATGAATCCTTTATACAATGAATAAATGCTCTGTCATTGATTTGTTGAGTAAACTGCGTTGTTTTTCTCATTGTTTACTCGTCTTAAAGAGGGCCTAACTGCACACCATTAGAGGTTCGGGAAGCGGTTAAGGGTACAGGTGTAACTCCACATAAACAAAGTAAGTAGTCCACACATGCTGCCGCGCTGTCTCTGGGGAACACATTATTCAGAATTATTGCTGTGTTCTAAACAGACCAGCTGAGAGGGATAATCACTTTTCAGTGACTTGATCAGTATTTTTGTTCTTCTCCTTTACTACTTGAGTGATTGGCTCTAGAGCCAGAGGAGAAAATCAGGTCAGTCCCCTGGACCTACTGCCAACTAACAGGGAAGATCCCTGTGTGTGCCTGGGAGCCCAAGGAGGGGAGTGGGGTCAAGGAGCATGATTCTTAGGGCGATAACTTAATTTCAAATTTCTCAATGAGAAAAGCCATGCGTATCTATGGCTCTTCTGCTGCAGCATTTAAAAAATTGCCCTGAGGGTACAAGGTATAACTCATTTTATGTGTGGTTTATTGAATAAGTTCATGAATTTATGACCCCGCCACATATACAGCCAAGGGGAAGAGCAGCTTGGCCAGTCTGTCTGGGAGGGGGGGACATCTCAAGCTCCAAAGAGAGAGGGATGATGGGGCCGGAGACGTGGAGAGAGGTCGTTCTATAGTGGAACAAAAGATAATGTCCACACTTGCAGGCTCGTGTGAACATTCTGGTGTCCAGCACTCAGGACCCACCGATATGGAATTTGTGATGATTCTACTCTGGCTGGCAGAGTGGGCCCTGATCTGCGTCCCACTCATTACTGGGAGACAAGCCTAAACTGTCCTTTTAAGCACACGATTCAACGTAAGCTTATTAAGCCTTTCCAATAAGAATAAGAAAAAGGATGCTAAGCAACATGAAAGAACGAGGCATTTTGCTTACCCTTAACCTAACAAAATCTATGCCTTTCAAGCACCTTAGAAGCACCGTTTGCATGCAAGTAATGTACTAACTGCAAATGGGACTTATTACTTAATTAAAGCTCATCACAGAGCATCTTTTTTGAGCAATATTTTGTTGGATGTTGGAATTGCAACTGAAAGGGATAAAATGCTGTTTGAACATTTCCTTTTATTCCAACATATTACTATTCTCCCTGGCCTCTTCCTGTCAGTCCTCAGGCTTATTAGAATGTGGCACGAGGGAGAGCTCGGTGGTGAGGAGTGTTGCCTTGCAAGCCAGACAACCTGGCTCTGCCACCAACTGATGCAAGACTTTGGGCTCGTTACATAAGCTCCCCGTGACTCAGTTTCCTCATCTGTAAACTGGGGACAACACCAGCACCTACCTATTAGGGCTGTAGTGTGCATTACACAAGTCAATACACGTAAAGCACACATACACACTATTTAAATAGTAGTTATTATTATCTCTATATAGCATGCAACACTAGAAACCTTCTAAAATTTGAAGTCATTGAGGTCTGGATAAAAGGTAAGAATCCCACCTCTGCCACCATTAGGATATTAGGTAATTTATCTCTTTGATCCTCCATTTCCTTCTAAGTAAAAAGGGGTGATCGTGCCTGTATTTTGGTGGGTTGGTGTGAAGACTGTATGAAATAATGTGTACAACGTCCCGGTCAACATTTCTAACTGGGTTTATGAGACTATCAGGCTGCGTGGATGGACGTGGATCCCATCACACGAGGACCCATGCTTCCTTCCTCTCGTCTGATCACAGGCAGACAAGGACAGTAACGATCAGCCCAAGGCTTGGCAGGGCCTGGCGCGTATTACCCTGGGCTCTCCTCAGAGAAGCAGCTGCTGCCAACCTACGCCTGGGGCTGAGGCATCAAGGAGAGGGAACAGGGTGCGGTGGGTACGGTGCTCAGCCCCTGCCTGTACGCACAAGGCAGCCATTCACCTGCCAGCTGGCGATGTCCAGAGACGCACACCTACAGCCTGGCTCCCCATAATTCTTTCCCTGGCTCCCTTCTCAGGGCATGAGGAGAGCAGCCCCTGCTCAGACAGCCTCCCCGCAGCACGTCTGTGCAGGAAGCCGGGGCCCTTGGGCTCCCCGTCAGACTGCCTGCCTGAAGCACATGCTGGAGCCAGGGAACTTGCCTGAGAAGGCAGTAAAATTTTAATGCACTCTGTAGCGTGGTCATGTCATACTCGGTTATGGCAAATAATCCCAGATGCCTGCAGAGGTAAAATGGAGCTGTAATGTGCTTGCCTCCTAACCCGAGCTGACAGCAATGATGTACGACTACCATTAGCGGAAAATATCACTTCAACTAACCCATGATCCAGCTCCGCTCAGGGTCACATTATCCATGAGGAACAAATTACACTCCCAAAGTAAATACAAATTTTCTACACGAAATGGGTACAAAAAAAGGGAAGGGGGTGATCCGTTCCCTTTGCCAGCACACTGCTGAGTGACACAGATGATAAAGGACAGGACAAATCACTGGCTGACAGAGTGCTGTGCTGTAATCAGCTCAGCCGGCACGCACTCCAGCCGATAAACACTATATTCTCCCCTTAGTGGCAAAGACATAATCTTTAACACAGAGACGGCTGCTTCGGGTATCTACCACCATTCGGGCTGCAGGAACACCCCAAACAGCGTTTGCCATCAGACAAGGAAAGGCCCTGTGATCCTGATGGATCCAGAGACCCTCTGCGGGGATGGGAGTCAGTGTCTAGGGGTGCGCAAGAGGGTTCTTGAGGCAGCAAAGAATACGGAGTGAAATCGCGTTGGGGGCGCAGTTCAGGAGCCGCGGTAACACCATGACCCTTCTCCTCTGTGCCGGTCACAGGAAGAAAACAGTCTGGAGAGATCATACGAGATGCAAGAGGCTCTGGACCAGAAGGTCCAGCACTTCCCCACCTGCCTGGGTGACTGGGACAGGACCCTCTTCCTTTCTGGGACTCAGATAATCAACAAAGCAACTGCCAGGTACAGAACTAATACTTACAGGGCACCCACTGAAGTGTCAGACATATACGAGGTGTGGGGTGCTTGCTAGGAGCCAATGACTTAAGAAGGTATTAAGTGTTTACACATAGATAGACACTAAAAGAAGACTGAGTGTCTTGACCAAACGTGGCCCAGGCTTGTCTGCGGGCTGACACAGCCTCCCTGTCATCACTCATGGTGGCCCACAAGCTGACACTGCCACTCACCTGTACGAGTAAAAACATATCCCTTGTAGTTCTTGCCTCCTCACCTTGGACAACTGCTTCCCATGTTAAAAAAAAAAAAATCACATTTCAGAAGAGCTTGTACATCTGAGTTGTCAGTGGACCCAACTTGTATTTATCCAATGTTTATCGAGCAACTGTCACTTTTGGATTTTTAGAAGCTGGTGGGTTTGTGGGTGGATAGGTAGATACAATCCAGGTTTCCCGTAGCACAAGGAGGGCGCAGCACAGACAGGAAGGTGGCGAAGATTCTCAAATGGCACCTCTGGGCATATTCCAACTCATCCTCGTATATAGGGAAAAAGAGCCCAGAGCCTGGAATCTTAAGACACTGTGTATCTCGGCTCCATTACCTCTCAGCTCTGAAGTTTCATTTCCTTTATTTGTAAAATGACATGTGCTTGAGAAGATAAAGTCCTTGAAAGGACCTATCATCGACTTTGGCACATTGCAGATGACGAACAGTGAAGTATCTAGGGATACACGTAGATTCCCACAATAAACAAGCAGGTCATATAAAACAGCACATGTAAAAGTGTTCTGAATAACACAATGTTCTCTACAATGTAAAGTAGTGTTTCATCTTATTATTTCGTTATTATTATTGATCCTAATCGCATTTGTTCCCTGCCACTAACAAATGAGGAACATCTACATTTTTTTTAACCAAGAAATTAGGGAGTTGAAAAATCATTAAGGGTCCCAACGAGGAAAGATGAAGCCCAAACTGAGTGCCCTGGGTACCACAACCACCCATGCCAGGGGTTCCTGGTCAGTCCTTACTTCAAATGCTCCATTTCACTGTCTCAGTAAACATGCATATAATTGGCAGACTATGAACCACACCTGGGGTTGGAACAGCAGTGGAGAAAGCTACTCTGGTTAGTAGGTATACAGCCAGTACTTCTCAACATGACCCTCATGAGAACCAATAGGGAAAAGCTCTAGAAGGAGGCCAATTTGATCTTCCCAGTTGTAACTTTGGGAAAAAAAAAAGAAGAAATAATATTCATGTATTGAATTTGGGGACTTATGAAAGTACAAAGTTTGGCTAATTACGAATGCATTCTAATACAGAGATTTTATTATCTTTATCATACCTAGGTATGGCAAAGTTACAAGGAGTAATCACCCATAATTATATATCACCATCTGGAAGTTGCCAAGGGGGGATTAACTAAGACACTCACACCCACACACAAATACACATGTGCGTGACCAAAAAGAAATTCAGGCATCTTTAATGAGGACAAACATTCTCCAACCCAAATGCAGAGTAAGACAGCCTCTTCTGACAACCAAACAGCGGCCCAGGCCATACTTACTGACAAGCCGCCAGTTAAAGGCATCACCAGTACTAATGCCCCTGCTCAGGACCTCCCTCTCAGGTGGCTCGGGATCCATGGTCCACTTCATGAGGCTGGAAGCCACCCCCTCCACCTAATTCCTCCTTGGCTTTGCGACATTCCCTTCAGCTAAGCCATAAAATCCAAGCCAATGGCTCATTCTAAGGGAAAGCAGCTGATCTTTTCTCTGGGAACGTAGAATCATACATTCAATACTGGACGTTTCCAGAAGAATTCCTTTTATAGGTCAAATAATACTCATTATTAACTCACCAATCAAGTGAGTTCTTGAAACATACTATGTCAACTAGTTCTTCACTAGCTCCCATGCTCTCCTAAATAATGTGGGTAATTGAGGAATAAGATTAAACTAACTGCTCTGCTGCCTGTTGGCAAGTGCATGGTGACAGACCCAACAGAGTCAAGCAACTCTGTCAAGTCCATGTTGGTTCATCAGTAGGTACTTGAAAAAAAAAATAAGTGAGTTGTTGTGAATGACTAAATGAAAGAATCAACAAACAGGTAATGACCTTTGTTTAGACATTAGGCCCATAGTAAGTTTCCTTTAGTTACTTGAAAGAGTCAACACAGATGTGCCTGGACCCGTCCACACTATGTTTATTCACTGTTAGGAATCTGAGAGAGGTGAACGCATGGAGAAATTTTTTATATAATCTTCCTTCTACCTTGGCAAAGAGAAAATATACTCATGTACATTTCCCTCTGGGTCTGCTGTGTTGTTGGGGCCTAGGTAAATAGCTACATAGAAAATGAGGATATCCAAAGCTGCATCATTGACTCCAGCCCCATTTTATAGATGACAAAACTAAGGCTCAGCAACATTAATTTGTTGCTTGGTAATTTGTCCAAGGCCACACACTTGGTTAGTGAGAAAGGATAAACCAGGTCTTCTGAGTGTCCTTCTCCATTACCCACCCATGAGAACAAGGGAACAGCCAGAACCCGTTCCTCTCACTATTCATTCTAAGAAACAAGAGTTTAGCTGAAGATGTTTGACCAATTTCCAATAACTCAAGTATTCATTTTATTGATTTATATTTAATAATCTGAATATTTATATAAATAAATATATGTATATACATACATGAAACCTGTGTCTTTTTCAGGTGTATGACATGGTTGTAATGGACAGATATTCTACATACACATTTAATGTGAGTGAAGCAATTTTTGGTTTGGCATGAAAACGCTACGATAGGACAAAGAGAAGAACTTAATGAGAGGGTTTAAAATAATATGCAGTAGAAATTAAATCCAAGGATGGTAGCAATAGGAATTTTTGGTGGATAGGATGGAATTAAGCCCACTGGAAACATGGTGATGTTGGAAGGACAATAAAGTGTCATTTTGACCCAGACCTAATCTTGGAGGTCGAGTGGATGGGCACCATGGGATTCAGACATCCAAAACAGCCCTTGAAACTCAGCCAAGAACTGCAGAAATTTCCCAATAAGGTGGGAAATTCATAAATGGCTTAGAAGTGTCTTATGAGAAAATAAAACTATAAAAGAAATTTGTTGGGAGCCCAGAAGATAAATCCTGGGATTGATATGAGGGGCACTCAGGTGTGAGTACCAGTTTTCTGAAGTTGTTTCACTTATCCCCTCCACTGGGAGATGAGTATCCAAAAAAGGAAACGCAAATTTTGCAAAACAATGAACATTACTGAACATTAGGGACATAAAGACCAGAACTTGGGTCCCTACTCTTCTCCTGGGCAATGCTTGTACGCTTTGCTGCTATGAAACTGGAAGGGAGGAGAAAATTCCTTTCTCTATCTGCAGTGTAGGACAGCATCTCTAAGCTGTCTCCTGATCAGAGCATGTCCTGTTTCAAAACCAAGGATGCGGGTTCTGCAAGCAACAACGAAGGCCTTCTGAGTTTGTGGAATGTTGCTGAGGGTGCATAATTTTTACCAAGTGTGAAACGTGGCCGATCGAGGGATGGGACTCTTCCACTATAAGCACAAGCCGCATGCCCTGTCTTTAGTTTGACAACTCAGCAGTTTCTCAGTCCTTCAGGAGCCAAGTTAGGCATGTGGTTTGTGTTGAATTAGGAACACAAGCCTCTGTTGGTTTTTCTGCTGCTTTTCTTAGAAACTGCCCCCTTCTCACACAAGTGAATACAAAATGATCAAACACAACAAAGTTAGCTTGAATTAAAAAATTAGAATGCATCAGAAAGTGTTTGCATGTTAAGGGAGAGGGAGCTGACGTGGGAACTCTGTGGTTCTGCATCTGCAGTTAGCCAGCGTCCCAGCAGGTTGTCCTGGGTACTGGTGAGCAAGACACGGGGACCAAGCAACCTCCTCCAGGTGGTCATTCCAATCATTAAAAGCCCAGAGACAGGAAACTGCAATCAGGAGTAGTGTTAAAATCTTCATGAGGGGGGCTTCCCTGGTGGCGCAGTGGTTGGGGGTCCGCCTGCTGATGCAGGGAACGTGGGTTCGTGCCCCGGTCCGGGAGGATCCCACATGCCGCGGAGCGGCTGGGCCCGTGAGCCATGGCCGCTGAGCCTGCACGTCCGGAGCCTGTGCTCTGCGACGGGAGAGGCCACGGCGGTGGGAGGCCCGCATACCGAAAAAAAAAAAAATCATGAGGAACAGGAGAACGGCTCATATCTATGAAGAGGTTGTGTGTGTGTGTGTACTGCATGCAGTATACACCACACATCTACAAACATAAGCACGTGGGGTGCGCGAACACACACGACGCCTCTATAGCTTTCAGGACTTTCTCTTGGGCTGTCAAAATGTCAGAAGCATTAAACAGAGGAAAGTAAATGCTTCTCTTTGACATCTGTAAAAAGGTAGTAGTGCTCAAAACCAGTTGTATAAAAATTATCAGGAAGCTTTTAAAAAAATACAGGTGCTGTGGCCCCCACCCCAGATAGACTGCATCAGACCCTCTCTCCTGTGCTGGGTATCTGGGAACTGACAGTGTTTGGCTTGTGGGACGAGGGCTGTACAACCCACTTCATCACCATCTGATCCCTCCAGGCCGGCATGCTTGCTCTCGACTCCAGGTTGCGCCCAAAGGAAAGCCTGGTGTTTGGGGTAAGGAATTTAAAAAAATCATCGTTTGGGGACCCTTCCAAATTTCACAACACTTCCGTTCAGCTTGTGTCAGGAAGAAGTGCCCTAGGGGATGAAGGCCCCGGGTTCCAGTGGAAAAAAAAATCACACCTCTTATCCTCTGGCAGGTTTTCTGGCAAATCCTGAGCTTTTGGAAGAGAAAGATAGCCTCCCTCCTTCCCCAAGCGATTCTCCCTCCCTGCGCTCCAAGGAAAACTAGTGAAAGTTAACATTTCAGAGCACTTACTACGGACCAGGCACTGAGCCAATTTCATTATTACAAAACTCTAGGTGGAGCTGTTGTTACCCCCATTTGGCAGATGAGAGAACCAAGGCTTGTCCATGGCTCCAGGACAGTAAGGGACCGTCAGAAACAAGCCCAGGCCATCAGACTCGGAGGCCCAAGTGCTTGACCACTGGCCACTACACCTTCCAACCAGCTCTGTCACGTGGCCCACAAAATACACAGGGAGCGGGTAAATGGAAAGAGAATTATTTTTCATCTCCACATTGATTTCATAACCAAATGGGGGGTGTTTCTTAGCACAATAGGCTGCTGCCAGTGGTAGAGAAAGAGAGGAAACAAGAGAAAATAGAGGCCAAATATGTGGAAATATGCGTGTTGCCTCTTTGTTCTCATGATACCAATTCATTTCCAGTGGGGGATTGGAATAATTGCTTAACTTGGGTGATTAAGGTGTCAAGTGCTGCCTCTTTTCTTTGCACTAACTGCAAAGACGAACAGTCCCACATCTAAGACGCAGTGTTTCCAGCCTTCTCTAATCTTCCACCCAATTTGTACAAAAGTCCTCCAGGTCCGCTGACATTAACGTGAGATGTATTCACGTGGCTGTGAGGGGAGGGTAAGGGATGTTTGCCCAGTGTCTCATCAAGCCTCTTCCATGTATAAGAATGCCTCCTGCACTTATGGAAAGCTCTGCTTTTCTAGCCGCTTTCGCAGTCCCTTCCATGTTAATTAGTAAGGGTATCATTTTATAAATTACAGCTTCGTATCAGAGGAAAGCAGATTTTATCCTAATTCAGTCAGCTGTGTGAAATACAGTACCCTAACTTTAGACCGCCAGTTCTGCAGATCCCTACAGAGTAAGAGAATGACAGGTCTTCCTGAGAGAAATCCCAGCGGGTCCTTGCAAGTCTCACTTTTGCCTCTGACAGCATCCCTGGCGGGGTTGCTGAAGGCATCCCAGGACACGGAGTGGCATCTTTTCCACCACTAGCAATTCAGATTTGAATGCGAATCTTCCAAGCAGCACATGAAAGCAGCCCAGCTTAGTCTGGGGCTCTGAGGGGGGCCCAGGCAAGAGGCTCCGGCACAGGGGAGGCTGACAGGGGCCCAGGCTCCGGCTCGGAGGAGAAGTCTGGGAGGGTAGTGTTAAAGTCGATGATAAACACCAGACAATCTCAGTCCAAAAGGGGAAGCCTGACAGTCTTAACTGTAACAGGGCCAAGCAGGCACGACTGCAATTACAGAGTCTTGACTGTTCCTGCCGGGAGCCCTCTGGAGGAGAGCCGGGTGGCAGGGCAGGGACAGATGATGTGAGTGCCGCTGTGAAGCAGCTCCCGAGTAAGAGGAAGAGGACCTGCAGGGCCACCACAGTCCACAGGAAAAGCGACTGGGGTGTCCGAGGCAGGAAATGTACACATGTCAGAGGACCGCTCCCAACGGCCCTCTGTGCCCCGTCATCACCCCTCCCGCGGACTTGCCTATGGACATCTTATTCTCCTTTGTTGTCCTGAAATCACCCCGAACTCAGAGCCGTGGGTGCTGGCTACCTTCCCACTGCCCATTCCTCTGGGCCGACACTTCGCTGCTTCCCACACTCAGAGGCGAAAACCTGGACGGCAAAGACTCGGGGACTCAGATCCCAGCAAACAACTAGTTGTGGTGCTCTCAGGATGCAGGAAACACCTTGGCCCCCAGACACCTCTGAAAAGCACAGGCGGCGCTGATAGTTCTCGACATTACCAGAGTTAGCGATCATCTAGACAGGGGCTGCTAGACACCTGAAGAGAGTCTGAGGCAATGGACTGGGACTCGGTCCAGGCATCAGGACTCGTACAGCTCCCGGGGCATTTGCAAGCGCAGTCTAGGTTGACACTGCTGATCAGCACACCTAGGTGGAACGCAAAACTGAACGTCCTTGCCGCCTTCTGCCACTGCTGGAGACGGTGACACTTCCTGAAGTCACACTGCCTTTTAAGGAAGGAAGGTCTGCTCGGCTGTGAAACCTCGAGGAAGCCTCGTCCCCTTGGAGAAGTACCACTCACTTGGAAAGGGAGATCAACGATCACCTGGAAAAGATCTCCAGCAGTGGCCGGAAGTACCAGTCCCTCCCCGGATGCCTGCGACGCCTGATGGAACGAGATGGCCTGCCCTGTGGGAGGTGGCCCGGACGGCTCCGGGGGCCAGCGAGCTCGCTTGAATGCTGGGCCCCTACGTGCCTCTGGCACCCACGACCCACTGGCTGCCTGAGGCACTGGGGGACCGACTTCCAAGGAGCAGGACTCCTGGGGGCTGGAGAAAGGAAGCTCCTACTTGTCAGTTAAACAAAAGAATAATCCACAGCCCCCTTTCCAGTGTGTACGTTCACTGTCATCCAACAGCCCATTACCATGTCACAGCGCAGCGCACCCTTCCGTAGGTCACTTTGTTTAAAATGACATGGATAATGCACATGTCAGCAAGCTGACAGTCCTGGCCGTCCTTCAGAGATAAAAACCTCAAGGCGAGAGCCTGCTCTTATCTCGGGGACATGCATTGGTCTATCATCCAAGTCAGGCAGAACATGATTTCTCCAGAGAGCACTTTTTTCATTTCCTGATTTTAAGGAAATCAAATAAGCACCATTTGTCTTCATCTGAATATGCTTGACCTGCTCAAATGATGATGTCTCGCATTTTATAACGGGCTACATATGCTGAATTCAAATTAACGACAGCACAGAACAAGAGCCTTTAGATCTCTCTTGGAGGCTGGCAGCAGAGAAGGAGGGAGAATTCTAGGCTTGACGGAAAGATCCTACCAAATACTAACCACAGGATTCTGAGTCAAATCCGCCAGCACGTAGGAGGTGAGAGTCAGAGAACAGGGCTCAGGAAAGCCAGCTGTGCGGGACAGATCCAGAAGCTGGGGACGGGAGGACTGGTACCTCCCTCTTGGTGCCAAGCAATACAGAAACCACGGTATTCAGGTAACTCTTTTCAAAATACATACAGTGGGAATAAAATTGGAAAGAAATTTGGTTGGGGGGTTGGGACAGCTAGAAAGAAAGACCAAACAAACAATCCCTTTGCCTCAGGCAGCAGAATGTTCACTTTACCAGGTTGTGATCCTATCTTCCGGAAGCCCCCAAATCGAGCTCCTTTTCTTGATCCGTGTCGAACTGGATACAAAGAGGCTGGTGGCCATCAGCCTTGAAACAGAGCATGTACCTGCTGGAAGGAGTGCCCTCCCCCCGACCACCCACCTGGACGAGGAGAGAGTGGTTCCCACCTGACAGCCCCGGCCCACCTCTCCCCGCATGAAGACACTCCTAGAAACAAACGATTAACATTTCTATCAAGAAGACCAATATGTACAGAAAAGCAGGAAGAAGCATATGGGTCAGTAAAAGACATGCAGGAACAACATTATAAATGCATACATACTAGCAGGTTTAATGTTCCAATCAAGGATAAAACAAGAAAAATCAGATGGCCATTAAAATAAACAATTTCCTCTTTTAAAAGCTTCTGTAAAGTGAAAACATAGTGTCACATATACGCAACATTAAAGGGCTTACTTTTAAAAAGTGGGGCTCACAAATTCAATGTTATTTCTTATCACAGGCAATGTCACTGTGTGAATAAAGCCTGTCTCTGCAGAAGAGAGGTGCTGCCAACATGCAGCTGGTATCCCCCGCCCTAAGGCTGTGAGAGGGAGACATGGTGTTCATGGTGCTTGTGTACTATGCCCACAGTGGGGAGATGAAGAGGGGCTTACCTTCTCTTCCTGGTCACTATCGCTGTCACACTGAAAAGGAAGACAGGAGAAGAAGCATTAGTGCAAAAATCGAGTATGTTTTTGCTATTGCTACAGAAAATAAAAAAAGCAAGACAAGTAAAGGAAATAGGAAACATTGTCTGAGCTAAAAAGTTTCTTCAGCTCAAGTGCTGTAAACAGAAACAGAAGCAAAATGCCGAGAAGTTGTTCTGTTGAATTCATCTGATGCCGGTGCTCCGTGGCTCGTTCTGTGGTCAGTTGGTCACACCAGTGAGCACACCCTGCTGCACGGTGGAGCCAACTGGGCCATGAGATTAAGGTAAATCAAGATTATTCAATGGGATTCAGAGCGAAATCAATTTCTTAATGGAGATGTTCTACCTTCAGCTAATGTGAACGGAACGCTCTCTCTCTCCTGGTGCTTTTCTAGAGGAAAAGAGGTAAACCTTTGGGCACTTCATTCTCTCATCTGGGCTTTGAAAGAAACAGAACACGTTCAGCAAGGCTCACCACTTGTGATCGCCCAGAGAAAAGAGGGAATATTCTCTATTAAAAACATGTCAAGAACAAGAGGTCAGGGTAACAAATCAATGATATGGGCAAAAAAGAAAAAAAAAGTTTTAGGGCAGGAGACTCACACCGTATCTAACAGATTCCAAATTCCAACTGTTGACTTCGGTTTCAGAAGACCAGAGAATGATAGTTAACTCAAAGCTTTGGGTTCCTCATTAGAAGGAAAGGAAGAAAAAAAGAACACAAATTTTATTAAAAACCAAGAGTGTTTTGTTATCTAATATTTGATTTTTTTTTTCTTTTTTAGGTCCTCTCTCTACTCTTCCCAGTTTTGTATCTTTGGGCCAAGTATGTCCACCCAGCGAAGCTTATTTCCTTATTTTTCAAAGAAAATAATGATGTTGGGTGAGATTGTCATTAAGATGACAAATTAATTTCTCCAATAATACGTGTTGAAAGCTTAAGCCTTATGACAGGCTATAATGAAAATGGAATCAAAGATTCTGCTCTCATGGAATTAACAGACTTAATATTAGTTAATCGAGTTTAATAGACTGAGACCTAAATGATTTCAACAGAGAAGCAAGTTCTGTAATAATAACTAGTATTTGTGAGTGCTTACTGTGTGCTATATGCCATGCTGAGCATTTTACCTCCATTATTTTATGTAGTCTTCCACAGATCCTAGAAAGTGAGTCTTACCATCCCCACTTCAGAAGTGAGACAACTGAAGCACAGACAGATGACGTAACTTGCGGGAGTTACGAGAGTACGCAGCAATCGCAAAACTAAACTTGAACTCAAACCAAATGTGAGTCTGCAGCTTGCCGCCTTCACCATCACAGGACACTTCCTCTTGAGGATGAAGTTTAAACTCCTTCAAGTGGCATTCAAGGCTCCGGGCAGATAGCCCCCAAACCACTTTTCACACCGCCTGTTTCCAGTATTTGATTTTTAAAAAGCGGGTGTGTTCTGTCAGAGTAAACACTCAGCATGTGAATACATCCATTCGTTCACGCAGCAGCCCTTGATGAGCGCCGCAAGCTGCTCAGACATTCAGTCAAGACACAGCACTGGTCCCTGAGCAGCTTTCAGTTTCACAGTCGAGGTACCCAGTGTGACGTGATCAGAGATATACCTACTCCGTGAGGATGAATCTTCCGTGGGGTGGAGGAGAGATGGTGTGCCGTGGGGAAGGGCCCAGGTCACGGGGAGGCCGGGTTGGCAACCCTTACAGTGTCTAGACCAGCGCGGTGCATGGCTTGAGAAAGGGCAGAACAGATGGCAGAGCAGCTCTGAGGGGAGAACCAACAGGGCTTGATAATACATGGATGTGGGAAGCAAGTAGGAGGGACGAGTTTACGACGATGCCAAGGTTTTTTAGCGTGGCCACCTGGACAAGGGAGCTGATGTAGCTATGAACAGAAACAGGAAATAAATGTGCTCATACGGCAGCCACTGCTGGCTCCACACCCACAGCCATTCACAACCCCCTTCTCCCTAGTCTGTACCTTCTCCTGACATTTCGAGATTGAAAAAGCCAGATATTCTCTCTTTCCCAGCTTTCCTTGCAGCTAAGGGTGGCCGTAAGACCCACTTTTGGGACTTGAGGAAATGTCTGCTGAAGGTTCTGGAAAACCCCTTTCTCCTCAAAAAAAGGGAGAAAAGCAGGAAGCACTGCCTCTTTCCTCTGAACATCACTGCATGAGGATGTGATGTCCAGATCTGTGGCAGCCATCTTGCAAAAATGAAGCCAAAGGCTGAAGTACAAAAACAAGGGAAGAAAAATCCTGGCACAAGTGAGACACGTGAACCAACCTCAGAGCAGCCTGCCTCCCGACTTTTTCGTTCAGACAACAATAAGTCACCTTATTGTTTAAACCACCATTAGGGTGTTTTCAGTGCAAAGTAACAAAACCCCCATCCAAATGGACATCTTGCTGTATTAAGATTCAATTTGGGGGCTACTTCTTTCCAGCCTAAGCTGTCTGTACAATCAGCATCAGGAACTCACACAGCAACCTTGTGGCCTGGAGAGCTGTAACATTTTCTGCTCTTCCCACTGGTTCCTCAATACCACGGGTTTATCAGAGGTTTGGTGACAGTGCTTTAACCACTGCATTGTCTTCAACCAGGCTCCCAACCTCGGATCGTCTTAACTCACTTTCTTCTGCCTGATGAGCGATTGCTCTGTTACAATAAGTCAGGCCAGCTGAGAAGGAAAATGGGTGAGATGAAGACCTTGAAGGCCTCCAACAGCAGACGGATGAAGAGCAGCCGTTCTCCTGACTGTGTAGTTTCTCCATTGCCTTGAATTAACTTGAGGTTCCCAAGTTCCGGCACATTTTCAAGAGTGACAAAGCATGAATCAGGAGGGGTGTGCAAGAGAAAAGAGGATGTTGCCAGGCAGGCTCATCTCCCCAGATGTTCACAGCCCGCCTTGTGCGGTACTCAATGGCAGCTGAAGGCCGAGGCAGAGGATTTGCCCGCACCCCCAAGGACTGGTGTGCAGGGGCTAGAAGGAGTGGGGAGGACAGCAGGGGCAAAGAATCACCACTGTCCGCGCCCCTCCCCCCACCCTAACAGCGGGATGTCCCTGGGAATGGTTATTTCTATCAAAGTGTCGAGCTTCCTGCTTTCCAACAGTCCAGTTCTAATTTCAAGGTCCACTTAATTCTGCATCAAGTAATTACTGATATACCCAGAAGCACCTTGTCTCCAGAGTTAAGCATATGGTGAAGAACTGAGACCTACTGGTACCCATTATGGAAGCAGCACGGATGCCAAGCCGATTAAAAATGCTCAGGCTCCCCACACAACATGCCGGGTGAGTGACAGCCCCTCGACAAGGCCAGTCACAGAGTCTGCCAAAACAGTCTGTGCTGCGCTGGGGCCCACATGGCGCGCTGAGAAAACAGTTCCATTTCTGGTATTAAATTCCCATACTGACCCGAGGACTTTGCCGTGAGCTCAGCAGGAACGCACCATCCAATTTACAGCTCCGCTCTCTGGAGCCTCGAGTGCCAGCCCCTGGCAGAGACGAATGATGGTCAACCCCTCCAGCTCATAAATTATGCAAAGGCAATAAAGGCACTCAGCAAACAGCGTCCAACGTTTGCCTAGCCTGGCTCCTAACACGCTCTGCAAAAGCCAGAAGCTCGACACATACAAGAGGTCTATTCCACTCATAAAGGGGGTTTGTTGACAACCCCAGACGGAAAGCGAGCCACAGTCCTAAGGAGTCTTTCTGCTTCGCTGGCAGAGGTTTACGGGCCTGCTTTATGAAAAAGGGAGGCTGTTTTATAGAGTCGGTGTGGGTAAAATTCATGGTCTCAAATTCACATTTAATACACTGTACGGCTTTCACACCCTAAGTTCAATACGTTGTGGATTTCTGGCCAAATGATTCTTGGTCTTGAAAGGTTAAAAGAAGAAGTGTCTGCTCCTCACTCCCTAGATACCCACTCCAATTTATGAGAGTTCACATACAGCCACCTCCTGAGTCAGGTTTATGTTCTGCATGAGGCCCGGAAATGGAAAAGGCATGTCAAATGCAGAAACGGGGTCCCAGCTGATTTGACTATTTTAAGCATTTTGACATCGGGGTCCTGTATTGGTTTATTAGCAAACAGGTTGCACGCTAACGACCGGCTTGACATGACAGAGTACTCTCCAGGACTAGATTTCAAAGCCCTTTGTGAACAGCTGAAAATATTTTCCTCCATTTTAAAAGCCGGACAGGGAAGAATTCTCGATCACTCAGCCTTCACACAAAGACATGACCCCCAACCCACCAAAGACAAGAGAGGGAAAGAGGAGGCATGAAATCCAAGCCACATGCCTCGTATGCAGAATCAGAAAGAGACCAGCTCCTAACCTGAGTACCTCCGGTCATTCCAACCCATCACACTTAACTTCCTCTCCACCTCCTCTTCCCTCTAGTTTCCCAAATTAGAACCAAACCTTTGGAGGTAACTTCTTCCTTTCCCAGACAAGCCCCACCTCTTAAACTGTGCAAATAACCAACCAACCCCCTCCCCAATATCTTCTCCTTTTGAAAATTAATACGTACGTATTAAATAGATTTTAAAAAAATCACCCATCAGCCTACCATCTACAAATAAACACTGTTAACACATTTGTATAATTCATTCCTGTCTTTCCTCCATTCTCTACATCCTTCCCTCACAAATGTTAAGAAATGAAAATAAAGTCCTAGTATTTGGTAACCTGCTTTGTTTTTACCTAATATGTCAAATATTTTAGTTGAGTGAGTAATATTTGCCAGTAGCATCACATTTTTTAAAAGGCTGCACTGTAATCCACTGTCATGGATTGTAAATAACTGGTAAAAAAATTCCCTAGTGCTGGAAACTTGGAATGTTTCCATTGAACATGCTGGAATTTTTCCCTTGTACACATTCACCAATATTGCTCTTTCCTAGTATCTGTTCACATCCCTTCCTTTTCTGCATATTCTTTAATGTCATTGTTTCCCTAGAGTTGCATTTGCAGGTCTATCGTTTCTATATGATTTCCACGGGAGTCCTTAAAGAGTCCCTTGGTTCCAGCTACCATGTATATGTTGAGACTAAAAAAAATGTCTATGCCTACCATTTGCCAGCTATGTGACTTTGAGAAAGTTATTTAAACTCTCTGAGTTTCAGTTTACTTATCTGTAAAGTGTGGGTAATAATGGCATTTCCCTCCTAAGGAGATGAGAATAAAATGAGTTAATACATGTAAACAACTTAGACATAGACAATTAATGTTAACCAGCACTAACAGATGTTTTTGTTTGCTATACCCGCTTCCTGAAGCCCTATAAACACCTCAGGCTCAAGTATCCATCTAAATCCAGACGCACCATCTTCTACTCACCCCACACCTGCCCCCTCCCGTGCTGTTCCTGGTAATGACGTCACCATGCAATCACTCAACTGCCCGAGTGAAGAGTCTTGTCAGCCTCCTTGATTCCGTTCTTCAGCAGATCTATCTTTCTCTCTCACCCCACATTACTGATTCAACTTTCTAAATCCTCTCCATCTTCATGGCCATGGCCGCTGCTTTAGTTCAGGTTTTTATTTTATCATTACAAGAGGCTAATGACTGCTTTCCGGGGCCTATAGTCTCTTTCGTTTCTAATCCAAGTCCTTACTGACTGGAGTGGATTTCCTAAATTCCAATTTGATCATGACACTTCCCATGGCCGAGAGGGCAATGAAAACTCTTCACGCTGTTTCCAACTCTCCCACTCCCCACTGCTCCTCCAACACAGTGCTTCTCAGACTTTCTTTGGAGAAGGACCGTTTGTTTTTGTTCTAATTTCCAATACGTTTTAGACCAATACTTTGTAAGGTATAATAAAAAATAAATTGCTAGAAAAATGAAAAAGCAAAGACACGTAAAAATATGTTACTGTTAGATTTAAGAGATACAAAATTATTCTACTGAATTGCTATAAAAGTTCCCAAATGCTTACTCTCAAGTGCTATACTAACCTCACAGTGGATTAGTTACAAACAGCTCACAGACTGGCCTTGGTCTGCATCCACTCTTTGAGTGGTATCACCCTAACACATCCCTTGCTCCAGTCACACCCCAGCACACTCGGTCACACCCTCTGGCCCTTCCATCTTTGCACTTAACAATGCCCTCTGCCTGGAATTCTATTCTTCCAAGTTTCTACCTAAAAACTTGTAATTTACCTTTAAAAACAGAGTTTCCTCTGAATCTTCCAATACTCTTCCTAGAATTTAAGGATTCTTAGAGGGCTTCCCTGGTGGCGCAGTGGTTGGGAATTCACCTGTCAATGCAGGGGACACAGGTTCGAACCCTGGTGCAGGAAGATCCCACATGCCGAGGAGCAACTAAACCCGTGTGCCACCACTACTGAGCCTGCGCTCTAGAGCCTGTGAGCCACAACTACTGAAGCCCGTGAGCCACAACTACTGAAGCCCGTGTGCCTAGAGCCTGTGCTCCGCAACGAGAGAGGCAACCGCAATGAGAGGCCCGTGCATTGCAAAGAAGAGTAGCCCCTGCTCGCCCCAACTAGAGAAAGCCTGCACGTAGCAACCAAGACCCAATGCAGCCAAAAAATAAAAAGGAATTCTTAGAATTCCAGTACTCTTCTTAGAATTAACCGCTTCTGTCTCCATCCCTTACAAAACTGTATTTTCACTGTTGGCCACAACAGTCTCCCCTGCTACAGCGTGCGCTCTGTGTAGGTAAAGGGCAGTGCCTGTTCATCTTTCTCCAGGCCTCGAGATACAGCAGATGCTCAATCATATTGACAGATCCCTCTCACTCATCTTAAGAATTCCTGATTTCATGCAGCATAAGCAAACTATGATTTAAAAGACAAGTAATTCCAAAGAAAGAAGGCACAGGAAACACTAACTGCTTAATACAATGGGATGTATGTCTGAACACAATGGGCAGACCTAAAATTATTTGCAGAACCAAAGGAGTTGGGGCCCAGAAGAAAATATCTTCCATTAAAAGGTCCAGACAAGACATAATTAGGATTTTATTGTACTTCTTCAAAAGCAAACATTTCTCATTTCCATTTGGGAATCTCAACATCTGTGTTTTAAGGCTCCGATACGTATAGAAATAAGCTAAGGTCTGTGACACCTCTCTGCCTCACTGGGAATGAGGGAACGAGATGGAATTCCAGGGACCTTGTGATGGAATGCATTCTTAAGCAGAAAGTGGCAATCATTGAATATATCACACACAATGACATTGAGGAGGGCACTGCTCCCTATTCTGCTCAATGGACCTTGCTGGAACAGTTATTTCGTATCTCAAATCCATTTATCATTGCCACCAAAGATGTCAGGGCTGAACACCACGGCTGAACAAAGTTATTTTATTCTTCTTTCTGCCTAAAGGAAATGAGAGGAAAATGAGGGAGAACCCCAACTTGTAAACTATAGCACCTAACATCAAGTACAATTTCACTTTGCCAGTGACAAAATGAATCGATTCCCCTTTGGGGCAGGCGGTTTCCCTAAGATGGTAAAGACATCCCTCATCACCTGAAAGCAATTTCAGAAGAAGCCACCTGCAGAAAACATGACACTTACTTTCTTATTTAAAGAAGTGAGGTAGCAGCATGGTGACTAAAAACATGTACACCACCATCTTCCCATCTGCCCAGTTCCTTGTACATACAAAAACCGGGCAGTATTTTGTACCACATATGGCAACTCTGATGCTGTCTGTCTTTTATCACTCCACAAAGCCCTCCTTTCACATTTTTTTTAAAAATTAATTTATTTTTTATTTTTGGCTGCATTGGGTCTTCATTGCTGCACAAGGGCTTTCTCTAGTTGCAGTGAGCGGGGGCTACTCTTCGTTGCGGTGTGTGGGTTTCTCTTGTTGTGGAGCACGGGCTCTAGGCGAGCAGGCTTCAGTAGTTGTGACTCGCGGGCTCTAGAGCGCAGGCTCAGTAGTTGTGGTGCACAGGCTTAGTTGCTCCACGACATGTGGGCTCTTCCCAGACCAGGGCTCGAACCTGTGTCCCCTGCGTTGGCAGGCAGATTCTTAACCACTGCGCCACCAGAGAAGTCCCTCACATTGTTTACGTTGTTCTCATACTGGCTTTGGACTGTAAGTGAAATTTAAAGCTATTGGGGCCCTAGAAATAAAAAGAATATTTTAACTCTGAAAATGGTTTGGGTTTTCTCACTGTAAAATGATGTCATTGGTTCCTCTTCCCCTGTATTTCCACAATAACTACGTCTTATCAAATAAAATAGCTCAAAAAAAAAATGAAAGTAGGGGACTTCCCTAGCGGTCCAGTGGTTAAGACTTCGCCTTCCAATGCAGGGGGTGCGGGTTCGATCCCTGGTCGGGGAGCTAAGATCCCACATGCCTCATGGCCAAAAATACAAAACATAAAACAGAAGCAATATTGTAACAAATTCAATAAAGACTTTAAAAATGGTCCACATCAAAAAACTCTTTAGGGCTTCCCTGGTGGCGCAGTGGTTGGGAATCTGCCTGCCAATGCAGGGGACATGGGTTCGAGCCCTGGTCTGGGAAGATTCCACATGCTGCGGAGCAACTGGGCCCGTGAGCCACAACTACTGAGCCTGCGCGTCTGGAGCCTATACTCCGCAACGCGAGAGGCCGCGACAGTGAGAGGCCTGTGCACCGCGATGAAGAGTGGCCCCCACTCGCCGTAACTGGAGAAGGCCCTCGCACAGAAACGAAGACCCAACACAGCCAAAAATAAATAAATAAATTTATTTAAAAAAAAAAAAAAACTCTTTAAAAAAAAAAAAAGAAAAGAAAGCCTAATCAAAAGATGTGTGTTCCCAACAATAGTTAAAAAAGATAAGAATAAAACTTCTGACAGTCGCAAAATGAGCACATTTGAAAATAATATAAGATCTATAATATTATTAAGGTCAGTCTTCAGCTGTTCGGGAGGTAAAATGGAGAACAAACTTTCAGAAGCTTCTGGAATTTTGTGCTGGTAACCTTATCATTCCTATATGGGGACTCCTCAGGATCTGGCATCTTTTCAAGTTCTCAGCTTGAACTGGCCAGAGTTCAAACAGCCATTGTGATCTGAGGGGGCTAAGAGAAAACTTATTTTCCCTCCAGGGCCTCTCAAATGATCACACATTTTCTCTCAGTAAATAATTTTAAACTGACTACTGTGTGCCAGGCTCATTCTGAGCACTGATTAGAAGCGCGAATATCCTGCCAGAAATCCAGTCGTCCAGCCTGAAGTACTCCAGCTCACAAATTAATTTTCAATATTGTTTTCCTTTTTGTCACCTGGAAATCCAGGTATAGTAAAAAAACAATTTATATGCAGTAAATTTCCACTTAGCTAATTAAAATACTGTGAGGTTTATGGAAATAGGGGAAGAAATGGATATTTCGCAAACTTCTGAAGTGTTCAGCACTTTTTTTTTCCTTAGAAGAAAGGAAGTCACATTTTGCCAGGTATAAACATACATGAACTCCAAAGATGAAATGTACTTAAAACCCAGAGCTCTCAAGCCTCAGTGATTGCCAAGATGAGACAAATGAGTTTCTTATCCGAAGGTAAAACAGACAGTCTAGGGCCCAGTGATTTGTAAACCATCTCTTTTAAGCTTAAGCAACAGATCCTTTGCCTCTCTGTCATTGATTTACTGATTCTAAGTCATCAATAGCATTAATCCATACCTGCCTGGGGACCTGTTACAAATGACTTTGAAGATGGTGTGAAGGAAGAGTTTATTATGAGACCACAGAGTTATTACCAGGGAGACCTTCTCTGTTATCTTCTTTGGCAGGATTCTATTTGTGACCCCCTGTAATGCTGCAATTTTCCCTTTCTAGATCATAGCTGCTTGTTCCTTTGGGTGGGGCCTGAGCCCCCTAGGTTTGCTTCCACTAAAGCTTGGTTCTCTTCAGAGTCCTGTGTGAGCTAATAAAACCCAAATTTGCTGAGGAGGAAAAAGGAAAAGCATGTTATGGGTTAAAATAATACAAGAGTCTATTTTTTCCACTGTGTTGTGATCCACAGAAATCATCCTGAGCCTTTTCCCTTTCTTCTCTGCCTGGGAAGCCAATTGCTTTGATTGCAGTGATATGAGCTAGCTAAAATGACTTGCCCTTGCTTGTGAGGCAAATGGAACATGCTAATAGAACTTATCGCATTACCCGATGCAAAAGTGCCATAGCTCATTACTTTAAGATAAAAGGATATCATTGCAGACGGCAAGCAGAATTGACTTTCTGAGGCCCGACGTGATGATGATTTAATCAACTGCTCTCTTTCACTTCTCATCTCTGCGCCTGTCGGTTTCACAGGTGCCGTTAAATGAGACACTCAGAAAGTGAGCGGAGGGAAAGAAATTGCTGTCATTACTTTTCAAGAAAGGAGGTATGCAAATTTTCGACAGAAAGATTGCGTTCATAATGGGTCTGGTAAAATACAAGGATCATGCTTGACAGGTGAGGGCACGCCATTTGTATGTCCTTAAAGCGGAGCAACCTTCCTCATTTAGAAATGTGCTCGGTAAGAGAAACGACAAACGAGAGGCCTGGCGGGGCCAGGGGAGCGGCGGGGTGGGACCACACAGGGTTGGCTGGCACTGGTCTGAGCTCTAGGAAGGGGGAGGGTGCTTAAGTCTTAGGGAAGCCAGAGCCAGATGAGCTAATAACAAAGCCCGGTTGCTCTTCGTCTGAACCAAAATGCCAACAAGCTCTTGAAAAGACCACCTTACTCTCCTTCATCTGTGACTGTGGAGCCAACTGGCCTGGGTTCAAATCCTGCCTCTACCACCTGTGATTTGTCTGTAGGACTCTGGACAAACAAGCTGCCTTTCTGCGCCTCAGTTTCATTAGCTATCAAATGGGGCTATTGATAGCATCAACCTCATGAGGTTGTTGAGAGCATTCACTGCATTAATAAACATATAGTAATAATATATATAATAAATATATAGGTAGTACACATAAAAGGGATTACAACAGTGCCCGACACATAGGAAGAGCTCAAGAGGTGTTAGAGATCATTTGTTCATTCATTATTCAACAAAGAGTGAGGTTCTAATTTAAAAAAAATTTTTTAAGAGTATGTGTGCTACCTGGTGGCGTAGTGGTTCAGAATCTGCTTGCCAATGCAGAGGACAGGGGTTTGAGCCCCGGTCTGGGAAGATCCCACATGCCGCAGAGCACCTAAGCCCATGCGCCACAACTACTGAGACTGAGCTTTAGAGCTTGCGAGCCACAACTACTGAGCCTGCCTGCCACAACTACTGAAGCCCACGCGCCTAGAGCCTGTGCTCCACAGCAAGAGAAGACACAGCAATGAGAAGCCCCGTGCACCAAAACGAAGGGTAGCCCCACTCACTGCAACTAGAGAAAGCCCGTGCGCAGCAACGAAGACCCAACGCAGCCAAAAATAAATGAATGAATAAATAAATAAATTTATTAAAAAAAAAAGAGTATGTGTGTCAGGTGCTGGAAATCTAACTGGCTCTAGTTTAGACAGAATATAATCCTCCACTGATTTCACATATATGTCTTGTTCCCTGGCAGATGGTGAGTTCCTCAGAGAGTAGGTGTCCTAGGAATCATCACAGGGCTTAGTGCAGTTTTAAGGATACTAAAAGATGCTCAACAACGATTTGATGATTTATGGACTCCCTCCCTCCCTCCTTCAACGCATTCCACATATCAGATACTTCCTGTGGAGCTCCAGCCCTCAGAGGAAGCTCCTCTCAGCAGTAGGAAATGTCTGTCTTTCACTGGGAGCCTCAGGCGATCGCCATGTGCCCCAGCCAGGGGAAGGACTGGTGCAGCCACTCTGCAAGGACAGCCTGGCTTGAATCACCTTCAGGAAGGCAGAATAAATCTGAACAGATTAGATGATCAGGGTGGTAGGAACAGAGGTGTTTTTTCATCCACTGCACCTTCAGTAGGTAATTGTTCTATTTTCTCCAAAACGCCAAGTAAAAGCATCTTTCTTAAAGTGCTTGTGACTCCAAGTTCTTTTTCCCTAGGTTATGAAGCTGCCGCAAACCATTCTTCCTTCAAGCCCCTAAGGTTGTGAGGCGCTGAATGTAAACTCCCGCTTTCCATGCTAAGTGGTGCCTACCCGATTCAACTCCCTGCCAAACGGACAATGTCCTCCTCTGGCAAAAAAATTTAAAATGAGGGAAAAAGAGGCGAAGCCACAACAGCAGAGCAGCTCTGAGCTGCCGATTCCGGAAAAGCCTGGTTCCTATCTCTGCCGCATAGCTCTTTCTGGGGAGGGATTCTCACTGGGCACTATCTCAAAGCATTTTCCCCTAAAAATGCCAACCCACAGCTATCAGTCATTAAAAAAGGATGTCCCAACAGCAGCCCTGGAAGGGAAGTATGATGACCCCTCCATTTTCAAGATGAGAAGTGAAGGCTTCCAAGGGCAGAGGTAGTACTGGAACCCAGTTCTGTCCTCCAAAGTTCATGTTGCCAGCAAGTATCTTCCTGACTGATGGCTTGGCAGAGGGTAAGTAGAGGCAAGCTGAAACTAAAGAGGTTTCGATGACGTAAGCAACAGTGAATGCAGCCCACCAGCCACGTTGCCACTCTCCCTGAGATGGCTCTCCCTTAAGAGCAGGACCTGGCACAGAACCCGCACATAGCACGTGCTTATTAAATCTCACGCTGACCTCAGTTCAGGTTCTGACCCCTCAACTTAGCAGCCATGCAGTCTTGGGAAAGGTACTTAACATCTTGGAGCCTACCTTTTTTTTTTAAGCTGTAAGAGCGGATGATGCATACTCCAGAAGATTTTTTTGAGAATTAACTAAGTTCAAGCATGTGAAAGTAGCCAGAGAGAAATGCTAACAGTTTTTTCCAACTCCTTCCTGAAAGATATGTTGTATCACACACAGAAATGAGGTAACTTAATAGTCATTTAAATGTTGGGTTGGATTTTTCCATCATTTTATTGCCAGAGGGGAAATCATATTCTGTAAGGATTTCTGCTTGGGAGGCGTTTGAAGACTTGATACTATGCTACACAAAAACGGAAACAATAACCCAAACAAACAAAAGCAGAAACTATCATTCCCGCTCAAAGAAGAGAACAACTGGAATGAATGGCTTTATTTCATGGATAAAGTACCAACAAGGAAAGACCCTTTAGAATTCAATTTTCTAAGCATTCCTGTCGGTTCTTGATGCACAGTTTGGGAGGTTAATATAGTTTGGACTTATTCTTCAGTCAAATAGTAGTCAGTGACTCTGTGTGTAGGAACTAAAGTAAAATGCATAGATCTAAGATTTTGAATCTAAACTTGTAGGTTATGCATAGTGCAAACTATGTCTTATGGGCTTTGACATTATTAAGATGTTCATTGAAATTCAAACTGGAAAAGTAAATAAATGGACAGATACACAGAATAAACATCAAAAACATCAAGAGGCACTATTGGTGCAACTAGGAAGCCAGCCATTTTGGAATTTGTCCAGAGATCCTGACCAATCAGAATTAGGAGCTACTTGGATAGCCCTTTGCACAGATTTATCTATATGCAAGGCCTATTTAAGGATGGAGCTAACAAAATTAGCCAACCGAGTAACCCTGGGAAGAGATCACACTTCCGAAAACATTAACTCTGGTAACTACAAAAATGGGGATTAGTTGAGAGAATATAACTAAAGTGCTTGTCACTTAGTAGGCACTCAGCAGTTCAGCAGAGGAGGTCTACCTCTCTGGGACACGTGGACATGTCTGTTCTCTCTTCCATATGTATGGACTTCTCTGGCCATTATTTTAGCTGCTGGTTTCCAGTACCTCCAACACTATGTCAGTTTTCCCAAACATATCTCAGAGTTTGCCTGCATCTTGCTCTTCCTAAACCTGGCACCTAGTAGGTGCTCAATAAATGTGTGTGAAAGAATGAATTCATAAACTACAGGAGCCAAACATCTCAGGGAGGGCTTCCCTGGTGGCGCAGTGGTTGAGAGTCCGCCTGCCGATGCAGGGGACACGGGTTCGTGCCCCCGTCCGGGAAGATCCCACGTGCCGCGGAGCGGCTGGGCCCGTGAGCCATCCTGCGCGTCCGGAGCCTGTGCTCCGCAACGGGAGAGGCCACAACAGTGAGAGGCCCGCGTACCGCAAAAAAAAAAAAAAAAAAAAAACCATCTCAGGGAAAGTGTCACAAGAAGTGTCTAATGAAGGAGATCAATAAATAAACAGTAGTTGATGGAATGGATGTTAAGGTGTTTGAAGATGGTGGGTGTCTGAGAGTGTCTATGAGAAAAACATGAACATAATTTTGAGGTTAAAAGTAAATCCTAAAAGAATAACACTGTACACTTGTAAAAATCCGATTTTAAGGTTATTCTTTTAAGGAAATCAGGAAACTCAAAATCCTAAAGTATTTCTTCTTACATTTGACTCACTTCAAGCCAACGAAAGCAACTGGAATTAAACAGGAAAAGGGAACAGGGTGCTCTCATATTGCTGAAACATAATGGCCACATTATCACCTTCCCACCAATCAGATTTTCTGTTTTATTTTTAAAATGCAAGATGGTGAAAGGAATAGAAATATGGTTTGGGGCAAACTGATGTACAAACATTAGAACGTAGTTCAAGGAGGTCTGAAGACGTGTTGGACTGCCATCCCATAGGACCCAAATCCTGATTCCTTTTCTTCTTCTCTTTATTAGGTACTTCACTTTTGCCCCTCTTAGAATTCATTATTTTCATAACTGGGATTTTAAACTGAATTGTACCTAACAACAGTCTTTATTTTAGGGTGGCTTGAAAACCCCGTCTTCTATGTCATAAACAAGGAAGGGTAGGATTACTATAAATTGTCTGCAAGAAAATACAAATTGCCAAGATAAAAACACCCACTGGCCTGCCAGTCTCAAGTTTCCTGTTTTGACATACTATATGCAGTAATTTGGTATCCACAATCTCTTATTAGAAAATGAATGTGCTATTTTTCTGAATGCTGCAATTACAATAATTGAATTTAAAATGGGGATTGAGTTTCTCTATTTGGAGGAAAAGAGTAATTGTGTATTTCTGATTAAAATCAAGGGGACTGAAAAGAGGTCGTACAAATTCCAGCTTCAGTCTCCCTGAGTGACTCCTCCTTGGGCCAGAGAAAAGAAACATTCAGATGCAGAGAAACGGACCAGCACCTCAGCAGCAGGCACTGGCTTCGGCCTCATGTGCTTTGTCTCCTGGCCTCAGCCACAACACCCCTGTGACAGAAGCAATCACAACACCAAGGCATTTGTGACATTTTAAATGGCAGCCATGCTGGAGTTCCCCACTGTGTCAAAAATTAAGAGTTAAAATGCAAGGAAAACAAACATCTCTTTGTGTTGAAAATGCCTGTCCCCTTTTAGACTGCCAACATTTTGGAGTAGTCTTTATTTCTTCATTATAGGACCTCTCCCCTGGGTGGGGGAAATATAACGGCAGAAGGAGTAGGGGGAGAAGGGAACTAATACTATTTTCTAAAGGGCTCAGCTTCTTTTGTTTTAGCAAATAATTATATAGAAAGTCACCTTTAAGGTTCGGATGTAAGAAAGGAAAAGGGATGAAGAAAGAGGGCTATCTTGCCTTTGGAATGCCTTTTTATTTTATGTTTGATTGGTACGCTTCAGTCTTCTGAAACCCCCGTTTATTCAAATGTGAAGGTAAATTTTAGTCTCACAAGTCCTCCTAAATGTTCCTTAAAATATAGCTTCTTATGGAAAAGAAAATTTCCAACACAAGGTGAGCCAAGGATTGTCTCTTTGTACTGCTTACTATGTTTTTAGTGGCATTATTGAGATATAATTGACATGAATAACCTGTCCATATTTAAAATGCACTATTTGATACACACATGTATACACCTGTGAAACCATCACCACAATTAGGAGAGTGAACACATCCACTGCGCTCAAAAGCTTCCTTGTGCTCCTTTGTTAATCCCCCCATCCTCTCCCTCCCTGAACCACCTATGCCTCTCCTTGCAACCATTGATCTGCTTTCTGTCACTATAGATTAGTTTGTGTATTTTCTAGAGTTTTATATAAATGGAATCATACAGTACGTACTCTTTTTTTTTTCCTAAAACATCTTTATTGGAGTATAATTGCTTTAAGTATGTTCTCTTTTTGTCTGGTTTCTATCATTCACTGCTTACCATTTGGACGCCTAATTAAAAGGGGGGCCTCCTAGCTCCAGCGTGGAAGGCAGCCCTCAGAGACTGCCTTGGCCAGGGTTTTACTGGCATCTCCCAGGAACAGGCCCGATTACTTGGTCTTAGTTTATTCTTAGGCTTTATTATGTACTTCAGTAATCAATAAGCACTTCTGTGGCAGAGGGTTTATTTTACCCTCTAAATCCAAGGAGGAGAGAATGATATTAAGACATCAGTATGGATGGGCTCTGCTGCTCTGTAACCTACGAGGAGAACGCAAGGAGAACGCAAGCAACGGGTTTAAATCTAGGAAGGTTACAGAGAAGTCACAGCCCCTGGCTGGATGGCAGGGGTCGTAAAAGACTCAGGCAAGATCTACAGCAATGCGCTGTGAACTGATGGGACTCTCAGAGCAAAAATCCCAACTGAACAGGCATGCTGGTCATCTCCCCGGAAAGAATTATAAGCACTGGCTTGAGTGGAATGTGAAGAGCCCCTCTCAAAAATCCGAAATATTTCTTAACAGAACAAATGAAATGGTAGAGAACAAATACTGATTGCAGGCTGGCTGTGTGGAAAGCCGTGCTCTGGTTTAGGAAGAAGCCTACTTGATAGTTGCCTGGCAGTCCCAGGAGGCTCTTAATTCTCTTTCCTGCAACTCCTGGCCCCAGGGCTCTGTGGTAATGATCACTGGAGCATCTTTTCTCTAGCTAGCCCTTGGAGACTCATCCTTCCTTTCAAAAGCAGAGAGGTCAATTCATGGGAGAGGAACTATAAATGGCTAATAAACATATGGGGAAAAAAATGTTCAACTTCACTGGTAATCAAAGAAGTGCAGAGTAAAAAGAGATATATTTCTTTTTCATCTACCAAACTAGAAGAAAAACGTAAATGCTGACACAGTGTTGGCAAGGCTGGAGTAACGCAGACACTCGTCCCCTTGTGGAGGAATGTCAGTTTTCTACCTGCAAAATAATTCTGCAGCGTGCATAAAGAGCCTTAGTGTTTTTCATATTGTTTAGCTCAACTCTTCTCTTTCTATCTATCCGAAATGAAACAAAAACGTATATATGCATTCGTCTGCAAATTGCATCATGCAGTTAGGAAACAATCTGATAATATGTTCCTTACATGGCTACTGTCAGCACATAGGAAGGGACAGGAAATACGCTATGACACACTTACATATACTCCCTTTTTTCACCTTACACCTCCTCCTGAACCCCTCCCCACCCCCACGGTGTGGGGTTTAGTATTCCAATTTACAGTGAGAGAGTTAGGACTGCAGACATTAAGTAACTCACCAAGAGTCAGAGAGTTGTGAAAAGAGGCCCCAAGCATTTGAACCCGGGTTTTTCTAAATCTCTGGATGAATCCAGTACACAGCCTTCATGAACCTAAACGTCCCCAAACTGAGGAACAGACGGACGCACCTGTGTAGTGTTTACCCATAAAAATAATGTTCCTAAGGAATTTTACTAAAAAGGAAAAAATGATCGTGGTCATAGAAAAGTTAAAAGAAAAATCCTAGAAGTGATCTTGGGTGAATTACATATCCTCTCTCAGGTTCAATTTTGTTTTTTCATGAATAAAAGAGGGTAATAGTATCTGTCTCTTAAGGCAGAGGTAAGAACATAATCCACGAAAAGAACTGCTTTTATTGTTACTACTGCAATTAAAGAAGCAAAATGCAGGCTTCCCTGGTGGCGCAGTGGTTAAGAATCCGCCTGCCAATGCAGGGGATACAGGTTCGAGCCCTGGTCTGGGAAGATCCCACATGCCGCGGAGCAACTAAGCCCATGCGCCACAATTACTGAGCCTGCTCTCTAGAGCCCGTGAGCCACAACTGCTGAGCCCGTGTGCCACAACTACTGAAGCCCGAGAGCCTAGAGCCCGTGCTCCACAACAAGAAAGCCACCACAATGAGAAGCCTGCGCACCGCAACAAAGATTAGCCCCTGCTCGCCGCAACTAGAGAAAGACCGTGAGCAGCAAGGAAGACCCAATGTGGCCAAAAATAAATAATAAAATAAAATAAAAAAATTTATTTTAAAAAAAGAAGCAAAATGCATTTCATTATATGCACGATATTACTATGAAATTGCTAAACACACGTAGAAAGAAAAAAAGACTGGAAAAAGATGCACTAAGTGTTAACAGTGTCTATGTCTGAGTGATGAAGAGTTTGGATTATTTTCATGTTTAAATCTTGGTAATTAAAAAAAATCTCTTTAGTGATGTTATTGTTTAGTTAAAGGAGAAAAAGATACACACATAGAGACATACAAAATGTCACCCATGTGATAGAGTCCCTGAGAGCCTGATGGGTGCTGGTCTCCAGGGGTCATTAGATGGCAAAGAATAATGTCATTGCTTTTCAGAGCAAAGGATTTCTCTGTTCAGAGGGTTTTCCTGCATTTTTGTGGTCCAGCATGTCTAGGTGAGGACTTTTACTGTCCAGCTCATCATGTGTGTTTGGATTTAGAGTCTGACGTTAACAGAAGTAATTGGGTAAATTATTCAACCTTGCTGTGGCTTTGTCTCCTCATCCATAAAATGGGAAAAATACCGTGTAGCTCTTAGATTTATGTGAGTGTTAAAGGAGAAAAATTAATGTATTTTAGGCATTTAACATAGTGCTAGGCCACAGTAAATGTCCAATAAATGGTGGTGAATGTCGTCTTCACCATCACCAAATCACCTCTCTATTATTCAGCCTGGCTCCTTTTGTCCTGCGGTGGGAGATGACTGTGCTGCCGTGAAGGTCGTGTGCCACCACGTTTGGGTGACAGATCCCAGTCAACACAAGTACCCCCCGCACCTCTCCCGTACAATCCACACCCAGGAAGACCAAATGATCTTCAGCTTCCAAGGAGACCGTTTCCTTTACAGGCTAAACAGTGGTGGCGAAGGCCAGGTGTTTGAGCTAGCAGGTGAGAGAGGAAAAGCATGGCCGCAGGGTCCTCCGGGCATTGCAGCTTGCCTAATGTGCCCTTCAAGATACGACAGAAACAGATGGTCGTGAGGAGAGGCCCCCGGCTCAAAGGTTTCCATGGGATCAAAGGAATAGAAGAGGAAACCTCCAACCTGCCCACCACCCCAGGCTGCAAAGCTTATCCTTCCCAGCTCGGAGAAAGTACACAGAAGGCAGCTCACGCCTGTCTCCCTTCTGGAGAAACAGCTATTTCCAAAGCTTCTGAACCATACTCCACTGTGTCTTGGAAAAGGAACATGTAAGTAACGGTTTCCAAGCTGCCAAGAGCGTGGGTTTCACAGCGCACATTGCAAAGCTCACGCCTGTCACCGCGAGACGATAAGTGTGCTCTCCACGTCTCTCTCTCTCCCCTTCTAGATCTTAAAGGGTTACGCCTAGAAATTGCCTCGCTGTGCTTCTGGGACAGTATGAAGGATGACTGCCATTGCCACGGTCAGCTATGACAGCGCCAATTTGATGTGCTGCCATCAAGGGCCTTCTAAGAGCTGAGCGCCCTGATGGTTTTGTGATGCGAATAGTCACATTGCAAAATGGTTTTCCTCTCCCGCTGCCTCTGCCTCCATCTGCTGCTGGGCTAAAGGCACAGCCGGCTGCCTGCCTGTCACAGCATGTATTAAAATTAGCTGGGGAGGAGGCACTCAGTTGTGCTAATTACATTTTAATCATTGGAAATGTGTTGGCAAATCCAGCCTTGATTGCCATCTCGGAGTCTGTCTCCTCCAGCAGAGTGGAGGGGCTGTCTGCATTACGCAGGGCCTGCTGGGCCTTCTCCTTTCACAGAAGATAGACTGGGGGCCCTGCTGGCCCACCACTGAGACCGCTTTGGCACGCTATTAAAAAGCCACGAGGCTTGTTTCAAACCTTCCCTGTGTGAGGCCCGCTCATTCTCACTTCCCTGGGCATTCCAGCAACTTGGTACTTTTAACTAGAGTTTCAGTGGGCTGCTGCGCCTCCCGGGCTCAAAGTGCGTGTGTGTCAGAGGTGGGGGGCAAGGGCGCAGGAGGCTGCCTGCACATCTTCCCAGCACCAGGGACTCAAGAAGGGGCCTGCTGACAGGAGGCACCGTCCCTTGGGAGCAGACCATGACCAGAGCAGGCGCTGCGCTGGCGGGGCTGCCTTAGCAGCTGGGACAAGGTTGTAGGACAGAGAACCTCTCCTGTGGGCCTCTGAGGGATGCTGAACGGGATCCATGGGGATGAAGATCATTGTTTCTCCCTGTAGTTAGGGAGCTAGTGAATTAAGGTCTCCGTTCCAAGAAGCAAGGAAAGCCAAGGACAGCCGCTTTTCCAGCAAGCATGTCTGCTTCTGCTGCCAGCTGCTAGGAGCCAGCAGAAGGGGGAAAGCAGCTAGCTTGGGTAAGACTCTTTCAAAAGAGCCCGCCTAGAGCAAGTTACTTGTTCTTGTGCAGCAAAAGGGCCTGGGTGTGTAGTCACTCATATTAGAAATGCTCACAATTGGGGACTTCCTGTTTCCTGGAGGCTAGTTTGTTACAACAAAACAGACACCAAACAATATAAAATATGAAACAAATTTCCTTCCGAAGTGTGATGGGTTGTAGTAGTTACACTACTGAAGGTGTTGGGTATTAGGTGAAATCATATGCAATCAGGCTGGAAAATGACAACTTTTTTTAAGTTCACACATTCCTTTCTAAAAATTTGCTCCTGTACCATAAATTATACATTACTGTCTGAAAGAAAATATGAGTAAACAGACAAACATGGTACCTCCATGACAGCATAAACTAAAATCCTGCAACAACATATGAAGAAACCATCCCGGGGCAAAAGGTGTGCAGATTCAGTGAAACTGTAGAACTACTCTTGAACAACAAAAAAGGCTTCTCTAACACACACGTAGAGTGCGAGGGAAAGGGGATTTCAAAGTCAGGCTTCAGAGGAGCCTGCAAATAGCAGGGAAGAACTCAGCAGGCAGGGTTGGATGAGGACAGCACCACTCATCTGTGGACTGCTTTATGTATATGCATTGGTTTATGTACTGTGTCTGTGTGTGCATGCCTGCGTGTGTGCGTGCATGCAAAAGTTTCAAGAGCCTTCAGAGTGGTCTGATCTACCCACACAAAGCTACTGGCTTGACTCACTTTCTCTGTAACTTTGACACAGGCATCATACAGACATTTCTCCACCCTAAACAGAAGAAAGGAAGAAGGTGGCTGGGACTTTGAAGTTGCTGTGACCTTAAGACAATCCACCAGGTGGAGGCCTCCTTGGGGAGCAACTAGGTGGACAAACGCAGTAGATGACCAGACCATAAACGGTTGAACCGAAACATTTTTTTGTCAGCGGAAGCAAAACTAATTTAAAATACCGTATGTAGCTTTTCCTATTCAATGACTTGAGATGGCCTACTTTGCACGTTCATGGGAAAAGGCAAATCTCAACAGGTCTGCTAATATCACACATTTGAATACTGCCTTGAACTTTGCAATATACGTGCACGTGTGTTACATCATCCCATGCTCAAGACTAAGCTGCAGGCGAGCAGGGCAGGCAGCCTGACTGTACTTTACAGTGGAAATGACTGGAAATTCCGAAAGGGCGCATGACCTGGCGAGGCTCCACAGCTAGTGGTGGCAGAACCGGGACCAGAGCCTAGGCTGCTTGCCTAGCTTCATCGTTGTAAGAAAGGCATCATCAGGATATGGGACAAACAGACCCAAGAAGGCCAGAAAAAAAGCTAACAGGGGGCTGAGCTGATGCTCTCTGAGGACTGGAGGGTCAGGTGAAGCAGACCTCTCTCTAAGGAGTCCACACTCTTCTCTACGGGCATAAGTGAGCTCCCTGGAGAAAACCCGTTTACTCTGTGGTAATTTGCAGCCATAAGAGAACAATGACAGTGACAACACAGTCCCAAATGGTGAGCTTCTTCCACCACTTTGGACCCGCTGCACTGGGAGACCTGGTAGCATCCGTTACAGCCTCTACAGAAATCAGGCCAGAAAGCTGGTGAACTAAACTACAGACTAACCCTAGTAGTGCCGTGAGCCCTGGGGTTTTTCCTGCGTATCCACTGGGGCTAAGCTCTACTTCTTTTCTCCTGAAAGCATCCTCTCATTCAGTCTTAGCCTGAGAGAGCAAGAGGGAACTCAGTAAATGACAGGCCTTTTCAGGACGTGTCAGGAAACACATTTCCCTGCCCTCCTTCTGTGCCATATTCTCTCCTTCCTGGGCAGTGAGCAGAATTCTCTATTTCTCACCTCTGAGATTCTCATAATTGTCTCCCCTACCGCTAAACCTCCCTCCTGACATTTCATTCTGAAGGCCTGTCTGACGAATGCAGGCGTAATGTGTCTGACAACCAGTTTGTGACCAAGCTACAAATGCCTCTTGCTTCCCACTTTTCAGGGACACAGAGCTGACTGGATATACATGCCCCGACTGCTCATGTGCAAATTCCAATTCCGTCGGGCCCACTGTGGATTTTCCCTCATAGGAAGAGGTCACTAATTATATGTTCATCTCTACATGAGCTTTGCTGGTGCTTTGATTAAAATGTCTCTCCCCATTCAGGCCTCGGAAAAACATCACAAATAATTCACAGCCTCTGGACCTGCTGCTCTACACAATGGGCCACGGAACTTAGGGAGCGTTGGGCAAAGGGAAGGTAACATGTGCCGAGAGCCTGGGGGTGCTGTCTTGGCTAACTGCTCTATGCTACCTCATTTCATCTTTATTTTAACCCTACAGGTTAAATAATATTACTCTTATTAACAAACCGTGGAAAAATTTTAGAAAGGTTGCTCAGCTCCTTCAAATTCAAATCTGGGAGAATATGATAGAAGACTCCATGTTCTTTTCACTTGAAAAGCATTGTGTAAGAACAAAAATGTTTAAAAAGAAATTGTAGACCACGAACAAGTATATGCCAACCAATTAGATAACTGAGAAGAAATGGATAAATTCCTAGAAACATACAACTTCCTGAGACTGAATCATGAAGTAACAGAAAATCTGAACAGGCCAATAAAAAGCAAGGAAGCTGAATCAGTAATCAAAACTCTCCTAACAAATAAAAGCCCAGGAACCATATGGCTTTATTGGTGAATTCTACCAAACATTGAAATTAATTTAAATTAATGAATTAATTGAAATTAATACCAATCCTTCTCAAACTCTTCCAAAAACCTGAAGAGGAGAGAACACCTCAAATTCATTTTACGAGGCAAGCATTACCCTGACACCAAAGCCTGTCAAGGACACTACAAGAAAAGAAAAAAAAATTACAGACTAGTATCTTTGTTGAACACAGATGCAAAAATCCCCAACAAAATACTAGCAAACCAAATTCAACAGCACATTAAAAGAATCATATACCTCGTTCAAGTGGGATTTATCCCTGGGATGCAAAGATGGTTTAATATAAGCAAATCAATACACATGGCACGGTAATAGAATGAAAGAAAAAAGTCATATGATCTCAATAGATGTAGAAAAAGCATTTAACAAAATTCAACACCCTTCTGTGATAAAAACGCTCAATAAATTAGGGAAGGAATGTACCTCAACATAATAAAGCCCATATACAACAAAGCCACGGCTAACATCATACTCAATGGTGAAAAGTTAAAAGACTTTCCTCTAAGATCACGAACAAGAAGAGGATGCCCACTCTTACCACTCCTATTCCTCATAGTACTGGAAGTCCTGGCCAGAGCAATCAGGCAAGTAAAAGAAATGAAAAGCATATAAATTGAAAAGGAAGAAGTAAAATTATCTCTGTTTGCAGATGATACAATCTTATATATAGAAAACCCTAAGGACTCCACCAAAACACTGTTAGAACTAATAAATGAATTCAATAGTTGCAAGACAAAAAATTAACAATAGGGCTTCCCTGGTGGCGCAGTGGTTGAGAGTCCGCCTGCCGATGCAGGGGACCCGGGTTCGTGCCCCGGTCCGGGAAGATCCCACATGCCGTGGAGCGGCTGGGCCCGTGAGCCATGGCCGCTGAGCCTGCGTGTCCGAAGCCTGTGCTCCTTAACGGGAGAGGCCACAACAGTAAGAGGCCTGTGTACCGCAAAAAAATAATAATAATAATAAAAAATTAACAATAAAAAATCAGTTGCATTTCTATACACTAACAACAAACTATGTGAAAGAGAAAATAAGAGAGCAATCTCATTTACAATAACATCAAAAACAAAAAATACTCAAGAATAAATGTAACCAAGGAGGTGAAAGTTCCATACACTGAAAACTATAAGACACTGATAAAAGAAATTGAAGATGACACAAATGAATGGAAAGATATTCCATGTCTTGAATTGGAAGAATTAATACTGTGAAATGGTCCACACTACCCAAACTGATCTACAGACTCAACGCAGTCCCTATCAAAATTCTAATAGCATTTTTCACTGAAATAGAAAAAAATAATCCCCAAATTTGTATGGAACTACAAAAGATGCCAAATAGTCAAAGCAATCTTAAGAAAGAAGAACAAAGCTGGAGGCATCACACTTCCTGATTTCAAACTATATTATAAAACTATAGTAATCAGAACAGTAGAAAACAGTTACCAGTGGATCAGAATAGAAAGCCCATAATAAACCCACTCATATGTGGCCAACTAATTTTGACAAGGACACCAAGAACACACTTCAATATATGGTGTTGGGAAAACTGGATATCCACATGCAAAAGAATGAAAACAGATCTCTATCTTACACTACTCATAAACATTTACTTGAAATGCATTGAAGACGTAAATATAAGAACTGAAACTATAAAACTCTTAGGCGAAAACATAGAGAAAAAGCTTGACATTGGTCTTGGCAATGATTTCTTGGATAAGACCAAAAGCACAAGCAACAAAAGCTAAAATTAACAAGTGAGACTACATCAAACTAAAACACTTAGTTTAAAACACTTTTGTATAAAAGAAACAATAAATTTAAAAACACAACCTACAGAATGGGAGAAAATATTTGCAAACCATATACCTGATGAGGGGTTAATATCCAAAATATATAAACGACATACAACTCAACAGCAAAAAAAGCAAATAATCTAATTGAAAAATGGGAAAAGGACCTAAATGGGCATATTTCAAAAGAAGACATACAAACGGCCAAGAGATACATGAAAAGGTGTTCAACATTACTAATCATCAGGGAAATGCAAATCAAAATCAAAATGGGCTATCACCTCACAGCTGTAAGGATGGCTATTATCAAAAAGACAAGAGATAACAAGTGTTGGTGAGGATGTAAAGAAAAGGTTCAATGGCTGTGAACTGGTACAGCCATTATGGAACACGGTATGGAGGTTCCTCAAAAAATTACCAGAAAGAGTTCTATTTACTAACATATTTACCAGTTCTTCAAAAAATTACCAGAAAAAGTTCTATTTACCAGCCATACCACTCCTGAGTATATACCTGAAGGAAATAAAATCAGTATCTTGAAGAGATATCTGCACTCCCATGTTCACTGCAGCACTATTCATAATCGCCAAGACATGAAAACAACCTAAATGTCCTTGGACGAACAAATGGATAAGGAAAATGTGATATATATGCAATGCAATATTGTTTAGTCATAAAAAGAAGGAAATTCTGCTACTTGCAACAACATGGATGAACCTGGAGGACATTATGCTAAGTAAAACAAGCTAGACAGAGAAAGACAAATATTATATACCACTTATATGTAATACCATATAAATAATATCAACATAAATATGTCAATATATTCAATAGATATCAATATAAATATGTACGAAAAAAAGCCAGTTTCCTAGAAACAGAGAGCAGAATGGTGGTTGTTAGGATTGGGGGAAGGCAGAAATGAGGAGATGTAGGTCAAAGGGTACAGACTCTCAGTTGTTAAAAAGAATAAATTCTGCGATTCTAATGCACAGCATGGCGACTATAGTTAATAATATGGTATCGTATGTTTGAAAGTTGCTGATGGTAGATCTTAAGCATTCTTACCACACACACACACACACACACACACACACACACACACACACACACACAGAGTTAACTATGTGAGGTGAGGCATGCGTAAATAATCTCGATCTTGGTAATCATTATACAATGTATATGTTTGTCAAATCATCAAGTTGTATACTTTAAATATATACAATTATACTTGTCAATTATTCCTTTATAAAATTGAGGAAAATTTAATTAATTAAAAAAAGAAATTGGCCATAGGTGACTTTAAAGAGGAATGAGGAAGACGCATGAGAGGAAAACACTGCAGGTTTGTACCCAAGACAACCCTTGCTCTTGCATCCTCTCTCATGATTACCCTCCAAAGTATATTACGTTTCCTGCAGTAAACCCAATAAATGCAGGTCCTTTGTAAAAATACAAAGTAGGAAACATTGATATACTTTAGATGTCTTTTCTGACTCCCTTTACTTGTTTTCATATAGTTGTTGGCTCCCCAGGACTTTTTTTTTATTGAGGTATAGCTGATTTACAATATTATATGTTTCAAGTGTACAACATAGTGATTCACAATTTTTAAAGGTTATAGTTCATTTATAGTTATTATAAAATACTGGCTATATTCCCTGTACTGTACGATATATCCTTATAGCTTATTTATTTTATATGTAGTAGTTTGTACCTCTTGATCCTCTACCCCTACCTTGCCCCTCTCCCCACTGGTAACCGCTAATTCACTGTCTATATTTGTGAGTCTGTTTCTTTTTTGTTATATTCGCTAGTTAAAAAAATTTTTTTTTAGATTCCACATCTAAGTGATATCATAGAGTATTTGTCTTTCTCTGTCTGACTTATTTCACTAAGCTCCCCAAGACGTTTTTACCAAGATCTCTATACAGGCTGGCTTCCCCCAGAGCGACCTCTGGCTCTAATCTAGACCTTGTTTATCTCTGCTTGAACAGTCATTTACCAAATACCTTCTCCGTTTTAGGATGGAGAAATGAGTAAGACACAGGTGCTACCTGCCCAGAATAATTTATACTCTATATTGGTCATAGAGTCAGTTTCAGACATCTGGAACATTCACAATTGCCTAAATATGCAAGGCTGTTGGAGGATGAGCATAGATTTGATCTTCACTCATGCTGGAACCTCTGCTAGGAACAGGACTCCTTGGACATGTCAATCAGTGAAGGTGGAGGAGCCTGCAGAAGCCTCACACTTCTCTTGAGCTCTCCTCCTCCGAACTCCCCAGGACTGGCAGCAGTGTTAAGAGAGGGCAGGGGTGTGGCTTGGACATAAATTACTTTTAATAATTATACAGAAAATCTGTACCCACACAGTAATGAAGATGCAAAGGAAACATCTGGTGAGCTGCCAGAATGATTTCAAACTCCCACTATCAAAACAGCATGAAAAAACTGTATGAAAATAAGCAGCTCACTTCAGAATGGTCCCATCTTTAAAAGTCATGTCTACCAAAGCCTGTGTCAGGTTAAACGGTTTCATTATTCAGAATAGTGTTGTTCTATAGATGCATAAATCGTCTTCGATTCCTTGCACACAAAGACCCATGAAAAGGATGTACTTATTAACGAAAGGATATGAAACCTAGAGTTAACTTGTTCTTATGTTATTAAACCAAGTACTCTTTGCTGTCCCTAACTGGAATTACCTGGAAGCTAAAAATAAGAACATAAGCATATACGAACTTCCACCCTTGTCCATTCCAGACATGCTGGGACGGTTATCAGGGGGACAAGGCCCAAACCGTCTTCTTGGATATAAACATCAAAGGAAAGAGAATAATCTTGTTGATCAGTAGTCCTTGGCAGTGCTGGCCGGCTGTCCTCTGCGTTCCCTAATACCATCTCATTCATGCCTCAGTTTAGTGCTTGTCACGTTGTATGTAGCTATCTGTTCATACAGGCTATACTCCGTAGCTATCTGTTCACATAGTCTATACTCTGCTCACTACTCATGTGAGCACATGATAGGTTCCCAATAATTATTTAATTGACTGAGCATTGGTGTCAACCATTGACAGTATGAAAATACTTCTGAATCTATAGCTATATTTACTGGCTATATTACTTTGGGTATTACGAGTTTTACAGGTTGACTGCATGTTATATTGAAAATTCTCTTACTAGTATGACATGTTTTTCAATATGTCCAGGCAGGTTTTCACAATTCTAGTTATTACAGGACTTGGTGAGCAATATGTTTACCCAGGCTGTGCTCTTTTACTATTTGCATGGACGTTGTCTTTGGGCCATTTTCTAGGTGCTTGTTTCCAGACTAAAAATCCATATTTGGTAGTAAACCCTTCTGAGGATCATTTTAGTTACCTTTCTTGAGACTTGCTCTGTTAGGATTTTCTCGAGGTCTGATGGTGAGCTGTGCATATCTCTGCTACACTAGAAATAATGAAGGCTGGCCTGATACTGCAAACTTTGAGAGGCCATGGGTATACACTGTCCATCAATAATCTTTTGCAGAACCTCATTTTGTTCAGGGCAGCAATACGTTTAATAAAAATAATTATTTCCTTAGTTTCTTTGCATGTAGGGGGACCATTTGATATAACTCTGGGCAATGATGATATAGTTGGAAGTCGCTGGAGAGGGTGTTGCTTCCCGAATAAAAAGGCGAGGTCTCGTAAGAGAAAGCCTTTTGTCCTTCCCAGATTCAGGATGTGACGTCTGAAGTTGTAGCAGTCATCTTATGACTGTGAGGCAACAAACGCAACGACTGCATTCTCCATGGAGGCACACAGGTTCCTGTGGCGTCTTTGGCTGTGGCCTAACTCCAGGCTTCTTTTTTTTTTTTTTGCGGTACGCGGGCCTCTCACTGTTGTGGCCTCTCCCGTTGCGGAGCACAGGCTCCAGACGCGCAGGCCCAGCAGCCATGGCTCACGGGCCCAGCCGCTCCGCGGCATGTGGGATCTTCCTGGACCGGGGCACGAACCCGTGTCCCCTGCATCGGCAGGCGGACTCTCAACCACTGCGCCACCAGGGAAGCCCCAGGCCTCTTTTTATAAGAGACAAATCAACCATGACACTGTTGCTTTCAGCCAAAAGTAATCTCAAATGATACACCAGATGATGGGTAAAAATCATTAAAATATACACAAAAACCTATTATACGGTTCCCTACGACATAATTGTAAAAATAAAGGGCAAGAGGTAGAGCATTCACCCACATCCCAGCCAAGGGGAAAATAATCGCTTCAAACTGCTTCTAACTTCCCGAAGTGGGTCTAAGTTAAAAGGCATTCAGTTCAAGCTTTTCCCACCCTGAGCACTACGAGCGTTCATGAGGCAGGAAAAGGTCCCCGAGTTCCTCACACTGGAGTCTGATTTCCCTGTTGGATCAGCTCCTGAATGCCCTTTATGGTTAAAGGGATAATTTATGAAAGGTGTATTGAATGGAAGGTCTACCAACGGTCCTAACCCCCTGTCCCCACACACTAGGAAACACCAGGCAGTATTTTCATTAGCAGAATATATGAAAAATAACACATATTATTTTAGAAGTTTTAATATAAATTTTCATATAAGTTTTAATATAAGTATTCGCTCAGAATCAAAGACTAAGGCTGTTCTGACTTAACAGTTGTGTTTGTCCTAAAATAGGCTTTACTCTCTCATTAAATTCTAACCAAGACAACATGGCTCCCTATGCAAGCAACGGCCACTTCCCCAAAGCAGCAGCACCCTACATGCCTCTAGAAGACTTTGTAAGAACACACGTTTACAGGTGCATACACGCCCACAAGCACGTACACCATATGATAAACCTTGGGAATTTTTGCATGTGCAAATGTCCACAAAGTGACAAATCTTCCTCCAAACGGATAGTCTACATTCTTGTCTGGGCCCGTATATGTACTGACCAGGTGTAAGTCATTTTCCTACTATGAGTTACTGTACATACATAAATACATGTACACCAAGTGATAACAGACATGTACACATATCAAGTACACATGATATTCCTGACTTGTACATGTGTGTACCAACATCCTTATGTGTACTGAGCGATCAGTCTTCCTCTAGACTTATAACAAGGGTGTACAAATAGAGTGATATATGGTTATACTTAAGATACTTTCTGTTTTTCAGAGGTGAGAGTATACACGTAGATGCACAACTGCATGCACACGCACGCACACACACACACACACACACACACACACACACACACTGTAAATCCAGACTTCAGACATTTTCTTTGGTACCTTTGCTACAATCCAAACTAGTGCCATAAGGTAGTTAGAACATTAGCCAAGTTGAAACCTTCAGGGCTGTGCACACCACTGTTTTCCAATCTGTTCTTTCATGTGACTTGCCAGCTGAAATTACTTCTACAACATGGTCAGAACCAACCTGGAAGGATTTATAATGCCTCGCATTGCTATCGGCATATTTTTGACAATCATCTAGGGACAGCAGATAATTCTCCTTAGGATGTGGGGATTGCTAATTCTTGTGCTTGCTGTGAGATTTTGGGGGGCACGTGTCTAAATAGGAAGGCTGCAGAGCACCAAGCATGCCTGATGTAACCAGCACGGTGGGCAAAGGAAGCTCCCGGCAAGGTGTGTGCGAGAGCTTCCTACCCCAGCGGACACTGGCCCCCTAACTGGCTTCTCCCGCTGATCCCTGGGTGTAATAGTACCTGAATATTTCCACTCATTACTAAACGCAAACAGCTTCCTGCTGACTGGGGAGGTGGGGGCGAGTCATTTACAGCTGTACTCTCTCGGCAAGACTGTGATGATTATCAGTGACTGAGCCCAGAATGCGCCAGGCGCTGTAAGCACTACAACAGCCAAGTGGGTACTTTCCCGTCCTCTCTGCCTTGGTTAGGCCTTCCTATCTTTCTCCATTCCTCATTTATTTTAACCTTTCCCTTAGTTTGTCCTCCTACAGGGGGAGTCTAGGGATGGCATTCCCTCTCCACCCATCTTAAATGCCCTCACCGTGGTTCTGCCTAATGGTTTTACTCTCATCTTCATCTTGAGACCATCCCATGAATCATTTTCTTAGCTGCCATTCTGAGGAACACCATACCTGCCCCTTCTTTCCCAAAGCTGTGAATTTGAAAGGCGGGCAATTTTTATGTGCTGTTTTGTTCTCCAGCCGCTATATTCTTTATATTTTAAAATTTCATGCATCTTCGTAGAAAAAAAAATAACACTGAATGCTGAAAATGCTGATAAACGATCACATATATAAACATATCGGCATGCGGGCACGTGCACGACATGGACTTAGAATTTCAGTAGAGTGCGTAGCTTTTATTTTGGGGTGATTCTGAGATCTTCATTTTTCAAGGGTCCATTGTCCCTTGTTATGCCGTCGGTAAAAAGAAGCCAGCAAGCAGGAGGATACAGAATCCCTGCAGAGATGGCTGCAAAAAGGAGCCTGGAAAAGCCTAGGTGGGTGGCACTGTGATTAACAGGGATGAGTAACACAAGTTCTTCCACGTGGCATTCAGCCTACGGAGAGAGGAAGAAATACTGACTCTCTGATTAATACTCTAAAATCCTCAAGTTCAGACAAAATTCTACCTAAATCGTCTGCCAAATCTACTTGTATCTTGTATGTCCTCCTCACTGAGCGTGGCTCACAACGTCAGCTTTGCTCTGCAAGCTGTTCGGAGCTATAAGTTAGGAGCTATAACTGAGTTTAATCGGTGCCTGGGTTTTCCGTATCTTACTGGTATTTGGCCACAGCTCCATTTTGGCAAAGGCAGAGAGTCCTAGATGTCCATAAGGAGAATGACAACTTAACAAATCAGCAGCTCTTGGGTACTTATGGAAAGGTTGAGAACAAGCCAGCTGCTTCCTCTATTGGAGGTGATGCATGGCTAATTTATTTATTTTAGCATACAGTACACAGATGTGGCTGGGTTGTTAATTTTGCTCTGCTACCATGAGTTACAAGGTATCAGCTATCGGCTGATTTATTTGAAATCCTCCCTGGAACGCATCAGAATTTTAATTGTTTCCTGAATTTCTGCAACAGAAGAATTGATGTCACTGGAAAATGCCCTGGGTCCCTGCTGACTGCAACTAACTCCCAGTGACTGATTTCCAATGGATACAGATGAGGCCTGAGAGGCGGCACACACAGATATACCCACGTGAGCCCAGCAGCCCAGTAATGACTAACGGAGATGACGGGGGAGACCAAACACTTCTTTCCAACAACTCATCAAGTGCACTGTTCTTCTCAACAGATGTAACCACCAGGGCCCAACATAGATGCTGCCGGGAACAGATGGTGCCGCGGGGCAGGTCTCTGTTCCCTGCTCCCTGGGTTGGGCTCGGCAGGATGGAGAAAAGGGCTTGTGTGTGCCGTGTGCAGGGGGTGGGACAGGCCTGTGTTTTCCAGCAGCAGGTAAAATCCATTTGTCACACCAGCTCCAACCGGGTTTTCAGCACAGAAGTTAATATCTGAAGCCAATGAGGCATCCTGTCCCACCGCTGCAGGGAAGCAGGGGGAAGCCTCTCACTAACTGTGTCCTCTGAGAGGAGGGAGGGACAGAAGAAAGGAAGGGGTGGTGGGTCAGAGAGGCAGAGGGAGGCCTGGAAAGGGAGGGTCACAGATGAAAACGTGGACTAGGCCTGCAGCAGCTTTAAAGGCTTTGCTTTTTCATATTGCTTTTAAAACAAGATGGCAGGCGGAGAAGGGGGAAGGGAAAAGATGAAAAGAGTGTTTTCTCTTAAATACCTTCAGGGGAAGAACCGCCACTGCCACCCAAGCCACTGCCACCACCATCAACACCACTAAAATCATCAAGTCCTTCCACCTGTCCCCTCCCCCTCCAGAAAAAAGCTCCAGGAAAGAAAACCAAGTGTTTCCTTTCTCTGTTCTTAGCAGAGTCTCAGCAATCTCATGAAAGCAGCCTCTACATATTCGCTCAGTCTGAAATATGAACACACACAACAGCAATAAATTTCCATTGCCTCCAACTCCGAACACTGCCAAGGTATGTGGCACAGAGAGGATTTTCATGAGCAGGCCTTCAGCTGCCAGGATCCCACCTTCATAAAAAAGAGATTTTAGTCCATTCTGTCTATTTATTTTGTGTAGAGAAATCAAGGGCAATAAACCATGAAGAAATGCACTCTACCTTATTCCATTTCACACTTTTGTCAACCACGCTTTATCGGGTATCTGAATGAATTTTTAATATCATGCCACAAAATGCTTTGGTCTTCTATCATATGCTGGGACTCTATCAATCTGATAACACTTGGGAGTTCTGAGAGATACTCAGCACTGAAGAAAAACAGCTTTAAAGTTTAGTCATTCTGATGGAATGTAAAAGCTTATATCAGTGACAGGTTGACAGAAAAAGCTGTTTTCCTTTCCATTTCACAGACTTCCACGTATGAACGCCATGAAACATGTCAGGACTTTCTCTGAGTCTATGAAGACAGAGATGGCATCTGCTCCCAGTGGGAAGCCCTTCTAACCAGTAATACTATAAAATTTCACGATTCTGAATTCTGACTGACATTCAAAAGGGCAGGGAGGAGGTGTTTACTATATTTTATAGAGCAACATCAACTGCTTGTCTTAGCACAAAAATATAGTTCTATGGTATACAATGCCACCTCAACCATCTCTCCTCTCTCCCTTTTTCTCTTGCAGAAAAAAAAAATCATAATCCATTAGCGTTAACCAAAGAGGTTTCTAATTTCCTGCTGTGGGTAGGATGGAGCTGATATCTGCATCTCCCCTGAACTCTACTCATTTCTTGACTTCTTCAGGAAGCTGCTGGCATAAAGGCAGAGGGTTTCTATTGGTTCCAAGGCCAGTCTATGGATTTTTAAATTGCAGCTGGAACTACTGCTCCGGTTCTAAACTATGCTGCTGCCCTCCAATTCCTACTGAATTTGGGTAGAAGCAGCAGTTAGAGACAATGTTCATGAAACTCAGTTCACTGGGTTTGGGTTACGGTGGCACTGTCTTTTCTTCCTATATCGTCTTAGATGGAAAAGATGATAAAGCAAATTACCCTGAAGTATATAACAATGACAAGTAGGCAACATACAACTGTTAAAAAACACACCAAAGGCTAACAGGGCCTCCTATTTTCTCTGCATATGGCCAGACCCCTGTAATGAGGCACTTGAGATTAAAAGGTAGTGGGTAGCACAGCCAAGTCACTCTTAGTGTTCAAATAATCCCTGCTCGCTGTGCCTGAACCATACATGTTTTTAAAAAATGCTTTAAAAGCTGAAAGTAAACCCTGATTTGAAAAGGCAACCTGATCTGCTTCTCAGTTCACTGATACTAATTATCCCTGAAAATTCCCCCTTGAGTGGAAGAGACTAAGGATCCTTCAAAACAAAGAGAATGAACTGAGTATTTCCCAGGAAAATGTGAGCACCTTCATCACCTGGAGGCCGGAGAGAGATGGGCAGGAATAAAGGCCCCGTAAGGGAGAGGTCAGGAGACGTAGGAAACTGGATGACAAACCAACAAGCTCTATTGATGGTTTACTGTGAGGAGGGAAGGGAAGATACAGAAGAAAGAAGACGAAGTCCCCCATGCATTTTCAAAATCTTTATACATATCCCAACAGGGGCACTATAAAGCCCTCAAAGGGGGCAAAAAAAAAGTTCTCGGGAGTGAAAAAATCATGTATGACAAAAACTCTGGCCCTTTGATGTTCAATCCTAGCCTACAAATATCATTCCTTAGTATTTACTTCCATGGTGGGGGTGGCGGAGGGGTGTCTTTTTTTTTTTTTGGCTGCGCTGCACAGCAGACAGGATCTTACTTTCCCCAACCAGGGATTGAACCCGTGCCCCCTGCAGTGGAAGTGCAGAGTCTTAACCACTGGACCGCCAGGGAAGTCCCAGTGGAGATGTCATTTTTTAAAATGTCTAAAAAGGTTTTTTGGAGGGGAGAGGGTTATAAGGAAAAAGATTGATAAACACTGCTCTAAGTACATTAAAAATGCAGTACACGTGCCCACAAACCACACCTGAAGAAAACTCCTTATAAAATGACCATTGCTGGAGAAGAAAGAAGTCAACTGTTATAAGCTTGTGCTATGGGCTGGCTGTGCTGGGCCAGGATGTGACTTACGTCCCAGGCGCGTGATAAGCTTGCAAAATATGTCTGAAATGCATTTGCTCTTCCTGACGATTCTTTGAGATAAGTTTCATTGTCTGTAATTTACATATGAGAAAACTAAGACTCAGAGCATAAGGGGTCTGTCTGAGGGTCACACAACAATTGAGCGCAGAAGCCAGGACTCATACTTAGGCTCTGATCCTGACGGAATCCAACCACCCCTATGATACCCTCTGCCCACAGAAGGGGGAGGGTGGAGTGACACATGATGGATTATACACTTGAGGCCTAGCAGGTGTTATAAAACAAGAAAAAATACAGGCTGGGATATGGAAGACCTCAGAGAGAGAGAGAAAATGCACGTGGAGATTAAGGAGAGAGGATATTCAGAAGATATTCAAATTCTCGTTCTCTTAAAAAATATTACAACTGCTATCCATGTCACCAAGCTTTCTGGACTCATTCCTGCTTCTTGTTTTTGAACCTGGGTGTGAATATTTTCAAGCTTTCCCCCCCACCAATTCTTTAAGAATCAGGCTGGTAATGTGACGTCTTTGATCTCCTTCCAAAACCTCTCTCTAAACACAAAGGTTGAGCAGAAAGGACTACAGTATCTACACAAGTTTAAGAGGACCCAAACCGTCTAGCACATACACAAAGCCGCAATGAATTTTGCATCAGAACACGCTGCCAAGCCTTCCTTATTTATTCTTTTGTGGCTCTGCTCAGTTTCTTCGGGAAATAAGACCCCATAGGGAGCTAGAGAGAGGGCTGGTCCTTCACCCCTTCTTGAGCAATTTCTTTTGTTGAGAGAGTGAGAGGAGGAAAATGTCTGGGAGCCTTGAAACCCCAGAGTCGGGGTGTTGGGGTCTATTTACATTTGAGGATGCTCACTGGAAGGCAGATCCTTGGCCATGGTAGGCAGTCAGACAGATGCGAGGCAGGCGGCCGATGATCTGATGACAGAAAGACCCTGCTGTTTTCCAGTTTGTTTCAACGTGGAGTGCCAGGGGATGGCATGCACGTTAGCTGTCACCCCTGAGAGCAGCAGTGGGACCCAAGGTGTGGGATGGGGGGGGACCCTGGCCGAGCCTCCTGACATAATTCCAAGTACTGACTTGGCTGGCTGGCTGCATCTCTGCCTGGGATAGTGCTGGCAAGACTGCAGAATGCCCTTCCTGGTGCCGTGGAAATCCGCACGTCCTGCTGTCTCTTATTCATTTTGGGATCACATACCCTGCCCAAGGCAGTGTTTTAGCAATGCTGCCACTTTTGAGCAGGTGGCTCAGTGAAAGTTCACTTGTAAACAAGGGGTTTACAAATGAACTTTCCTGGGGCACCTTTCCTGGGAAATTATGGCGCCCAGGCCCATCCAAAATGCCCTAGTCAGCATATAAATGCCTTAAAGGACAGAATTCATTAACAGGACTATTTCACCTATACCCAAGCTCCGTCTAGCTATAACACTTCTACAGGAAAAAATATTTAAAATTCAAACTAGGAATGCCAACAGTGAAAAAGGTACTCTCTCTTCAGGTGCACCCAGGGAAGTGCATGAGGTCTCTAACCGATGATAGTGGAAAAACCGGGTCATTATTATAACAGTTACTAATTATGGGGGCTCAGCTATGCACCAGGCACTGCAATGGTCCCATCCTATTGAATTCCCAAAACTACTCAGGAGATAAATATGACTACCTTCCTTTAACAACTGAAATTGAAGCACAGAAACTGAAGGTCAAATAAATTGCCCAAGGTCATACACTTAGGAAGTGGGATGAAAGTTATGCCCAAGCCCAGTGACTCTTCACACATTGCTCCTTCTACATATGCAAGGCTTTCTCTAATTTCAAAGCCTTCACCTAAAAGGGGTCCCATAAAAAAGCCCCTCTGGAAAAGTGTGGGGCACTCTACATACCCAAACACTAGGTTAGATCTCCTTCCCAATAACCCATGAGCTGTGTGACCAGGGAATCACTTCTTCATTACTTGACGCCTCAGTTTCCTTACTCAGAAAGTGAGATAAGTACCAAGGCTATTCAAAGATAAACTATAAAGTTTTACATGTGTCGGCCCTTCTCACAGTAAAATGTGGTGCAGCATCGGCCTCACAGAGCGCTCTGAGACACCTGACCTATGTCCCCGGCCAGCCAATGCCAGGAGCGGCCAGTCTTTATGAGTCCCAGCTGAGGCCGGCCAATGCCAGGAGCGGCCAGTCTTTATGACGGCCATGTCAAGAACCGCAGCTTCACAGCTCCATAAATAGCATCTTCTCTGTAATTCTCTACTTCCTGGGTTGATACAGACGTTCTTCCTCTCTACTGTCATTCAGTCGATATATTTTCTTTTAGTTAAGATGTGCCAATTGCCAGGCACCCTACAGGTGCCTCCAAAGCACAGCATCCTATTTTCACAGCGTGAGGTCACAAAATACAGGCAGAACGTCCGGAACTTTGGGGGGGAGCAAGGACCCCAAAGCACTATAATGATTTATAATACCTCATATTTGGCTGTGCTGGGCCAAAAATGTGTACAGAAGGGTCATGAGTTGATTAGAAACCTGGGGGCAATGTTACCATAGTAAAAAACCTGTCCGTCTCTTTGTCTGGTACATCAGCTCAGACACTGGTGTGTGGAAAGGAAAGTTTTCATTGTGTGTTTCTATGGAGTACTGATCCTTTTACACGAACATGCCACCAGCGCTGGGGAACAGAATTGCTCTGTGCACGCAACCATGCCTGGTGGGACGACTGGAGGACCCAGAGCTCTGCCTCTCCCGGATGCAAGGAGAGAGAGCAGTGTCCTCGTACCCCTCCCACCAGCTCTTCTTTGACCTTCACCTGCACGTGACCACTGAACGGAAGCTTTCTCTCTGGATCCCTTTCCTCTCTTCTCTCTGCAGTCTCACCTGTCTCTCCTGTGGCCTCCACGGGGTGGCCCGTCACATCTGCAGCCCTAGCAGAGCTCCTGCGCCCCAGCTCCTAGAGCTACACCCCACTGTGCTGTCAGTTCTAGCCCTGTCCTTCCACGTGGAGCTCACCCCCTGCCCCTCCCTCCTGGCCTCACCACTCCTCGTCTCATGGTCACAGAGACTCAAAGGGGTCACCTGGAGGAGCTTCCTTCCCCCACCGGACACCAGTGCCGCCCTGCGAGTGACTGATGTGGCCCCTCCCCACCTATGCCTTAGGGGCTGTGGGAGAGGAGAGAGGTGTGGAAGGTGAGGGTGGAAGGGGGAGCAGGTGTGTGTAATCTGAATCAGGTCCCCAGGGATTCTGTTACCGCTCCCCTCGCACCCTGGAGAATGCTTCTCTCAACCTCAGCGTTATTTGTTAAGTCCCATTTCTCTCTCACGTTCCTCATCAAATTGGCCACCCAGTCCTTGCCGACTGCCTCTCAAAAACACCTCCCCTATCTGATTCTTCCCGTCCATCCCACACCCCCAACCTCATTACCTCCTGCCGGGATTGTCGCTCCAATCGCTCGCTAGCCCGTCTCGGAACCTCCAGGCTCTCTCGGCTCCAATCCATCTTGCCCACTGCTGCCAGATTAACCTTCTAAAGCAGTGGTTTCTAAATTCTGGCCTGCATTAGAATCACCTGGGGAGCTTGTTAAACATACAGATGCCTTGACCCCAACCTATAGATTAGGATTGAGCAGGTCTGGGCGGGGCCCGAGGTATATGTATTTTTAACAAGCTCCCAGGTGACTGTGATGCAATGAAGGCTGGAGAATCTCTGGCACAGCTCTCACCATGGTGCTCCCTTCCAAAGTAAGTTTCAAAGGCTCTCCACTGCCTACCAATCTCCTTCAGTCTTTAAGGCTTGGCATGTTCATGCCCCGGTTTGCCTTTCAACCTTGCCTCCACTCTACCGCAACATGAACCACCGCCCCACCATGCCGACTCCCGACTGCTCGCATCTTCCCATGCAAGCTTTTTACTTCCTTGCCTCCTAACCTGCTCAAGCTGCTTCCCGTGCCTTGGATGCTCTGCCTTCTTCACTTGCAACAAACACTGTGAAGGGCTGGAGGTGGGGGACTTTCAGACAGAAAGATCGCACGGTTGGGTACGATGCACCATCGTACATCTTGGAATGGAGATCTAAGTCACCAAGAAGGGATACCTACACTGACACAAAATAAATGCTCATTTATTTTTCAAGATGACCTTCTGAAACATTAATTTACCCAAGGTTGCTCAACAACACAGAGAGAGATGCTGATAATCAGACTCATCTGACCCTAAATCCAGGGTTCTTTCAACTACATGATATTTGCTATCATTGTAGTTAAATCTGATGTAAGGAGCTACCCTAGGTCATGGTTACTTTTCAACCTGTGAAGATAAATCAGAGTTGACTTGTTTGTGTTCCGTACATAGCAGGCCTTGTGACCAAAAGCTCACTTTGCCCACTGGACGCTGAAGGTTAGGAGTACTGTTTATACAATGAAAGACTTCTAGAAACTCTCAATCAACTTCCGTTTCCCTTATTTTCTGGAGTAACCAATCCTTTCTGTTATGCTCTCCATGCAGCTTACTGAGTGATACCACACACCCTACATCTTTGCATCCGACTGGCTAGTCTCTAGTTTGCCCACACACTTCTGCTCTCCTCAGCTGAGCTGTATCCTCAGCAACACGCTGCTGTGACCAGTTCCAACTCTTTTTACGCCAGTTTTGCTGGGTGTTCTGATTATACTGTTAGTATTTAACTATTATCTACACTGATGAAATAGAAACATGGAAAAGGAATTGTTATAGCTCCAAAACCCAAGAAGAGTGTTCTAGAAACACGCACTAAAGGCAGAAGACTTAAGGACAAACTGTTCTTCATTTAGGTATGGGCAAGGCAACTGTAAAAAAAATTGACAAAAGCAAACGCTCTTAAATCTAGAAGGATTCCACACTTTACAAATGTCTAAGATCTCCCTCCACTGTAGAGGATGCATTAGGGATGTGAATTATGCAAGAAAGATGGTACAGAACTCTACTAAGCAAACCCATGAACAGATGAAAGACTCTGGCCATGTACATGGAATGGTATGATGCTGAAAATCAATCAGTGTGATTCACCATATTAACAAACTAAAAAACCATATGAAAAACCTAAAGCTAAAACATACTTATGGTGACAGATTGAATGCTTTCACCTTAAGATCAGAAATGAGACAGGAATGTCCACTCTCACCACTAACAGTGCAATCACCAAGAAAAATAAGTAGCAAAATCCAGATTGGAAAGAAAGAGGTAAATTGTCCTTGTTTGCAGACATAATAACCATCTATGTTCAAAAACCAAATGGAATCTATAAAATAGTTACTAGAAGTAGTAAGTGAATTTAGCACAATTGCAGAATATATAATTACAATATCAAATATAACATACATAATTGAAAATCATTATACAAAAATTAATTGTACTAACCAATTATAACAGCAACAATCAGAAACTGAATTGAATTGAAATTTTAAAAATTGTGTCTTTTACAAGTTTCCCCAAAAATGAAATATTTAGGGATAATTCTACAAAAAATCTGAAAGACCTGTGCATTGAAAAATATAAAATATCCCTAAATAAAATTAAAGACAACCTAAAAAAATGGAAAAATACTTTGTTCATGGGTTGATACACACAACAACATGGATAAATCTCAAAATAATTATGCAGAATGAAAGAGAAAAAAAAAGAATACACACTATATAATACTATAAACGTGTAAAGTAATCTGTAGTGACAGAAAGCAGACCAGTGGCTGCTTTGGTGGTGGTGGTGAGGGGGGCACGAAGGGGCAGGAGGAAACTTTGGGGTGACAGATATGGTCACTATGTCGATTGTAGTGGGGACATCATGGATGGTACATATGTCAAAACCTATCAAATTGTATACCGTAAGTATGTATAGTTTATTGTACATCAATTACACTACAATAAAGCTGTTTTTAAAAAATTAAATGTTGATAACATGCTTCCCTTTTTATGACTTCCTCCTTTAAATGACTTTCTCAATTAACTAACTACATACATCATTGGTTAACAGGGCTCTTCCTCTGCGTGTAACGTAAATGGCCTGAGAGTGGAGAGCAATCATCATTTAGAGCTAAAACAAACCTTGGAATTTTCTAATATGATGTACAGATTAAAAAGCTGAGGTTGAAGAGAGTTAAGTGAGGTTCCCAGGTCCATACAGCCAATTAAAGAGCAGAGCTGGGTACACATTCCCAGCTCCCCTGACTTCTGATGGCTCCCTGATCCTGTAATCTGCGTTCATCTACAAAGTTTGGCAACCACTTATAATTCTAGAAACAATCCTCAATGAAGCAAAGTTGTCAACTACAATTCCACCTACCTTAAAAACATGGCAGTTGACTGCTGTGACCACTTGAACGTGATGAGCTCATCTATGGGACCAGGGGTACAAACCTTTGCATACTCAGCTCAGACACACTTTCTGGTCCACAAACATAAGATCCGTCTATTTCTTTCCTTTATCAGTAGGAAGACCTACTCATGGTGATAATGACTCTGATTAAATCTCAAAATGGGTAGAGGCTGGCAAGGAAGGAGGAACGGAGGACAGACTCTGAAGACAGACAGCTTTGGGATCAAATCTCAGTTTTTTTCATTTAAGATCTGAGCAAATTTGGACCAAGGTAACCTCCCTGAACCTACACTTCTCCTTTATAATGTGAGATAATACCCATCTTATAGGATTACGAATGATGATTAAATGAAAACATGAAGTGTCCAGTCTGACATGTAACCTGCATGTTCAACCAGGGGTAGCTGTTATAGCTCGGTGAACACTGTGTGGTCTTAGAACTGTGACTATCCAGTGATTACCACAACTCCTCTGCCACCCTGGGCTGTATCAGAACTAGGTCCCCACTTTCTCTCCTATGGTCTTTACCACACTTTCCCCACCACACTGGTTAACATCCTCTACACTACTGAGAATCGCTGATTTAATAGGCCACTGAGAATCACTGATCTAATGGGCCACAGAGATTGGTGGGAGATTGTCTTATCCCTTAAAACTTCAGAACATAGATTATCCTTCATTAACCTCATTTTTGCTGAGAGCTAGTCCTTCCAAGGATAAACACAAGACTATGGTCAGCAAAATTCAAATGAGTGATGGATAGCATATCAGACCCAGGCAGTTTAGCTTATTTGTGAACAGCCTGGGCACTCAAGTCCAAATGCTTGGGTTCATGTCTTAGCTCCAGCAAGGGACATAACCTCTAATGCATCAGTCTCCATCTATAAAATGGGCAGTACCTCAAAAGGTCGTAAGAATGACATGAAACCATGCAAAGCCACTGGCACATAGGAAACTCAAAATAAGGTCTGGTAATTATTAATATTACTCTGATTCTGTAGGGGGGAATAAAAGCAATGAAGAGGCCTAGGTAAGGTGAATTCTCAAGGGAATGGAAAATAGCCAGCCTTTCAAAACAACTGGTGAGACCTCCAGGGAGACAGGTATCAAGCAATGACAACCAACAAGGCTATTTGTGAAGCTGCTTTCAAAGAGGGAGCTCTTGTGGAAGCCCAAATGAATAGAACGGGTTCCCAACCCTTGCTTTTCCTTTGCCGAAAAGATGTTAAGGTGAATGAAGAAAATGCTTCAAGCTGCTGCTTGCCATGAGGTGTCAACGGCTCACCCTCTGTCTGGGTTTTGATAAAAGACAGCCTGAGCACATGGAAAAATGGGGAAAGTGAAGAAGAAAAAAGACAAACGGGATGCTCAACAAACCGGCTTTCAAAGGACACAGGCATTAAAGGTTAGAAGAGGAATGCTGGACTCCACATTACAGAAGCCAAATTATTTCAAAAGCAGAACATATCAGTTGCACGCTGTGGAGCCAGTGACTGGTTAAGAGCAAGGAGGCAGAAGAAGAACCCACGGAGTCCCTCTTGTATAATCAGTCTGTGCTATCCTCTCCACGAGAGGAGAACAAGATCAATGAAGAGGTGTTTGTGGGACAGAACCTGCCCGAGATAATGAGGAACCACTGGAGAGAGTGGGCCCAGGCTCTCTCTTTGGCTCCGAAAACCCACTTGGGAGCCAGGCTATTTTCTGTGACCCCAGGAAGTTCCAGGGAAATACTGTGTGCATGCTTCAGAACAAACCAGCCCGTCTGTTTGGGGGCCGATGGGCAACCCCCAAAAGCTACACTCTGGTGAGGACTGCTGGTTAACCAAACACCCTCCTCCACTCTTCCAAGCCAGCACACATGTGCTGGGAATCTCCTGAAAACAAGCTCCCCAAGAAGACATATGGTGCTTACTTGCTAGCAAAGAGTGCTAACAAGACAAACTGAGAAGGAACAAGAGAGAAAGCTGACTGAGTTTTTCAGTCCCACGAGGAGGTGAGACTCGGGCTGGAGGACTTGACGGTGCTACCAGTGCAAAGGCCTGGCCCAGACGGAGGAGCCCCTGAGCACTGCTGCTTGCACCCCCTCATAGCAGGCAGACTGGCAAAGCAATACACCCTCCTGTCAGGAGTGGGAGTGGTCACTTGCCCCAGGCAAGTGGTGGCTCTCTGAGGTTTCATATCCTTAGGGGTAAGGAAGGGCCCCGGCAGAAAACCTCTTTAAGCTTCACTCCTTGAAAAAACTGTCTCCACGGCTCTCAATCATCCAGGAATCCAGTCCCTTTCTGATCCCACTAGAAAACAGGAAAATGAAAACCTTTGGAAAATGAAAGGAAAATGAAAAACATTGCTGAGTGTGTCTAGGGGCCGAACGGCTTCTGAAGATTCATGGAAGACGGTGGGGTGTCACGGCAAGAGCCGTACCAATGGCGAACTGAATCCCATCTTAAGGACCAACTATAGTTAGCAGGCGGAGGCAGGCTGAGTGTGCATCAGTTGGTTTTCAAAATATGTTATTTACAATACGCAGCAGATGTTCTTTGAATTCTAATGTGAAAATACAGGCTTTTTATTTTTTACCGACAGACTAAAGAGTACACTTAATATAATAATCTTGCAAAGTCCAAAGATTACCTCACAGTTTGGAAACTACTATGTTGAGTCATTAGTCCCATTACTCAGTATTTTCAAAACTCACCAGATAAATATGGTACACTGAGACTTCCTGGTAACAACCTTCTATTTTTTGCAAGGAAGAACACAGCAAGGCTTCCCAGAAGCCTCAATTAAATCTGGAAAATGTTTCTAAAATATTCTGAAGCACAACACATGCACACATGCTGAAGTGTTTCTGGAGATCTTTGCTCACAGATGAGTCTCTGCTGTCATTCGTTCCTTCGAAAAACGTACTGGGTGCCTCCAAAGGGCTAGGAAGTACACGAGGCTGAGGGAACACAGAGATGAGCAAGAAACCGTGCCCTCAGCGAGCCTCCCGTCTACACAGACCCCTTAAATGGACACGTACAAAGCTCTAGGGATAAGCTCTAGGCCACTTGGCACAGGATACCAGGAGGGAAGAGGGTACCTGACCTGTTGTGAAGGTCATCCGGCAATTAATCAAGTCATGGGTCAGTAAGAACTTCCCAGAGGAAGCTTCGTTAGAGAAGTCAGGAAGCTCTGGGTGGAGTCCTGCAGGGCTGGGAGGGACAAGGTATCCAGCGAGGAGCCCACAGGGGGAGACAAGGCAGGGAGGGGGCAGGGGTGGCTGGAGAAAATCTGAGTGGCAGCAAAATAAATATGGGGGGCGCCTCTCTGGTGGCACAGTGGTTAAGAATCCGTCTGCAACGCAGGGGACACGGGTTCAAGCCCTGGTCCGGGAAGATCCCACAAGCCGCGAAGCAACTAAGCCCATGCGCCACAACTACTGAGTCTGTGCTCTAGAGCCCGTGAACCACAGCTACTGAGCCTGTGGGCCACAAATACTGAAGCCTGCATGCCTAGAGCCCATGCTCTGCAATAAGAGAAACCACTGCAATGAGAAGCCCGTGCACCGCAACAAAGAGTAGCCCCCGCTTGCCGCAACTAGAGAAAGCCCACGGGCAGCAACAAAGACCCAACATTGCTGAAAATAAATAAATAAATAAATAAATAAATAAATATAGGAAAGGAATTCGGTCTCTGGGATCAAACAAGCTCCCTCATGCTTCTCACTGTGGGCAATCTGCTGCCATTTCTTTCTCCCCTAGGAAAAAACAGGGAGAATGCAAGTTTGTCGTGAAGTGAGAGCACATGAAAATGTCTGGCACACAGTAGGTGTTCATTTGCTTCCTTCCTTAGCATTCTCAGAGCTCTGCAAGGCAAAAGTTCCCTGACGCCTGATCTCACCTGGAAGAATAACTTATAGCTGGGGTTGACTCCAGTTCCAGAAATTGTTCAACTGATACCCTGTGATGGTGATTCTGAGAATTATTCAATAAACACCCTCTCACTGTGAGGGCCTGTTTGTGTAAAATATTTAAATGTGGGGGGCCTTTTGGTATGAGTTCTCTTGGCGCTCCATTTGTATATAAACAGAGTGGTTCATTCATTCAAAATTCTAACCAACACACTTGGAGCATCTAAAGCAGTGGAAGGCACTGGGCTGGTTTCTGGGCACCAGAGCTGCCCTCAATATTCTCACCGTATGGGGTGGGAAAGAGACAAGCAAACAAACACAAACAGTATGTTTGCTGATGTAATGACAGAGGACTCTTTCGGAGTCAGTGGTTCTCAGCCGTGGCTGCAGTTCTGAATTACTGAGGAGCCTTTTAAGATGGTGTCGATGTTCAGATCCCACCCCCAGAAATTCTCATTCAACTTGACTGGACAGTGGCCCGTGCGTGTGGGATTTAAAGGCTCCTGGGGTTGATGCCAGTGTGCAGACAGGTTGAGAACCATTGTCTAGAGTTCCTTTATAAGTTGCTATGAAATGGTTTGAGTGCTATCGGCCCAGATACAGCGGTTCTCAAACTCTGGAGTGTATTAAGAATCACCTGAAGGCCCAGGCTCCTTGAAGTAGGACAGGGCCTGGCCTTTGTATAATTGTAAGTGTCCCAGGGAATTCTGAATCACAGGAAAGTTTGAGAAACACTGCTCTAACACAAAACACAGCCTGGCTATACTGTGAGTAAAGCAGGGTATCTGACTTTTTCAGGTCTCAGAGGAGAGGAATTCCCTAAAATCTTTCCACCTCTTCTTTGCTGGCCCTTGTTAGCATGGTAGTAGTGCTACCTGTGTGCCTGTTTGACAGAACGTCCGCATCTTAAAACTTCTCCAAGTTGCTTTCCTTTCACTCTTCTCACTACAGTAATTGTACACTTCAAGTCCTTGCAAAAGTGCTAAGCATTCTCCTGTGGCTTCTCAGATTTTATTCTCAAAGCAATCCTAGGTCACCTAGAGCAGGAATCATGACTCTTCTTTTACGGATGAGGAAACTGAGACCCAGGGACTTGTCCACAGACCCATGGTTGGTTGAGAATGGACTGAGTACTAGAACCAAGGTTTGCTGACTTCTGAACTTGACGTTCAGTACATCAGTGTTTCTCAAAGTGTAGTCCTAAGACAGCAGCATCGGCATCCCCTGGAAACTTATCAAAAGGCAAATTCTTGGGCCCCACCCCAGATCTACTGAATCGGAGGCTCCCGAAGTGGGGTCTAGCGTGGGCTTTAACAAGCCTTCCAGGGGACTCTGATGCACCACTGCATTTTCCTACGCTGCCTTTTGAAGCACGCCTTTTGCATCCAGCTATGAAGCTACTGTATTTGCGTGCATGTATAATACAATGAAAGATTCTATCCTTGAGTGCATTGGTGAGTTATAGGAACACTGGAAGGCAGGGGAAGATTTGTGAGCTGGTGTGGACTCTTGAATGAATCCATAAAGCAGTGAGAAAGCACATGACCTCTGTTACCCCTAATTCCCCTGAGAAAGATTAGGTGGCTATAGCTGAGAGGTAGCACCATCTAAAATATGCATGTCTATGTCTGCATTCTCCCAGATAGGTTTCAGAAAAATTCTCTTAATTTGCAGGCGCTGAAGACTTGATGAATAATTCTAGTCTTTCAACATTGCACCCATAATTTTTTTGCACTGAAAAAGTTACTGTGAAATAGAAAATGAAGTCTTTCACTGGTACCAGCCAAACCTACAAAGTGGCTCCTTTATGATGAATTCATGAAAAATTTAATGTTATGAGAGGAGAGGAGGGTATTTACAGTATCTGAGCTTAGTGAAATGGAACAGGGAGCCAAAGTATGATTTCTTTTTGGCTCCCAAGGCACATGGCACACAAAATGTTTCTATAAAGAAAGAAAAAGGCAGATTTGCTTCTGAGTTCAGTGAAACATCATGATTTCCATGTGCTTGTTTTGCAGCAATTGCCTTTTTAGGCAACTCCCCATTTCAAGGAAGAGTTTGGAGCTCATTAGAGTCACCTACCTCCTTCCAACAGAATATGCCATTCAGAGAGAATGTTGAGCTTGCCCGCCATGCCCGTGACACCAGACAGGTGTATGGAGCCGCCAGACTGGGCCAGCTACATGTGATGTGGGCATCTGCGAGATTTTCCGCAAACTTCATCTCTTCCTGGGCTGGCAACTCTAGGCACGGAAGGACTGGGTGAAAATGTGTTCTTGTATGTTCCCACCTGCAGGCGGTGCACTGACAGTTATAAAGAGTGGCTAGGGTAAAGTGGGGGTCTCTGTTTTGTGAAAGATGTAGGATCCGGATCCCACACCTTAGCCACATTTGCTTAAGGCCGAATTCTAAAGAAAGTCAGAAGTCAAAACTTAGATTATGGAGTATAGGAGCACAGTGTTAACCTAAAAAGGAATCACAGAATTGCAGAATAAGAAGAGACCTTGGCTAACCTGCACCTTTTGAGTGGCTCTTTGCAACAAAATGTCCTACACCTGGTTGGCCAGGTTGCTGTCCTGAGCTCCTCTTGAACAACAGAGGCAGTCAACCCCACCTTGGAATGGATCTATTAAATGATTTTTCTCTTTAATTGAGCTGAAATCGCTTGTACTTTTTCTGTCCTCTGAGGAAATAAAGAATGAAAAATAAGATTGAATCTTCTTTTACATGATAGTTCTTCAAATATTTACAGACAGTCTACATGTCCCTTTGTCTATGCAATGCCACTATATAATAACCAAACATTCGTTAAGCCATTAAAACTCCCCAGACCACATTTCCTTCATTTGTGAACTGATAGATATTAGAATAGCTATCCCTTCCTCAACGTACATAGATATACAGAGGGTCAGACAAGACGTGAAGGTACTTTCAAATGGTATAAAATATTATGCAATTGTAAGACATGGCAATGAAGAAGATGGCAGGTTTGCTACAATTCTCTCAAGCTTCCTTCAACTAAGTCTTGCACCTGGATTGATTCAAAATAATAGTTCAGAAACTACTGAGAACTCTCTTGACACCGAAATAAATAAAGCCTGTCGTAAGTTTAGTTTTTTTAAATATCTCCTATCTTTTACAGAGGTTAAAAAATTCATTCACTGGACTTCCCTGGTGGCGCAGTGGTTTAGAATCTGCCTGCCAATGCAGGGGACATGGGTTCGAGCCCTGGTTCAGGAAGATTCCACATGCCGCGGAGCAACTAAGCTTGTGCGCCACAACTACTGAGCTGCGCTCTAGAGCCCGCGAGCCACAACTACTGAGCCCACACCTAGAGCCTGTGCTCCGCAACAAGAGAAGCCACCGCAATGAGAAGCCCATGCACCGCAACAAAGAGTAGCCCCTGCTCGCCACAACTAGAGAAAAGTCCGCACACAACGATGAAGACCCAATGCAGTCAAAAAAACCCCACAACAAATAAATAAATTAAAATATATATATACATAAATTCATTCACTGAAGAAATATTTATTCATAATATACTACATTTAAGTATTCTATCAGCTGTTATAGGAGTTACAACAATGAAAATGCAAGGCTCCTATCTTTCGGGAGCTGGATAAGACAAGCACATAAATAACTGAAATACAAGACAAAGTGCTACGAAGTCCTTTCCCACCCCCTACACGCACGTGCACATGCACACGCGCATGCGTGCGCGTGCGCGCGCGCACGCGCGCACACACACACACACACACACGGAATTCTGGAACTCCAAAGGGGAGAGAAATCCTATTACAAGAAGACTTCATGGAAGAGAAGGGATTTGAAGAATGAGAGGATTTCAACAGAAATGGCAGAAATAAAGAACATCATTTCAGATAAAAGATACAGAAGAAGCAAGGGCATAGAAATGAGAACTTGTGAAGGTAAAAGAAAGAATGATCAGTGTTTTGCTTAGGCTAGAACACAGAGAATACGAAGTAGAAGAGTACAAAATACACTTGGAATGGAAGACAAGGTTCAAGTTGTAGAAGGCCTCACAAGTTAGGTTAAGGAGTACAGAATGTATTCAGTAGGATTAAAGGAATTTGAAAGATTGTTGCCTAAGGAAATGATACAATGAGACCTGTGCTGAAGGAGGATTGGTATCTGGCAGCAATGTGTACGAATGAGTGTGGCGGAGATAAAAGGGGCTTGGTGATAGTCTTGATAAGAGGCAATGAAGACCTGGATCTGGACAATGACACTGACTGGTAGGACAAGAGATGAAGAAATATAGCCTAGATAGAACAAATGGGCTATTATATTCATGATGGCTGTCATCTATGGCAACCAAGGAGTTGAAAGAAAGAAGTCAAGTTTTCAACGCTGGGTCACACCATGGCTAGAATTAGGGAAGCCAGAAAGCCTTCCAGGGTATGCGTTCTGTTTTGAGCAATGAGTCTAAGAAGCTGGCAGGACATCCAAGTGGTGAAGATAGGTTTGGAAGTTATCCACATAGTTAGGATCCAGATGGTGTTATGAGATTGGAAATGGAAAAAGTAAAGAAACAGATATAAGAGGGGGCATCCGTATTTAGGAAGGCGTTGAGCATTGGAGCCAAAGTTAGAAGGAGAATGTGGAATATTACAAGAAGCCAAAGGCAAAAGAATGTTTCAAGACGGAGAGATAGTCAACATACGGCACCTAAAGGTCATGAGGATAGGAATCAGAAAAGGTTACTGGACTTGGCAAATAAGATGACATCATGAACCATGAAGAAAGAAATTTCAGTAAAGGAATGAAGGTAGAATCACGAGTGCAAAAAGTGAGGAGGGAGTGGGTGGAAAATAAGCACCAACAGTGAGAGCAAGCTGTGCTTTCAAAAGGTTTGACAGTGAAGGGAATGAGAAAAATAGAATGGTAGCTTGAGGGGGCAGCAGGATCGAAGCAATTTTTTTTAAAAAAGTGTGAACTTTTGAGTATTTCTGTAGGTTGAAGAAAGAAAATGAAGATATTCAGAAGCCAGGTTCTGGAGGAGGAGGGAGGAATTGAAACAGAGGGCAGAAACAATGGCATTCACCTTAGAGAAAAGGGTGGATACTTATTTATTTAGATGACTGAGAAGAGGAAACAGGAGGAAGTATCTGGTAAATCTGAGTAGAGGCATAGGAATGTTGACATCATTCATCCTGCAGCTAAGTGGAGGCGACTTGATGTTTGAATCTATCAAGAATTTGAGGGTTGCTGAAATGATCAAAGAGAGGCAGAGAAGATAAACAAGGGAATATGAGTTCATACTATAGGAGCTAATACTGCAGAAGGAAGTAAAGGTTAGACATGAGGGACACCTTTCTGACCATAAAACATGTCAGACTCAGGAGCCATCGCTGGAGTGTTAGAAAATTCTTCTTTGGAGATACCTAAGAAAATAACTGGACTCGTGTCCAGTCAGCTGTTAATATTTCAAAGGTTAAATACCCAGAGTAGGCAAATCCACAGAGACAAAAAGCAGATGAGTGGTCGCCATGGGCTAGAGGCAGAAAGGAGTGGGTACGGTGTTTCTTCCTGGGGTGATGAAAATAATCTGGAATTAGACAGTGGTGATGGTGGCACAATATACTAAATGGTCGTAAATATGCTAAAAATCACTGAATTGTATATGTTAAGGGGGTCAACTTTATGTGAATCACATCACAACAATGCTTTTTTATGAAAAAAAATCAAGTCATGCTGCACGTTACCTTCCTGTGACAGCATTGGGAATATAGTCAATAATATTGTAATAACTTTGTATGGTGACAGATGGTAACTAGACTCATTGTGGTGATCATTTCATAATGTATAAAAATATTGAATCACTATGCTGTACACCTAAGACTAATATAATATTTTAAGTCAACTACAGTTCAATAAAAAAAAATTGTATCGCTATGTTGTACACCTGAAATTAATATGACATTGCAAGTCAATTATACATCAATGAAAATCAATTAATTAAATTTTTAAAGATTAAGTCATTTAAAAAAAGAATATTTCAGAGGTAGAACTGATGATGGGTTTGGAAATGTACTTTCCAAATGACGTTTCCATTGCATACTTAAATCCTCCTGGTTTTATGTTTTGCAAGGAGTTTTTGAGTCTCCTCAGAGCATCTGTCTAAGACATCATGATTTTTTTTAGAAAGATGACCTAGGAAGAACGTATCAGTATTTGCCCAAGGCAGCAGTAAGACTGAGGGAAATGCTGAGGTTTGCAGTGTTGTGTCCTTCCCAAACCAAAGCCCACAGACTGGTTGCAGGTAAACCACCTGGGGAACATTTCAAAGGTACAAATTCCCAGGCTTCACTACAGGCCTCATAACCTAGAACGTCTGGGGACAGAGCGCCTAAGTCTGTTTTTTTTTTTTTTTTTGCGGTACGCGGGCCTCTCACTGTTGTGGCCTCTCCCGTTGCGGAGCACAGGCTCCGGACGCGCAGGCTCAGCGGCCATGGCTCATGGGCCCAGCCGCTCCGCGTCATGTGGGATCTTCCCGGACCGGGGCACGAACCCGTGTCCCCTGCATCGGCAGGCGGACTCTCAACCACTGCGCCACCAGGGAAGCCCCCTAAGTCTGTTTTTAGGAAACTTTCTGTGTTGGCACACAGCTGTGTTGTGGCTGACCACACTGCTGAGTAGAAGCAAAAGCAAAGAGTGAAACTGGCAGAGTGATGGCTGGGCCATTGCTAGGGCGTGATGAGGCCCATGTCTCTCACAATTACCATTCTATGCCAGGCTACCAGAAACACGTTTCTAAATACTGACTGCTACTGCTTACATTCATAACAGTCTTCCCCCTGGTCCTTAAAATTTAGAAGGCCCTTGATCTCACGAGGACGTTTTCTAGTTTGCTTTAGGGAAATAAACTCCGTTGAAGCAAGAGAGAATGCAGATGCTGTAGTGCTGATACTGTTTTAGTTGTTTGGCAGGATGAAAATTAAATAATACAATATTGCTGCCCAGTTTTTATTTGATTGGCAACTCATACTGAAATACCAGAGTTATGACTGCTTGGAAATCAAGAAGGTAAAAGAAAAGCCAACAACTCCACAATGACCCCACGACGGCTTTTCTTTTTACAAATGACCATCTTCCTTTGTTCACTCTTTGGGCACCCGCCACGAATCCAGCACCCCGCTAAGCATGAATCCTCAAGGAGAATGCAGGTTAGGGAAGACATAGAAAGTAACTGATGACGAAGTGTAGGGAGGTGAGTCTTGTGAGCAGCCTGTGCCGTGGGAAGGTAGGAGCACAGGCTGTGTGCCACGAGGAGGGCGCACCAGGACTCCGGAAGAAGACAACCTGCGTAAAGGGCCCTTCTGTCTGCCTAGTTTCCGGAACTCCGGAAATGTGGCCAGAAACCAGTGCTGTGCCAACCTTTACCCGCTGTGTCCCCAAGGCGCCGGCAGCCACTTGTCCACGTTCCCCGTGGGGCAGCAGCCAGGCTGTGACATCGAGTCCCTTCACGCGCTGCCCAGGGACTTCGTTAATATCTCATTCTCCTGCTGGCATCCAGCGGGGAAATAAGAAGCAGCTTATCTTCGTGAGAAACATCAGGAACCCCTGCTCAGAGGCTTATTTGTCCTCCACCCAACACCACAGCAAACTCTAGCTCCCTTTAAGCTCATATTAGTAGGCTAAGGAGAGGAGCTCTGACGTTTTCCACTGACATTGCCAGGAGCAGTTTTTGCAAGTAGTACTGAGCACCAAGGCAGGAAGGAAAGACCTCGAAACTGAAGGCTCTTTTCCCTGCACAGACGATCTCTTGGCATGGCTGGCGCCGTGCACAGCTGCCTGGAGCCGAGCTGGAATGGCAGTCATCTTTGTGCGGTATGACGGGAGTGGTATTGTGCTGTAGGCCCAGCTTCTGCTAAGATGGCAGAAGGAGTGGCCTGTCACCCAGAATTACTTCTCAGATCCCAATTATATGTTTTAAAAATATCACCTATTAAGACCCAAACACTTGGTTTGCTGGTTGCAGCCCTTTGAACAGGTTACCATGGATTTATGCTGGCGTAATGGGCCCGCATGATGTATGTTCCCTGTCAGTGCTGAAACAACAGTCAGTGCATCTGAGCAGGCCCACCTGCCAAGCAATATGTTCTCAATCCCTCAGGCAGAGCAATGCACTGCTCGGCTAAGAAAACGTGCCCCCACTGAGCAAACGGCAGAGCCATGGAACACCGGCAGCCGCCAGCGCGTGCGCACCGAAGACCACAGACACATGGCGGGAGGGGCGGTGGGGAGGGACAGGTGAGGATGTTCCCGTCAAGCTCCACTTCACAGTGACAGACAAACAGTCTCATGGTTTCTTTTTCTTTCTTTTTTTTTTTTCTTTTATTTTCCTAATGAACTCGCAGAGGCTGCTAATCGCATACATCATTTAACACAAGTGGCTGGAAGTTGGCTAAGGGATGTTGGGTAGACTGGTGTCTAAAGCCAGAAACGGGGAACAGATAGGAATAACGCTCAGCATAATGCGAGAGTGGCTTGCCTCGTGGTGGTTAGGTATTCAGTTAGAGTACAAAGGCGCAGCCTGTTGGAGATCCCACCTCGCAGGGGCAGGGAGGCGGCAAACAGCCGGTCCTCCGGGGGCTGCGGCATGCTTCACCGCGTTGGCTGGCCTGAGAGCTCGCCACCACACTGCTGTTGATTGTCTTACGGAGGTGCCCCTCGACAGAGAGGCAGGCTTCACCTTTCCACGGAAAAAAAAAAAAACAGACTTTTGTCAAGCCCAGGCACTGGGGTTTTTGGCTGGGAATGCTCTGGCTAATTAGCGATAGCATGAGGTCTGTGCTGTGAAGAATGCCTCAGAGACGCAGAACAGATTTTGCTTTTAGCTCCTCGTAAGAGAGGGACGGTGATGAACGCATTGCTTTCTCAGCGAATAAGCTCTCTGCAGATTACGTAACAAGGAACAATGAATGGCTTTCTTGCAGGCGATGGAGGCACAATGCTGTTCAAAGCAGTAATAAAAAATTTTTTAAAAGGTTACAATTTTACTCGGGATTTTAGGTCAATCCTCTCTAACCTCTTTCCAAGATCTTCAAACATTTTTTCAGGTCCCGAACCACATGGAGTGGTGTGTCACAAACAGTTCTTGTCAAGGTCCATGACAGACTGCTCACTTGCATTTTACACGGCTGTGTTAAGCACATGGGCCAGAACACATAACAACCTCCTCCCTGTACCTCCTAATAAACAGATGAAGGCAAGCTTAAAACCAAAACCAAAACCAAAACCAAACAAGCAGTGGTTGTTAGATTATGGTAAAGCCAAACAAAATATCTTGTGGCCAGTGAAAATTAGTTTCGTCTTTTATATTGAGTAACAATAAAAGAGCACCAGAATATATCAACAGGGAGAACAGAAACCAGGTAAAATTGGATTTCATTTATGGGAAAATGTATAGACTTCACCAAGCTTGTATATCCACACAGAAGTGTGGACGGATGCTCAAGAACAGACATCTCTGGGTGAAGAGATTTCAGGTGGTTTTTACTTTCATTATTCTTCTGTACATTTAAATTTTTTTCAAGAAGGATGTGTCATTTTATGAAAATCCATCAAATTATTTTAACAGAAAGTAATAATAACCATACGCAGTGCAGTGAGAGATAAATGCATTCAAAGGAGGGAAGAATCATGTTGATCAGAAAGTCTCTTAGATAAGGCAGTGGGTGAGATGTATGCAGAAGCTGAGGACGTGGCGGCTGGAGGCTGCGTGGTGGGTCCGGGTGGGAGACAGAGTGAGCAACCACAGAGTGAGAGAAAAAGGGACCGGCTAAAGGAGCAACCGAGAACCACTTTGGCCAGAGTAAATGCAGGTACCTGTAGTGGGGATGTAAGAAGATTTGAGAAGGAGGTTGGAGCCATGCTTTTAATTGTCTTTACCGACCAAGACTGTTTCCATTTAATTTGGAAGGCAAACAGGATCCAAGGAAAATGTGTGTGTGTGTGTGTGTGTGTGTGTGTGTGTGTGTGTGTGTCAAGGGGGTGATAGAGGAAATATGTTTTCGAAAAATTAGGCAGTAACATATAGGATAGATCAGAGTTGGGGACAAGAGGAGATAAGTTAGAAAGGTACTGAAACTTTCCAAGGAAGAAGCAAAGTAACAAGGAGATGCTGAACAGATATAAGAAAATGTCAATTTGTTAGAGTTTAGGGAATTAAAGTTGGTTGACTGAGAGGCTCAGTAAGAAGAACCAAACACGTTCTTCAGGCATAGGCAAGGCAGGAGGAGCAGATGATCTGGAGAGAAGACGAGATTATTGCCAAGTTCAGCTTGCAGTGCTGCCATGATGTGCAAGAAGCTTTAGGCCAATGAGTCTGGACTGGGTGAGAACTCTTGTCCCAGAAATTACTATCTGGGCTCCACGTGCCCTGACACTGGTAGAACGTAAGTTCTGTGAGGGAAGACGCTTAGTCTGTTTGGTTCAGTGCTGTACTGCCCTCCCACAAAACAGTGCTGGGCATACGGTAGGAACTCAAAAGTATTTACTGATTGAATACAGAATATTAACATTGAAATTAATGAATCAGTGAGAGTGCAACATAAAGGGAAAGCCAGCGAGAGCTGAAAACAGGGCCTTAGGGATAGTTAGCAGGTGGGAGGCGGAGGAAGTCAACATGACAAAAAAGAAAGGAGAGACGCTTTAAGCTTGTAGTCCTGCCATCTGGTGAAATTCTGTCTCTAAATTTCTTTGATAATTTTCTAAAATTTTCTGTCTCAGTTTTTTTATATATATTTAAAATAGGAGGGATGATGATCTTGAAGGCTCCATCCAGGTCCAGAATTCTATGACTCAATCATTGTTAGTTTATTTAATTTTTATTATTAAAATTTTCTTAAATTTGTGTCTAGGTTTAACCAATGATTTGCAAGTTTCCTGAAGGACGGAAATGTCTCTCCCTAAATTGCTTTATTTTGTAACTGCCTCATAAATTGTTGCTAACAGATAAGTTGATTAGATTTGGTCCTTTTGTGTACTGAAGTATAATTTACACACAGTGAAATGTAGCAATCTTAAGTGTACAGTTTGTTGTGTTTTCACAAATGTATGCACTTTTACCTGCCTTCTTATCAAACTTTTGTTTTCTTATCAAACTTCTGTTCTTATCAAACATTTCTATGTTGATGTGATTCTGATTTCTTCATTTTTACCTTTTTGGGAACCCACTTGAGCCATCCTTATTCCCCTTCTCTATCTTATCAATATCTCATTGACACAATAGTTATGTAATCAGTCATTTTCAGATATAGAAGTCTGATTTTTTTTAGTATTATTTCTTCCAACTATTTCAGTATTTCCCCCATATAATAGACAATAAATTCAACTAAGAGCTCTGGACCAGATCAAACATTACTTATGTAGTATCACTGCCAAGTTTTTGACTTAAAAGAGAAATCCTAAATCTGAATATTTCTCCAGAAGAGGTATTCAACCTATAGTCTTCTATATTAATGAATATTTGGACATTCTAAGAGAAAAATACTTAATTCATTTTGAGTCAAAGATAAACGTGTTTGATAGCATATTTTTAAAAACATTCTATTATTTTTTCAGGCTAGTTTTGAATATTTCTTTGGTTGGGTCATGAGACTGTGGCTTTTGAATCATCTGGACCCAAACACCATTCAGCTGACTTTGGCTCCTTCAAGGAGGTAAGGGGAGCTCTGCTTCCTCCTGTTTTTCATCAGATACAATTTGATATTTACCCATTTCTGACACCTGGCTCCGGTGAAGCCCAGGGTTGCCAGTTCAAGCTGGGCCACATCCCGGACCTTGACGGGTCCTCTGGATCTGACAGTTCCCCCAAGCTCAAATTCTATGGGGTCACTTTGGCTCTGTTTTCCCCACCTTAGAAGAGGCAGGCTTCCCAGTCATAAACCCAAGCCGTGGACTAGAGCCCTCCCCTGAGATCACAGCCACGGACGTGGGCCTGGCTCTGCCAGCGGAAAGGGCGGGGGGGGGGGCTGCCTTTGCGGTTCGTGTCAGACGTCAATGCTGGAGGCTGACTTCCAGGCAAAGTCTCTAACACTCAAATTCTACCAAAACAAAATAAGAAGCAACTCATGCAACTGAAATTACCAAGTCTGTCCTCCTGATACTTAAACAAGCAATTCCACCTGCACTGAATTTTAAGTACTTTTGGTCTCTATACGAGCAAATATTCTACTATTTGCATTAACTTTGGTGATCCTGGAGCCACGTTAACCAGAAAAGAGGAGAGAATGTCATGTGTGCCAACCCCACGTCCTTGCTCAAGCCAGATGTTACACTGAAGGACTGTAAGTTTTCTAGCTCTGGATGCCGAAGAGTTCCAAGAAGACTGTGCACGGAAGTCAGTCAATCAAATAATGTAAATTCACTGAACTCCTTCAGACACTTTGCTCACTGTTGATCCTGTTTTGGACATGGTCAGTCCAGCCCCTGGAGAATCTGAATCTAAAAATATGACCCTGTTAATCTCCTCGACCGTGATCTGGATCTAGTCTAAATATTTTTTATTTGTAAGCCACTCCAGCACAGCAGTTATTTGCTCCACATACAGCAACTAAACCAGGCAAACTCTCTTAGCACCTGCCTTGTGTTGAGGAAAACAATACCAAATAAGATAACGCTAAAATGAAGTTCTTAGGACACTTGAAGTAAATGTAATGATACCCCGAGACTGAAGAGTAATGAAATGAGTGTCCTAGTGTAGGAATCCTCTTTGCCTCATCGTTGAGAAGGGATTTTCTAGCCTGTGTTTGAATAGCTCCACTGACAGGGAGTTTACTACTTTTCAAGGGATCCAGTCTACCACTGTACCACTATGCATTTTATTCTGAACTGAAATCTGCCCCTCTAGAACCTACACACACAAATGGCCTAATTCTGTCCTCTGAAATGGCACAGTTAAGCCTAGTGGCTCTCCCATGATAGTTCTTAAACTATTTAGCATCTAGACCTAGCCTGAGAGCTGTGAGATTTCAAAGATGGCTGAAGGCACAGGTCCTCTTCAGAGGCTACTAGAAGTGATAAAGAACATGATGTGAGAACCTGGCTTATTCCCACCAACTTAAGTCAAAAAGGACATGAAGTTCACAACAGCAGTTGAAAAGGTAGTGCCAGTCCTAACAAGAAGTAAAACTAGCATGAATAAAATGGCATATGGGGCTTCCCTGGTGGCGCAGTGGTTGAGAGTCCGCCTGCCGATGCAGGGGACACGGGTTCGTGCCCCGGTCCGGGAGGATCCCACATGCCGCGGAGCGGCTGGGCCCGTGAGCCGTGGCCGCTGAGCCTGCGCGTCCGGAGCCTGTGCTCCACAACAGGAGAGGCCACAGCAGAGAGGCCCGCGTACAGCAAAAAAATATATATAAAAATAAAATAAAATAAAATAAAATGGCATATGAAGCAACGTTCACAAGGTAGCCCTGGTTGAGTTTTGCATAATGCTTAGACTGCAGTTTACAATCTAGATGGTTTGGGGTCCATATATGAACAGCTTTTAACATGTGTCCATCGCTAGGCTTAAGCTTAATCCTTTACATTTATGTAGCACTTTAGAGCTTTCAAAGAATTTTACATGTTATTTTATATAATTTGATTTTGAAATTCAAGTGACATCAGGCTTTGGAAAATAATAAGCCTTCCACTAACCATGCCGAGAATATAATGAAGTATACAGATGTAATCCGCTCTTCTGAATGGCTTCCTGGTATCTAGAAGTACTGGCTCTGAAGTAGAACCCTGTCTGTCACATAGAGCTGTGTGACCTCAGACAAATTTCCTAACCTTGCTAAGCCTTTGTTTCTTCTTCTGTAACATGCAGATAACATACTGTGGGCCTTAAGTACATTAATTCACTTAAAAAGGTAAGCCCAGTGCCTTGATACACAGGATGAATAAATGTTTGTGCTCACTGAGCTTTTTTGTTCATCATAGCTAATAACTAATTTTTTTATTATAATATTGAGCTTATTAGGATAGATGACATAGAAAAGTATGGTAAAAATACTTAAAGTACCATAGAGCTTAAAAGAAAATCGTCAATTTGGCAGTCTGAAAAGTATTGTGATGACCATTTCTGGGTATCTACAGAAAAGAACTAAAAGCAGGGACTCGAACATGTTCATAGCAGCATTATTCACAATTGCCAAAAGGTGGAAGCAACCCAAGTGTCCACTGATGGATGAATGGATAAAAAAAAATGTGGTATATATACATACAGTGGGATAGTATTCAGCCTTAAAAAGGAAGGAAATTCTGACACATGCTACAACATGGATGAACCTTAAGGACATCAGGCTAAGTGAGATAGGCCATTCAGAAAAAGACAAATACTCATACAAGATACTTAGAGTAGTCAAATTCAGAGAGGCAGAAAGTAGAATGGTGGTTGCCAGGGGTGGGTGGGAAGGGGGGATGGGGAGTTAGTGTTTACTGGGTACAGAGTTTGACAAGATGAAAAGAGTTACGGAGGTGGACATTGGTGATGGTTGTACAACTTAGTGCCACTGAAATTATACTTGAAAATGGTTAAGACAGTGAATTTTACATTATGTATATTAAAATGATAAATTTTGTTATGTATATCTTACCACAATTAGAAAATCCTATGAACACTGCAATGATACTCCAACAGACTTTAAGCTTCCAAGAATATGAGGCACTTTCCCTGTACTAGAAGCACTTAATATCCAATTAGGGAGATAGAAAACAAACTAAAAAGACAAATGACAATTTAAAATACTCTAAAGCAACAAGCAAATAAATAAACAAGCATCCATGAAGCTACAATTTGCCAATGACATTATCCAGTTGGCGGACATTAGCCATAACTTACATATGCCAGATGTCTTGGGTCAGAGTCTTTGTATCACAAAGGCTGTGACCTGAGGTTTCACTCAACAACACTCAATAACAGAGCACGGTTATTAAATGCTAAAAACGAAGAGGTTCCCAAAGACACTTACTGACTGACAGCTTCATCTCCCAGGCTTTTTATACTTCATCATGCAAACATAGACAATGTGAAACAGTTACTCTAATTAAGCACTTTCCTTATCCTCCCCTAGCAGAACCGCATTTGAGATAAAGGATAATAGCACTAAATGAACAGGTTAATTAGAGACAGCATTTACCCCTGCAGGCCTTCCAGTGGAAACACCATTTCACACCGTTATGTCACATAGGAGAGCAAGGCTCCAGGGACCAGCTCCTGAGACAGCCAGCGACCAGGAGAGGACAAAGCAAGCAGTGGAAAGAGAGAAATCATGCTGGCATATCCAACTCGCACGCTCATCCAGCATTTCACCCCATACTTCTTTAGGGCATGAGGTGGCAAACGACAGCCTGCAGGCCAAATCTCACCCGCAATCAGATTTTGTACTGCCTGTAAACTGAGGTTAGCTTTTGCATTTTAAAAGTGTTATTAAAAGAAAAAAGAAGAAAACAAAGATGACTACTATATGACAGAGACCTATGTGGTCACAAGGGCTAATGTTTGCTCCCTGGCCCTTTACAGAAGAAGTCTGCCAACCCATGTTCTTGATAGGAATTAAGCAATGTATTCAATACCAAAGGAAGGAGGGTAGAGAGAACTGTGAAATGGTCACATGAGAACATTTTGAAACTCCAACCCTATCACCAATTGTCATCCTACAAATATCTTCATTTGATGCAGAGGTATCCTTTTAGTTCACCCTTTCATGAGCAAAAAAGCTCTCCCCCTTTGGCCATCTAGGAAAAAAGCAGCAGAAATCTAAGCAACTTATTTATTCAAGCAAGTTTTCTTTTTTAAATAAGAAACACAAGCTTGTCTACTTCTCTCTTCTTACCTCCTCTTTCTCTAACCTGGTCATTATTTCAAGCTTGAACATGTTCTTGAGAAAATATTATGATTTAAGGTGATGCCTGCTATCATTCCATTGGTTTTGGGGGGTTTAGGACTAAGCTTTAAAATAGGTTACGAGTTGAAACTTGGCAGAGAGAAACAGACACTCGAGGTAGGCCCCAATTTTATGTAATTTGAAAACAACTGGTTTAGAATTTGCTAATTCATAAGCACTCAGGAAAGAAAGCAAACCTCAACCACCTCACCTAACTGAAAAGACCTGCATTCTGAATATAGCCCAGCGCCCATTCAGAATCTGCCATTAATTCCGCCGATGTTTTTCTTCCTAGAATAATACTTTCTTCAACTGAAATGTGGGCTCATTACAAATAAAAATATTTCCATTGACTGACTGTAAGTGGATTACGTATTTACTTTGCCTTATTGGAAGGCCCATGAGGGGTATGACCATAACTTATGCCTTCTCTTGCATTCCATACTGCCTAGTTAGGCACACAACTGGCTCTAAAAAAATAAATTCTTGTTTATGAAATAATACCCAGTGTAAAGAATGAAAGCTAGTAAATGAGATTGGTTTACCCTTCCAGACACAAACATTTTAATGTGGTCACTGGCAAAATCTGAAGTTTCTTGGCTCTGGAATAAGGCTCCAAAGTTCAGGGACCTCCAACAGAACGTCAACATAAAGCCAGTCGCGCTTCCAACAGCTCTAGTCTCTAATATGTGTGCCTTTGAGATGGAAGAGGTCTCCACTCTCTACACATTCTTTGTTTCACAAATATTTCAACACTTAAATTTTAATTGGAATGGGGTCTTTTGGATAGACCCTCCCTCTGAAAGAACTGCACATGCTCACTACAAGATCACTGTTCAGAGAATGTGCGTTCCCACCTACATTATCAAGGAAGAGTTGAGCACAGGTGCAGAGAGCATTAGTGCACTCCTAGGAAGGAGCAGAGAACAGGCCTGATTTGAAGCAGCTGTTGCGGAGGGCTGCTGTGCTGGTGGAGCCTTTCTACTGCGTCTACCAATCAATGGCAGTTTCCCATCTGCAGAGTATAGCAATTTGTTTACGACTTCTTTTTTTTTTGTTTTGTTTTTTTTTTGTTTACGACTTCTTGCTTCATCTACTTACAGTCCATGCATGCATGCCCGCGCGCGCGCGCACACACACACACACACACACATACACACACATACACACACACACACAAGATGACCTTGAAGCCAGGCCTGATCATGGGGGAAAATAGTGTCTTCTAGGGCTGCATGAGGATAGTGACTTAGTTATCTTAAGTTGAAAAGATTCCAAACTGACAGGACCTTAATGACCTTAATGCCTCATGTCTGTCACCTTCTTTTTAATATATGAATATATTTTTAAAAAGGAAAACATCATATCAATTGATAAGCTACTCATCTCAACCCCAAATAAAGTCCCTCCCCTTTTACAATTTTAAAAAGCTAGTCCTTTCTGAACACTGATTTTCTTGCCCTTTGACTACACATCAAACTAAATGTTACTTACAAGCAATTGACTGCAAGTTTGTTTAACAGCAAGACATCCCTTTAGTTAACTGCCCTCTTTCTTATTGGAGTTGACAGGCAATACATTTGTAGCATCTCAACTGATTACATGAAGTCTTAGGTAGTTATATGCCAATTGGTAAAGAAAAAATAGCCTACATTAATCCTAACAGATAGGTTTTGTGGTTAAGAAACACGAGGAAAAAAAAACTCAATAATTTCAAAGAACCTCAGATTGAATGTCATTATCAATTTTTTAAATAGAAAAATTATTAATTTCACTAATGAGAAAAATCTGTGTTTTATCCCACTTTTCAGGACAAAATTGTTCTTGAGGCATTGCTGATCTTTCCCTCAGACTCTCTCTGCTTCATTGTAGAAATTCTATTTCTAAAAACTTCCCTAAGGAAATAATCAAGAACGTACACCAAAATTTAACCAGAAGTATATTAACTGCTTCCCTGCCTAAAATGGATGAAGACTGCATACAATGCTTCATTTCACTAGCTGGACAGGTTAGATAAAGCACTGTAAGTTCACAGAGAATACATACACACACACCTTATGTAGTCATTAGAAATGGAACTGTGGATGACACGTATGACAAAATACTCATGATGTAATGTTTAGTGAAAAAGAAAAAAAGTCTAAACAGTATATACGATTACAACCTCGTTACGAATAGAAAAAAGACTAGAAGGATATAAACAAAAATCATCCCAATTGTTATCAACGTGGGGAGGAGTTATAGGTGATTTTTATTCTCCATACTCTCCACATTTTTTTTTTTGTGCTTCGCGGGCCTCTCACCGCCGTGGCCTCTCCCGTTGTGGAGCACAGGCTCTGGACACACAGGCTCAGCGGCCATGGCTCACGGGCCCAGCCGCTCCACGGCATGTGGGATCTTCCCGGACCGGGGCACAAACCCATGTCCCCTGCATCGGCAGGCGGACTCTCAACCACTGGGCCACCAGGGAAGCCCTCCACATTTTATAATAAGAAAAAAAGTATATTTTAGAAGTATATTTCAGAAGAGGGTTCTCCCACAGGTCTTAATTAGATGATATTCTAGACTCAGAGCTGTCTGGCAAACCACTCCCAGAAGCAGTCAAGTTCTTAACTAGAACGACTGCCCGCTGACACCAGTTCCATCTTCTCTATATTATCATGAGAGCTGAAAAGAAAAAGATAGTTTGGGAAAAATGCCTACTCCTGCATTTATAAACAAGAAAATTCTCAGTAGGAGGAGGAATCATTCAAACCAACCGAAAAACAAACAAACAAAACCCCACCCTTGTTATCCACTACTCACATGGAACAGGTTTTATATCCACACGTTTTAAGAAACCAAGAGGGAGTCATAAACCCAATTCAACTTAATTGGGTGCTCTCTTGACAGAATTGTTATTAATAAGATTGTATTGTACAAACCTCCCCGAATTCCCAAACGCTACTGACTACACCGGCAGAAACGTTTAACATCCAGTATGCAACATGCAATTGTGTCTGCTCCTCTGTCCTGGGCCCCTCCCACAGGCCCCTCATCCTCTCCTCCCCCTTCCCCTTGGATTCTCAAATCAAAGAAAAAGCTTGTCTTGAGCAACCTCCATAAATTATTCACATGATATTACAGTGTATGTCAGCAATCTCACAGTGTTTAAAAAACTTAACTACAAGCCAATTAAAATGTAAACTGAGAAAGACGGATGGAGCTGGTAGCTCTGGTGTGAACTTGAGCAGCTCATAACAATATGCACTCCAACTTCCAGACCTGCTAATTTGACAGCTACTTTCATCAGCAGAGCCTCCCCCTCCCCCCATGACTTCATCCTCTTCCTTTAATGTAGTGGTTCTCCCAGGACAAATGGTTCCATATCCTTCCACATTGGCCAGATTACTAGTCCCCTGGGCCTTGCAACCAGCCCAAGCACTCAAAGTGGACGTGATTAACAAGGGTTGGTTTGTTTTCCTCTTTGTTTTTAAGGATGTGTAATATACCCCTCATTTTCTTTACAGGCTGCAGTTTATAAATAAAATAGGTTTAAAAAAAAAAAGGAAGGAAAAGAAAGAAGGAGGAAAAAACAATGAGAAAAGGCCCGGAAGTCCGAGAGCTAGCCAAAAGGAGATGATGTTCTAAAACGCATTCTCTCCATTGTTTTTCCATTTCAATTTTTTCTATGCTACACTTCACACCAATGGCTCTATATGCCATTCTTTCACTTAATCTAGAAACAACTAAGAGACTAAAGACAAGGAGTACCTGCTTTGTTTTTGAGAGGAAGTGACAGGCCTGGACTACTGCACAGACTTGAGCAGTTCTATTATGACAAAAATATAGGTCCCCCCTGAAAACATATTCCAGCACATCTTCCTCCACCTCCCTCATCCTGCCCTTCTCTTCCATTTCCCCTCTCTGTAAACATTATATAAGAAATCTCAAACTGCAGTGAAACCACAGCAGTACCGGACAAGGGGGGCATTAGAACCTGAGTCAGATTATCAACATTTCTGCATTGCCTACCTCTTCTTTACAGAATATGAGTTTTCACTTTCTGAAACTGTACAACTCAAATTTAAGACAGGGACATCTGATTCCTCTGAAGAAGGTCCTGGGCAAGGAAAATGCATACTTTCAGCACTGGAAATTTGGCACCAATCTAATAGGATAATATTCCACTTTAGTTCTCGTCCTTTTCCATTTTGTGACTAGACCTACAATTTAAATAGAAAGACACAAATGGTCCCCAATCCCTGAAGAAAATAAAATAATACCTTAATCCTAGAAAAATAGCTGACCTTATGGTAATGGAATATCACCTTGATTGATCTCCTCTCTGTCATCTGGATACATCGGGTCAATTAGAAAGGTCAAAGTGCACATAGGAATGGCACATGTTCAAATCAACACAACCATAAGAGATGTGTGTACCTATGAGCCAACTACTAAGATATCCATCAGTGACCCATGACAACATATCATTATAATAGGTTATTTTATCATTGAAATTATTCATTATCTTGAAAAGGTACATAATTATTGTACATGATCACGGCATGCTTAAAGAGACGGAGACGGGTGTAACTGGAAATAAACAAAAGCCTCATGAGTCGTCATTATAAATGCAAAGGAAGTGAAGGAGTTCAACTCTTTGACCAAACTTTGAAATTAGAGTTTTAATTGGGCAAAACTAATCAGTTGATTTTATGAATTCCACACTGGGTTTTCCCTCTGCTATTAGTCAGAGAGGACTACACACACTGCGATTATATCTCAAATTTTTTGTTCAAATTCAGTTAGCAGTTGTCTCAGAAAAGCTTACAAGTCAAAATAAAGGCGGATGGCTATCTGAACAGTACATATAATCAATAAACTCATTCCACTATTTAATCCTGCTGAATTATTTACAACAGTGGTTTTCCCACAGTGTATCAGATTCACGTGGGGAGACTTTTAAAAAATATTTACAGATAACCTGGGCTATATCTCCAGATATTCTGATTCAACTGGCACGGGACAGATACATTTAAACAGTTTTTCAGACGGCTCTAGTCTAGTGCTGCAAGGATTGAGAACAACTAATCTGACGGAGAACAGTAACCTCTGGTTATTCATTATGATGGAATGTGGCAACCCCACAGGCTGGACAAACTATAACAGGCTGCCTTCAACTCGCACTTAGTCCTTAACTGCCTGAAACCGTCCTTCTATTCATATCAGTCTCTTGATAGTTCTTTCTCAGGTTTCTCCTGAAGTCCCTATAACATGCCTCCTATTTAATGCCTTAGTTTTGAAAATAGGGCTTCTGATCAGAGAAATGCAGATTAAAACCGCAATGAAACACCACTTCACACCCACTAGGATGGCTATAATCAAAAAGATAATAACAACAAATGTTGCCAAGGATGTGGAGATATTGTAAATGTAAATTTTACATTATTTTGTAATGTATCAATAAATGTAGTAAAATATGAAACGATACAGACGCTTTAAGAAACAGCCTGGCAGTTACTCAAATGGTTAAACCATATGACTCAGCAATTCCACTACTAGGTATATGCCTAAGAGAAATGAAAACGTATGTCCACACAAGAACTTGTACGTGAGTGTTCACAGCAGCATTATTAATAATAGTCAAAAATGGAAACAATCCAAATGTCCATCAAGTGGTGAATGGATAAACAATGCAGTATATCCATTCAATGGAATATTATTATGCAATATGAAGAAATGAAGTATTGGTATGTGCTATAACATGAATGAACATTAAAAACAAGTGAAAACCACGTGAAAAATTCAGCCACAAATGGCCACATATTGTATGTTTCCATTTATTTGAAATGTCCAGAACAAGCAAATCTACAGACAGAAAGCAGAGTAGCAGATGCCCAGGGCTAGATGTCTGGTGGGCGGGCGTGGGGGGGCATGTAAGGAAGGAGATGATGACTAAGGAGTGCAGGGTTTCTTTTCCTCTTCTTCTTCTTCTTCTTCTTCTTTTTTTTAATATCTTGGCCATGCCGGGCGGCACGTGGGATCTTAGTTCCCTGACCAGGGATTGATCCTGTGCCCCCTGCAGCGGAAATGCAGAGTCTTAACTACCGGGACGCCTAGGAAAGCCCCTGGGTTTCTTTTTTAAGTAATAAAAATGTTCTAAAATTCATGGTGGTGATGAATGCAGAACTCTGTGAATATACTAAAAACCCTCGACGTGTATACTTTAAGTGGGTGATTGTGTACTGTGTGAATTCTATCTCAATAAAGCTGTAAAAAAAATTTAAAAAAAAAGGAAACAAAAGAAAAGAAGGCTTCTGCTTTGATGTCTGACCTGGCAGCTCACAGACCCTTCAGTCTCCTGCTAGGGCTGGGGGCCTGTCTGGCATGGTTGCAGCCCCTGTGAGGGGCTGGCCTGAGTCTAGCCTGTTGACAAGATCTTCTGATTCTAATGTACTTCTTGGGTCTGGCACCTGGTCCTCAACATATCCTAATCTTCCTCATCACAATATCCTTTGGATATGCGGTTGTCCCTTCTAAATGGGCATGTACAAATGAGACTACAGACCAGGGCTTTATTCTGAAGGTAACGGAAAGTCATTAAGGTTTTATGTGGAGCAGCTTAAAAGACAACACAGGGATTATTATGAAGTCTTTTAACTGAACTCGCTCAGTTCATGTTCATTAACTAAACAATTGCTCCTTTCCTCCCACATTGCACCAGCTCCTAGTAATGAGGCTCTAATCTATCAGTTCAGCCTGATGTTTCATAATTCCTTCATCTAATCCTCTCCTCTTCTTTCTGGCCATTCTCCTTCCTTTCCCCCGTACAAACCATCTTCACTCTACCATCAGATCTTCAATCGAACCATCACTCTGGAATCCTCCCTCTCTTCTACACTCTCCAAGTTAAACCTACTCTTCAAGATCGAGATTTAATGCATTATATTCCACGAAACTCTTCCCCAAAATTATACTAATTAGGGTAATAAATGATATAAATTAAACAAACCCCAAACTCATATCATGAGCTTTGTCCCTCTGACCAAACTCTATACTCTTTGTCAGCAAGAATAAAGTCATAAACTTCTCTCGATTCCACACGGTGCCAAAGTGCTAGGCCAGCAGCTAATGTACTTACAGACTGACTGATAAAAAAGTCCTTTTTATTTCCAAGGATTGGTGCACAATCAACTTCTCTTGCATGTTCTCTCTCTGCAGTGGTTTCCCTTTCCATTCCAAGAAAGCCTGCCTGTTTGCATTTCCTTTTCTCTAGGCTATGTGCTGTTACAGGATAAATCACTCCCTTGGGAAAATTATTGATGGGCAGCTTCTAATTTTAAGCTACAGCTGAACTAAGAAACTGAATCGCAGCTGCATTACCATTTCATTCTGCATGGAGACCTAATGATAAATATTTAACCAGAACAACTTCCTTTTCCTTTGCTGCTATGTTCTTGTATAATTATTTTAACAAATGGCTGTTCCAAACATTTACCACTCTTGTCAAAACTCTAACTACTCCTGGTGGATCACAGTTTGCTGCCTCTATCATTAAGAAAACCTATGCCATTCTTATCACCGCCATACTTACTGATACCTATGGGTTTTACCCATTGTTCTAGTCATCAGCACTGTCCATCAAATATTTTTCATTCTCCCCTAGTCCTAGGCACTTTTGTGGCCCTTTGATGTTGGGTGTAGCCATGGGACTTGCACTGTGGTAACTGTAGAAGCAAATGCTGAGGTGTAAATGCTGAGGTGAAGCCTCCGTCAGCCTGGGTCCATGAATCAGGATGAACAGAGCCCCCATCCTGATTCATGCTGGATGTGTGGCCTGAGTAAGGAACCTTGTTACATGAACAGACTTAGATCTCAGGGCTATTTGTTTCCGTAGCATATCCTAAAGTACCTTGCCCAATATCCCATTTTATCACTATCTTTCCCTTCTGTTACCCAGGAAGACATGTAAATCCTCACTTTGAAGCTAACTCTAATTTTCTTCTAGATTGCACTCCCACCTGCCTCTTTTCTCTGAGGTATATAGTTCATCCCCTCCTTCTCTTGTGTCTTTAATCTCTCCTCCTTACAGAAAAAAACAAACACAAGAGTATTAACTTCATGGGCTTCCCTGGTGGCGCAGTGGTTGAGCATCCGCCTGCCAATGCAGGGGACATGGGTTCAAGCCCTGGTCCGGGAAGACCCCACATGCCGCAGGGCAACTAAGCCCGTGCTCCACAACTGAGCCTGCGTTCTAGAGCCTGCGGGCCACAACTACTGAGCCTGCGTGCTGCAACTACTGAAGCCCGTGCGCCTAAAGTCCATGCTCTGCAACAAGAGAAGCCACCACAATGAGAAGCCCGCGCACCGCAACGAAGAGTAGCCCCCACTTGCTGCAACTAGAGAAAGCCCGCGTGCAGCAACGAAGACCCAACACAGCCAAAAATAAATAAATAAATTTATATAAAAAAGAGTATTAACCTCATTTTATACATGAGGAAACTGAGGCCCATAGAACTTGCCGGAAGTCATTAGTCAATGGCAGGCCTGAGATTTGACCCTTAGTCTGATTCCAAAGTCCTAACCATCCTAACCATATAGATGTCCTCAGTCTACAAACATATTCAACTCATGCTCATACACACATCCACCCTTCCACTCTGCTTCTCCTTTACGCCATGGCCTCCTCTTCATTTTCCATCGTGTGCACATTCATTGTCTCCATGGTCTTACCTTATGTTTCATTCTCTTTTTGAACTATTCTAACCCAGAATCACTCTCATCATTCCACTGTAACAGTTCTTCCGAAAGGTCAGCTGGCAAAGCCAGTGGTCTTCAGAAGATTCACATCTTTCTGTCCTATGGTATCAGATATTATTACTTCCACTTCCTGAAAACTCATTTACAAAACCACTCTTTTCTCAATATTAAAGAATACCTCTATTTCCCTTGCTACATATTCCTCTTGTAGCTGTCAGCTGTAAGCATACCCAAGCCTATGTTTTCAATGAGTGATTTCATAAATCAATATTTCTAATCCCAACCTTCATCTTCAGCTATCAGCCTAAGTCCTCCACCTAGATGTCCCACAGGTTCCTCAAAGTCAACATCTCCAAAACCGAACGGATTCCTCCCTATTCTCGTCCTCCCCTGTATTATACATCATCATCTACACAGTAGCTGGCAAAGCCAGTGGTCTTCAGAAGATTCACATCTTTCTGTCCTATGGTATCAGATATTATTACTTCCACTTCCTGAAAACTCATTTACAAAACCACTCTTTTCTCAATATTAAAGAATACCTCTATTTCCCTTGCTACATATTCCTCTTGTAGCTGTCAGCTGTAAGCATACCCAAGCCTATGTTTTCAATGAGTGATTTCATAAATCAATATTTCTAATCCCAACCTTCATCTTCAGCTATCAGCCTAAGTCCTCCACCTAGATGTCCCACAGGTTCCTCAAAGTCAACATCTCCAAAACCGAACGGATTCCTCCCTATTCTCGTCCTCCCCTGTATTATACATCATCATCTACACAGTCTTCAGGGTTCGGTATACTCCCTCCTCCTTTTCACCCCCCAGTTCTACACATTTAGCCAATCACTCAGATCTGTCATTTACCACCCTTAAATCTCTCTGGAATGTACCCTCGTCTCAAATATCACTAGTATTGCCCTAGGTGAAGCTTCCTCACCTCTGATCTAAAAGAGCCCCTGTGATTCCCCTGAGGTTGTCCACATCAACTCAATTAAAAACAAATCTGATTATGTTACTCTTCTGCTTAAAAACCTCTCTGCAGTCTACAGGATTTAGAGCCTAATCTGCTTTCCTGTTTTATCTCTCAATATTCCTTTACAAATACCTCTATGCAGCCCTACAGAACTAGGGGTACCTAGTTCCCTAACACCATAGCCATCACTACCTTCAATTCCCCTCTCTCCCTGGGGGAGCTTCTACTCATCCAAAAAGACTGTCTTGTTGCTTGAAAAGGCACTTTCTTTAGGAAGACCTTCTAATCTCATAGACAGCTTTAGCTATATCCTTCTTTATGTTCTCTTGTCAGTCTTGTTCATATTTCTGTTACATCACTTAGAATGCGTTGTGATATTTGCTTATGGGTCTATCTCTAAGAGAAGTCGGTTTTAAGCTCTGTTCAATGAGCCCACAGAGAAAGGACTCAGAGGCAAAAATGGCAGGTTTTGAGGTACAATTCTTTTGCTTTTTATGAATGAGGGGCTCACATAAGCTTTGGTCCAGAGATTTAAACACTGAGATTTGAACATATAAAACAAAGCTGGAGCCTAAGTTCCTCCAAGTGAGATAACTTACAAGACTGTGGAGCCCTAGACTGCAACATGATGACTGGCACATGGAAGGTACTCAGATGTTTCCTAAATGAATGAATGACTTCCTGGGCAACGCTGCTAATCACTGTCCCCTTCAATTTGCGCTTTTATTCTAAGTACAGTATGAAAGTTAGTAACCCTTCTCCAGGTTGCCCTGGGAGACCAGCAACTCTCAGAAACAAAGCTGGTCATTAAAACTATGATAGTTGTCATCAAAATAGCATTGCTTTAGAAGCATCTAGAGTACAAAGTTTCTAAGCAGCTTTGGTTCATTACCAAAGTAGGCATTATCTTAAAATTGATCTTATCTGAAGGTTAGACACACTTAGTTCCTTGTCAGAACACTTAACTCTCCAATATGGTCAATTACCAGATAATAGTGTCCACTTTCTCATGTCTTACTACTTAAATGGTCTGTTCAATAAATAAGTACACACTGCATTATTAAGAGCTTGCTGATCTCAGACACGAATGGAAGCAGTGTACAAACTTCTAGTATTTAAAAATACCATTTAAGTTCCCTGTCAATTGTAGGTACTTTGTAAGTCTCTAGTGCTCATGGCACTGAAATATAATTTTCTTTGAACCTGTGATCTACATTATACATGTCACATGCAAATGGATGGACCGTTTTTTCAATCTCTTCTCAGTTTGAATGGCGTTTTATTTCTTTTACTAATAAAGTGATAGTTGACCAAGTGTATTGGTTCCTCATCAAACCACAAAATACTTAAAGGCATCAAAATAAATGCAATTCTGAACCCCAAATTTAATGGGAAGTGAGAATATTTGTATCTCACTGGGTGATGGAACTGACCATCTCTTCTGCAGAATAAAGTGGGAGATTCAGGGCAGAAAAGGAACATATTGGGGGGAAACACTGATCCAGTTATCCTTTCACCAAATGTCCTTTCTTTGTTGATAGTGTCTTAGAAAAGAAATAATATTAGTCAGTTAAGTTTTTAAATTTCTATTGATCCTTTTTATAATAAGCTTTCCTAGAATCTTTCTACACTTACACAGGATGTTTAAACTGAACTACAGAGAAAAGAAGTAACACTCTATCTACAGTAGCACCATTGCTAGTTGGATATGAGCTCAAATCGAGCGAAATGAAATTCTTCTTTAGCAATCTGTCATCAAGAAATGTCATCAAACCAATCCAAGAATATCTTAGTTACTTAAAACAAGGTTGAACGTTAGCCAGCATTTATATGACCAGTTCTGCTTCTGCCTCCAATATATGAATGCCTAGAACCAAAGAGAGTTATTAAATGTTATCAAAGAGTCCAGTAAGAATGAATCCAATCCACCTCTCACAGACGAGGAAACGGAGAGAAGCAGAAGGTATCATACCTACCTGGCATCATACAGTAAGAGGCAAACTTCACTTTTGAGTCTTTAAAAAAAAAAAGCCTTCTATTTATTGAATGCCCACTAGGTGCCAGGCAGTTTAAACTCTAAGTTCATTTTTTTTTCCTCAGGTAGACAAATGCAGTGCTTTCTCAGTGAGCCAATCTTCCCTCTTTCCACATCAAAATGAGGAAGGCAATGGTCAACATGATATTCAAAGGCATACGGATACCATGAACTTGGCTGTACCCTTCCATGGACCCTACTGACACAAAAAGAAAACATGTATATATGATAAATAATAATTATTAAAATATATTCCATTCCTATGATATGTAAGATGCTCTTCTAGCCATGTATAGATAAAAAGTCCAAGGCATGGTCTCTGGTTCTTAGTTTATAAGAACTGGTTCTTAGTTTATAATCTACTAAAAGAAATAAAATCCTAATCATAAAAAGATAACCTATAAGACTTGACAAGTGAGATGAATAGGCTGCAAGAGGACTATTTAGAGGCCAAAGAAAGAAGAGCTCAAAGAGGCTGGGAGAGTCTTAGAAAGTTTTTAGGAAAAGGTGTCATTAGAGCTGTTTTGTTTAAGTACAGAATTCAGAGTACATGGGTAGCAATATATGTGGAACACAGGGATGAAAATGTTTGAAAAGCATAATTCATTATACAAATATCTGATGAGTTACAGGAGAATAATAAATAGCAAACCATAACACTTGGATATTTCATCTGCATAAATATCTCCATTTAAATAAAGAATTCTTCCTATAAATGTAATATTTATTTAAGAGCAGTTAAAAAATAAGACTAACAGGGCTTCCCTGGTGGCGCAGTGGTTGAGAGTCTGCCTGCTAGTGCGGGGGACACGGGTTCGAGCCCTGGTCTGGGAGGATCCCGCATGCCGCGGAGCAACTGGGCCCGTGAGCCACAACTGCTGGGCCTGCGCGTCTGGAGCCTGTGCTCCGCAACAAGAGAGGCCGCGATAGTGAGAGGCCCGCGCACCGCGATGAAGAGGGGCCCCCGCTCGCCGCGACTGGAGAAAAGCCCTCGCACTGAAACAAAGACCCAACACAGCAAAAATAAATAAATTAATTAATAAGCTCCTACCCCCAACATCTTCTTTAAAAAAAAACTACCAAAACCTTCAAAAATTTCCATTCCATCTCCAAGATTATGTTCTAAGGAATTCGAAAACATTTAATGAACACCAAGATGAAAAACTGGACAGAATTTAAACATGTAGTAATTAGAGACTCGTTATCTGCATTACTGTGCACCCATGGAATGGATCAAAAACAGATGTAGAACAGTAGTTAACAAAATGAAAAGATACACTGTTCATAAAAATATCAGGGGGATAAACATTACACCCTATTAGGTTACCATTTGTGTATTAATAACAACAAAAGATTATACACATACACAGGAGAAGACTGAGAAGACATGTATCCCGAAGTCTCTGTTTCTTTAGTTCTAAATGGGGCTAATGTCATCTCAGAGTTATGGAGATGATTCATCTTTCTTGCAGTATGCCTGCCACTTAGAGCTGAGGACCTGCCTCTCTCCCACCTAAGAGTGGATACCTTCACGGACACCGCTGCAGCTTATGAATGTCCATGTGTTAGCTGCACAGTTCTGGGAAAAAGTTCTTTAAGTATGTGTTGAGTAAATGTTAAACTAATAAAATCAGGAACTGAATAAAGAATTTGGAATACCTGTTAAGGCACAGTCTACCTACCTTCCCAGGACAGAGGAAGTGCCTGTTTTGGAATATGCAATGTTGACAACTTGTCTTCCTTTAAAAAACAAAACAAAACCTTCCTTCTGATTGAAAAAAAGAAAAACAAAGAAAGAACTATTATCCTGTCACATGTAAAGATAAATACTCCAGCTTAAAATGAATTTTTTTGGCTTGGAATATCAGAGAGCATACTTATTTCTTAAGACGGCAAGGAATGTTTTACCTTCCCTGGGAAGAAACATTTTAAAACTAGATCCTAGTATGGTATTTCTGGATTTGAATGTCTTATCTGAGCCAGAAATTCCATGAATTGTGCTTTTCAAACCTGCTCAGCCTTCCCTGGCAAAGAAGCAAGGTTGGAAAGGGAGTGAAGAGAGAAACCAGGTAGAGAAAAGAAGGAAAGAGGAAGGCAAGTAAGGAGAGAGGATATTTGGGGACAGACTAGTTTTACTCCCCATGCTGGTCTGGTGCTTGTTTTATTGGAATTATTTCACCATCCTTAATTGTCATCAGTGTACACACCCAATCTGCTGTTAAAAGAAACCATTCCTGCTGATGGAAGTAATAAATGACAGTGCCCTAGGAATGGAATCCTGAGGTCTGCATAAATCAGCATTTGTCATCTTTTCAAATGCTAAAAAATGTTTGTGGTTCTGGCATTTCCAGGAAAGGCTCAGTTGGGTTTCCATAATAATCACTTCATAGACTTCAACTTTTCCCTTTGAACTGTCAAAAGGTTAAATCTACCCTAAATTAGAATTCTTTAAGTGTGTGTATGTGTGAGTGTATGCATGAACATGTATTTTACTTGTGTATGCATATATCAACACACGCATACTTATATATACAATACATATGTGTGTATATATGTAAAAACAGGCATGTACGTACATATGTATACACACACACATACATGTGTACACACACACACACACACGCACACACACAAACACACATATATAAACTGGTCTTCTTAAAGTTCTCTAATAACAGCACATTTTATTCTATTTAGTAGCTTCCAGAGTTGAAAGGTCTGAGGCAGAACCCAACCACCTAACTCTATGGGCAATGAGTTCAACCAGGGAGCATGTGTATTATGCTGAGTTGGCTCACTAGGGCATCCTTCCCCCTTGCTATGAGTACTCTCCTTGCTTCTTGGTGGATGACTGGCCTCCTTGGACTGTATGATTTAGCATTTTGCAGGTGCTGCTAGAGAATTCAAAGTGTGCCGGATTCTTTGGAGGGGGTGGGTGATGACATCTCAGAAACCTAGCCATTATTTAGGCAGGAGCTTTAAAACTCAAGCAGCCCAGCAACGCTCTGGAGAACAGCCATGAATATAAGCACAGTCCCATAGATCAGAACGAGGCTCAAAGGAAAGCAGGCTGAGGCATAATGGAAAATGAATATCGGGTCAAAAAACGCAAGCTGAATAGTTTGCCATATCATCATCGCCAGCTTGATTTTCAAGGATCTTTATTTGTATGAGGGGCTGGTTGATGACAATTTTAAACAAATTTGCTACATGCCCACTTTTCCCCAAGTGTGGATGAGAAGCAACAAACAGGATGGCACTGGAAATGCAGGTAAGGCCAAGGCCAGTTTTATAAAGAGATGATGCTTTGGGGCAGGGAGGGGTGGGTGGTGAGGATTATTTTGGAGAGCAAACGTACTGCATATCCTGAAAGTCAGTCTGATTCTCCAGAAAAGAGAAGCTCAGAGTCCTCTGGGTAGAATGGTGACAATGAGCCCTTCACAAACACAGCCTTTAGGGAGAAGAAACATTCCAAGTGGCAACTCACTTGTCCTGGCTCATTTCCCTCTTTTGTCTCACTGGAGAGCGAGCCAGGGAAGTGAAGTTAATGGAAATGAAAGTAAAAGAAATGAAAGAAAAGGAAAGTAGAAAAGCCATTCCTAAGATACACAATTATGCAAAATTATTCCCTACATCCAATTTTCTTTGAGTAAGGTGAGTGGGGAAAACAGCTAGCACTGAGGCCACCGTGGACCTCATGGTTCACAGATGTGCATTTCTTGCATCCTAACCACCTGATACAGGTACGACTGTCATTTTCTAGATGAGAAAAGTGAGCCTAAAAACCTATTCTCCTAGTACTGCCATCTCTTGAGATAATGAGAAAAGTAGATTGACAAGGACCCATTTCAAGATACTTGCTTAATTTTCCTTTTGCCCCTTTCAAAGCCAATATTAGCATACTTCCCCCAAAGGCTTTTCTTTCGGAGGGTAATATATCTCATTTATCCAATAAATAATATTAACCACTGTCTGTCAGATGAAGATAACAGACCAATTAAATTCTTTTTAAAGCTCAAAATCAAGGTCATTAAAATCATGAGCACCCCGCCTCCCCCCAAAAAAACTCCCAACTAACAATATACCTACAAAGACTTTCAAATACTTTAAGGACTATCACTTCCACACCAAAGTCAGAATTCCCACTCTTAAAAATCTAGGTAACTGTAGCACAACAGAGAAAACATGCTGCATTGACTTCTTCCTGGAATTTGGGTCATTTTAGAAGGCCAAGCACCATATTTAAGTTTGGAGGGAGAATGAGTTTCAATACCCTCTGCATATTAGAAATACTATCAGTAACAATGCAATTATCCTATTTTTTTTTAAAAAGAGGTTGAATAAAGATGCTTTTAAAAATGCTAGCAACCTTCAAACTGCCTTACTTCGTTTGAACCATGTCAGCATAATGCTTTGTTTCTCCTAAAATTGAAAATCCTTCCTAATCTGGTTCCTCAGCCACACTTTTCCCTTACATGGTCCTCGCACAGTACAGTATGGCATCCCTTGTATCTGGATGGCAGTACGTGATACTTTAAATGCTAATGGAGAAAAACATTTCTTATAGAAACATGTCACATAACATCTTCCTGCACAAGATTCCAGCTGACTTCCCAGGATTGAATCTAAAGACAAAGCATTCACCTCGTGTGTCCATAGACACTGATGGGTTGACAATAACTCGTCTCATTTAGCTTTTGTGGAAAAGACTTGGATCCGTTTTCTTTCCTTTATTTTACTTTGTTTTTGCAGGGTATGTAGAGTGAGGTTATCAAGATTAAAATTGAGAGGCAGAAGCAATACTGTTCGTATCCAGGCAGCTGGGCCCCTGCACTGAGATCCATGCATAAGGGGCTCCTTCTCAGGCTCTCCTCAAGCTATGCGCCTTCCTGTGGGGCAACAGTCCATGGGGTCCTGAGGATGCATCAACCCAGCTCACACATCTTCCCTTTTGGACCATATTCTCCATACCAGATACACAGGAATCCCCTGCTCAGATGGCCCCCAGCCCCTTCCAGGGCCTGCATGGGCAGGCTTCTCCCCTGGGGACTGTCCTCCCGAAGCCAGGCCATGCTATTGGTATGCACATCTGCAGGCCTGAGAGTGGCCAAGGGGCAGCTGCAAAGGGGCATTTGCCCCGCAATGTCAGGGGTGGGTCTGGTAAAAGGAGACCCAGAGACAGAAGTATATTTAATGGTGCTTAATTTAATAGAGAATGGCATTCTATAAAAACATCCTGCCCCTTCACTGTGGTCTTCCCATCTAGACCGACAAGAGAAAAGTTACCAGGATAAGTTAGAGATGATCAGAGAATCCTATTAGCTGAGTTTATTTACAAATAAACCCCAGAAGAGTCAACTATAGGAGAGAAAGAAATCAACAGATGTGTCTAAAGCCTGCTTCTCAACACACATGCACACACACACCCCTTCCAGAGTGGGCTGTGGGCTATGACCACCAGGGTTATGGACTTTCTAGGTCATTGCCGACTTCCACACTATCATTGCTCTCTAGGATTTGCACTTCCCAAATCAGCTCCCAAATCAGTTTATGGCTGCATGTTTCAGTTCCGATACACACCCTTTAAATTGGCTTCAACTTGCCAGTAGCTTCTGCTCAAGAAACTTTAATGATAATGTATAACACATACCCTTCATGTAACACATAAAACCTCAGAATTGGCTTTCTCCCCTCTTTTAACACTTTTCTTATAGGTGTTAAATTACAGTAATTCCCAAGCTCAACCCCTAAGAAACAGAGTTATCTACGTCAAGGTTACTTCATACTAATTTTCTGAAATATCAACCCAAGATAGATATTTTCTTCCATAGCTAAAAAATCCATGTGTTTACTGGTGAAACTCACAGGTCTTCACTGAGGTTTTGGAACCTCGGAGAGAAGGGTCAAGAGCATGTAGGTCTTCTAGAGGAAGAGGAGAACAATTGCCAAGGGAGATAGCATACAGACAGGAGACACGTTCTGGTACAATTAGACCCCAGGAATTCTACTATTAGGCAAAAGAATAATTACAAAGTAGTAAGGAATGGAAAGACGGGATCTGGAAAACATACAAAGGTGGACATCACTCTGGACTTTAAACAAACCTCTTGGGTCAGAACACAAGAGAGACTTTCAAATAAGGGTGGTGGCCGTCAGTGAATTTGGGCTGGATAAGCCCAGGAAGTAAGACCTGAGTGCCACGTGAAGGCAAAGAAGGAATGCACCCTGGGGATGGGAAAACTGGGCTCTTGATCCCAGAGCTTGGGCGTGTAAACTCTTCCCCCCCTGCCTACCCCCTTCAATGCCACCAAAAATGCTCCTTACCAAAGTGCTTGCCAAATCCACCTCCTGCCATGGATCTTGGCTAACACTTCCCACCTAGAGCTAAAATGCTTGGGTTCTCCATCTCTGCTATCCAATGAACGAATCCTGCTACCAAACTATCCCACACACAACGTGTCCCCCTCATTTTTTTAATGTGCTCTAGGAAACACTATGGGCAATTTTATGGAATCTATACAACATTCCTTAAGGGGTCATGTTGAAGCAACAGGAAAACCTTTATGAAATTCTACTAAGGAACTGGGACTGGTCCAATTTTCCTACACAAATTTTTACTAGATGGAAATCCAGAAGTTTTGGCCTCTTCTATCCATCATAAAAACGCTCTTTGTTTAAACAAAGTCTCCACTGATGCATTTTCCAGCACATAAGGTAATTTTCAGTGTGGTACAAAACTCACTAGGGTCCTTTAAAACCAACGGTTGGTGGGGGGGGGGAGGAGAAGGGAAAAAAGTACCTACACAGCAGAAGCCTTTATGATCTATAACTGAGTACACACTGCCTTTGCAGTGCTACCACATTTAACCGCCTGGGCTGTAATACAGTAACCCCCTCCCAACACTGACCAGCCCGCAAACAGAACCAAGAAACCTGGCAAGGAACTCGATCTGCAATAACAAACCCAACTTGCAGTAAAAGCCATCTGTACAAGTGCCAATTATCCTTCTCCTCAAATGATTGGGTTCCATCTAGTTCTGCTGACAAGCAAGTTATGCCACAATTTAATAGGCAATAAAATGTATTATTAAATAATTAGTAGCTAAGAAACAGAAATTAGAGGCTACTTCCTCACCCATGCATCCCCTAGTACTTCAGTCTATTGATGTAAAGCAACTTGATCCTCCAAAGAGGACAGACCGAAACCTGATACAGTTTACTGTGAGACAGTTATGAGGCTGAGTGTTCACAGAGACTGAAGCAGGAAAGAAATCTAGAAAATTCCACCTAACCCCAGTTATGTCTGTAGCAGGGTCCCAGAGGAGCAGAAATTTCTTCTAACCGCTCCTTGTTCTGAGCACATTAATTAAACCGTTAGAGGTAAAGGAGTATTGATGTCTTTCCCATCTCCCCACTTCTCCCCGCAGGTAGTGTCTGGTACTTGTTCAGCCCTAAAGGTACAGTTGCACTAACTGAAGAAAGCCCCACTAAGACCAATTAAGGTCTTTACTAAGAGGCTGAAAAGAAGACAAATGAAGGCAGAAAGCCCGATTACAAGGAACCTTTGTACAGATGTAAGGCAATTAGAGTGGTCCCGGGGGGAAGGCAGCACGGTTCCAGAAGCACACGATTTTACAGCCTGTCAAGCTTGGAACAATCTATCTTTTTTTTGGGTTGAGAATAAAAGTGAACCCTATATTAGTGTCATATATCAGCTGCTAGTGCCTGGATTGGTTCCCCCACGCCTGCTAGAGCCATAGAGCTTCTCAAAGATCCCTGGTGGAGGGCAATACCATTCTACACTCTGCTCTCAGAGGCAGGGAAGAAAGACCTGCCTCGTGTCAGACCTGCCTAGCAGAGCAGCTGTCTCTGCTGCACAGACACCCGGAGAGAGGAGGGTGGGATGGGGAAGCGGTGGGCAGGGGCTGGAAGGAAGGGCGCGGGGGGCCTCGGAAGGAGAACAGGGAGCCGGTCTCTGGAAGACGTTGAAGGGGGTCGCCTTGAGGAGAACAAAAAGTCCGCCCAGATTATCCTCTCAGGACATTTTAACGGCAGCCACATTTCTGTCATTAGCCCTCCTTTTGATCTCGTTAATGCATAACATGTCAGCGTTTTATCTTTCCATACTTGATAAGCGCCAACAGATGGGTTCTTGGTGGAGACTCAGACATAAGAATTTATACTTTGTGCTGGATTTTTGCAAGGGAAAAGACCAGAAAGGAGGGAGGGGAAGGGTCAGCAAGTTGTGTATATTCCCTCAATAATTTAGAATCAGAAACTCCTAAGGTAAGTAAAGAATCTAGGAACTCTGGAGCCCTGTGTGTGTCTCTATAGCAGCCCTTCCCAACAGAAACGTAATGCAAGCCACAGAGGAAATTTACAATTTTCTTGTAGAGACATTAAAGAATTGAAAAGAAACGGGTGAGACTGACTTTCATATTTTATTTAACACAATATATTCAAAATGCTATCATTTTGACAAGTAATGGATATGAACACATTATTAATGAGCTATTTTACACTATTATTTTGCACTGTCTTGGGAACTCGGCGTATATTGTACACTTATAGCACAGAAGTTCAGACTTGCCCCATTTAAGGGCTCAGTAACCGCGTGTGACTCAAGGCCACCATCCTGGACAACACAACTCTGTGTTGCAGGAAGTAAAGGCACAGACTCTTGCCCCACCAGGTGATGATGCATAAATTACTTAAGTTTTTAGTGTTTCAAGTTGCTCAGCTTTAAGTTGGGAATAATAATCATACTTTACTTCACAGGGTTGTTGAGAAAATTAAGTGAAATAATCCATGGGGAAAGCTAGTAACAAAGCCTGGCACCGAGCAAGGCACTCAATAACTACCAGCTACAATTTTTACTCTTATTTTTTACAAACTCAAGTAAAGAAAGTTGCGATTTCCCACTGAGACGTACGTTTTATAAAAGCTATCTGAGGTTCCTCACTTCTACCTGTGTTTGCTGGAGCTGCCAAATGAGTTCTCACAGTGATTTGGGTTAAGGCAAAATCAGGGAGGAAGACTTGGCCCCATATGCAATTGCTTCAATCAGGTGATTTACCAGGACTTGGTCTCTGCTATACACTAGGAAGCCTAGACAGGGGTAGGAATGTGGTGAGTCAAAACTCAACATCTGCTGGAGAGATCCACGTTGCCAGACATCAACAAATGCTACCACACTTGAGAAGAATGGTTAGTGAGAACACAGGCTTTAGGTAAAGAGTCGATAATTGCACAGACCATTGTAATTTTTGATAACTAATAATTCATACCAAGGAACAGCATTAAAAAACTGTGGCATTTAACATTCAACAGAGAAATAATTAACTTTTAAAGTTAGCCAGTAAAAGAAAATGCCAAGGCAGGGTGGTGAGGCAGAGCTGACAACAAGAGGGGATACAACAGGACATTAATTAGGTACAAGCAAACATCTTCCCTAATAGCTCATGTTCTCATTCCCAAAATGTCAACAATAGATATTAACACCAGATGCTGGCATTACATCTCCCCTGACAGTGAGTCTGGGCCACGTGTGTGTGCTCAGAGAAAAGACTCATGTGACTGAGGGGAAAAATCCGATGGGATAAAAGGCTGTGTTTTCTTCTCTTAAATAATTTACAGATCCTTCATGAACGGTGGGGAAACGGGAGCTTTCAAGGGATCTCAATGAGAATACTGGGGAGGAGAAAGATCTGATCAAGTAAGCTGCTGTCCACATGTGGACTTCTCTGACGTCTGTTCCATTCACCTAATGTAGCCTGCAGGAGGCTGGGAATGTACCTCTCCTGGGATTTGTAAGCAATCTTCTCTTGAGTGCAACATGGTGAAACTACCACCTCTGGGGGTAAGAGACATAACTATAATATTTAGAAAATTTTAGAAAAAATAATTCCTGATCATCTAAAGTCATTCCCCTTTTATTAATTTCATTTTTTTCATGCTTCAAATAAGTCGAACATATCGAAGATATAACAAATATAAGGAATTTGACATATTTCTATTGCTGAGCCCCATGCAGGCAAGGCTGATGACTCAAAAGGAAATAAAATGGACCAAGTTAACTTACACTCCACACCCTGTTAGCTGTGTGGAACTGCCTCTGCCTCTGATTTACTCTGTTTCCAGAGCAAGCAGTCAAAAAATCTCTGAATACTGGTTGTTGCTTTGGGAAGTGGATTTGGAATCACTAACAAAAGACAACAGGCTGCAAACTGGTAGACAAAAGTTTGGCCAGAATGTATAAAAGGTAACTGTCTAAGCATAATGATTTTCTTTGAATTCCACTATTAAACAGGTTAGACCAAGCCTTTCCAACCTCAGAGCCTCTGCATGTGCTGTTTTCTTTGCCTAGAAAGTGCCTGCTGTGGGACTTCCCTGGAGGTCCAGTGGTTAAGACTCCATGCTCCCAATGCAGGGGGCGTGGGTTCGATCCCTCGTTGGGGAACTAAGATCCCACATGCCGCCCTGAGTGGCAAAAAAAAAAAAAAAAAAGAAAGTGCTTCCCGTCCAGTCTTCTCATTCTCACCTAAGTCTGTCTCTCCTTTAAGTCTCAGCTTAGAACGTAACTTTCAAGGAGGAAATGCTACTCTATCTGAAGTAGGCTCTACCTCTACCCTCCATCTCCATTATTCTCCATCTCAGCTTCTTGGCCTTTTTTTTTTTCTTTTCAACAGCACCTATCACACTGTGCTTACGTCTTACGTTTCTCTGCTGAGCTGTAAGCTCTGAGAAGGCACAGGTGATGTCTGTCCTCTTCACTTCTGTATGCTCAGGCCTGAAATACGGTAGGCACTCAACATCTGTTTGAGGAACGCGGTTGAGAACTCTGCTACCTCCTCTGTTGCTGCTGACTGAATCCTCGGGCCAAGAACACCAATAAAGATCCCAGTGGCCAATGGAATGATTTAGCTCTTAGAGGAATCTAGAATAAAAACCCAGAGTCTTCCTTTGAACAAAAATTGAATGATCACAAATGAATGGGATAGATTCTTTACCCTCTGGGAGTTTACAGTCTAGGAAAAGAGAAATGGAGCACAGGTAGCCAAAGATTCAGATTAAAAAAAAAAGTCATTGGACTGATAGAAGCTGGTCAGCCCATGTGGTCGATGTAGGTCTTGGGCTGACACTGTCAGAGCCAGCCAAACTAACCTGAGAACCAAGACCAACCAGCCAGAAGAACTGGCGCCGCCGTGCAGGGGTTAAGAGCATGATCACGAGATCGTCTGGCTTCATGACTTACGAATCGTGCTGTTTTGGGTGAGTTTCTTAAACTCCTTGTACCACCGCTTTCTTATCTGTAAGATGGGAATAGCAGTTGTATTTATGTCACAGATTATTATTAGGATTAAATATTGGTAAAGTGCTTAGAACCCCATCTCGTATGTAGTAAGTACTCAATAAACGTTAGCTATCAAAACTAATTGGTCTCTTAAATGACGAGGAAGCCTGTTTACTAGTTAACTCCCCCCAGCTTTCATCTGTCTGGCCCGTCAATTCCGGCATCTGGGCAAGGCCCACGTATACTTTCACGTCTCCTTTCGTCTTGCTGCTGTAGCATCTAGCACTGGCTCTGAGCTGAAATCACAAGTTTGCCCCGAATGCCTACTTCCAACCACAAACCCTGATCCAGTCCCTGCTGCTGTCTAACCTTTTGTAGTGGCCAAGAGAAGAGGTGTAGCCTCTGCCCCAGTGCTTGCTATTATTTCACATTTGGTTTCCCTTCCAGAAAATATCAGCTTTATAGAGACACAGTTATAACACTTGGACTGGGACTTACGTATCGATGTTCAGGCAATTAAGAAGAGAAATAAGACTTTTGTGCTTAAGCAATCTTTGCTAACATACTTCATTCAGAAACCAACTCTTCCTTAAATTCACAGCCCCTGAGGCAATATAAAATAATTTCTGTCAGTCCATCCATCTCAAAGTACCTATTATGTATAAGGCAAGATACTAGGCACCACAGGAGGAGGAAAAAACCATAAAACAAGATCTCAGTCTGCAAAGGGTGATTATGTTTCAGTGTAACAAAGCTCACAAGTAGCTTTCCAAAGGAGGCACTAACCTCTGCTTTTCTAAGGATCAATTACATTCTGGTTTTGAGCACAGAGATTTTGGGCACTGGAGTGCCAATGACTTAAGCCGCAAGAAAAGTCCTTAAAGTACCACTGGTAAATAATCATCTTTGCGATGCTTTCTGTTTTGTTTTGTTTTTGGTTTTTTTTGGGTTTTTTTTGCGGTACGTGGGGCTCTCACTGCTGCAGCCCCTCCCGCTGCGGAGCACAGGCTCCGGACGTGCAGGCTCAGCGGCCATGGCTCACGGGCCCACCGCTCCGCGGCATGTGGGATCTTCCCGGACCGGGGCACGAACCCGCGTCCCCCACATCAGCAGGCGGACTCCCAACCACTGTGCCACCAGGGAAGCCCTGTGATGCTTTTTGAATTTCACTTTAATCAAATCCAGTAAGACCTTCCAAATATCATTTATCCTTTAACAATCAACTCTCAATCTCTAAATCCTGGCTTTTACTTTAATCACTCATGAAAATTCTATTATTCAAGTGCTGATTACGGCCTGTCCTGCTGTGCACCAAGCAGCACATTCACTAAGCCCACAGGTTGCTCTATATCCTCCACGTCATCACCCCGGAAATGGAGCCAGAATACTGTCTGGGAGTAGAGGGCTCTGGGTTAGAGCCTGGGGTCAGGCCTGGGACCTGCTCTGCCAAGTTATTTAGCCTCCTCAGGTCTCCGTTTGTTCGTTTGTAAAACGGAGGAGGATGGTAGTCGTATCTCCCTCATACGGGGTTTGAGACTACAAAATGCTTAGATTTCTCGACTGTCAGTAACTCAGCCATTTTTGCTATAAAAAAAGTTCTTAATCAGGAACCACTCTTGTTCTCTGTACGCCTCCCAGCTTCTTTATCTCTCCACCACGGTGTGGGGCACACACTCAGATCCTAGAAAAGGGTTTGCCAAGTCACAGGGTGAAATCCCGTTAGTTCACAGTCACTTAGCTGGAATTCTCAGGTAGCAGCTGCCTGATGAATGGTGAATTATGAGAGGCTGGTGGTGGTGGTGGTGGTGGAGATGGGTCCGCAGAAGCAACATCATTCGCAGAGTTTACCTCAAGGAGATTAAAAGGTACTTAAGGAGCCACAGACCAGATAACGTTTTTAGTTTCATGTAAACAGGGAAGCAACTGGACAGGTCTGAATGTATGATCCTGTTCTGCCTATTATCAGCTGTGAGTGGTCTTAGAAAGCTCCCTTCAACTTCGGGGGCCTCAGTTCCCTGATATTAAAACACAGCGTGAATCCCACTGACACCCTGTGGTGGTGACTGAATGGGGTGGGACACAGCACCTTCAGCCTGACTTTGCAGCACAGGCTGCAAGGGAAGGGAGTGGGAGCCCAGCTCTGAACTCTTTCTAGGGCTTTCACATTCCTTCTCCTTGACTAGCTCGTTTATAACTGGACTACTTAGGAAGCTTACAACTAATTTGTTGATCAGCCTCTAGGACTTCCACCCGAAGGAGCAGGAAAAGATAACATGAGCCAGCAGAGACGAGAGTGGCGTGAATGGCACACTCCATGGGGCTGGGGTGGGGATCTCTCTCAGAGCCGCAGACTAAAGGAGGCACCACAGGGCTTATATCCGGACAAAACAAATTCAAAAAGATACATGGACCCCTGTGTTCACAGCAGCACTATTCACAATAGCCAAGACATGGAAACAACCTAAATGTCCATCCACAGATGAATGGACAAAGAAGATGTGGTACATATATACAATGGAATACTACTCAGCCATCAAAAAGAATGAGATAATGCCATTTGCAAAAACATGGATGGACCTAGAGATGATCATACTAAGTGAAATAAGTCAGACAGAGAAAGACAAATACCATGTGATCTCACTTATATGTGGAATCTAAACTATGACACAAAAGAACCTATCTGTGAAACAGAATCATGAAAATAGAGAACAGACTGGTGGTTGCCCAGGGGTAGGGGGCTGAGGGAGGGCTGGAGTGGGAGGTTGGAGTGAGAAGATGGAAGCTTTTATAAACAGAATGGATAAACAAGGTCCTACTGTAGAGCACAGAGAACTATATTCAATATCCTATGGTAAACCATAATGGAAAAGAATTTTTTAAAAAAAGAATGTATACATGTGTATAACTGAATCACTTTGTTGTATAGCAGAAATTAACACATTGTAAATCAACTATACTTCAATAAAAGAAAAAATAAAATAAAATAAAATAAAATAAACCACAAGGGTAGAAGGAAGGAGATGTGGTCTGGAGCCCTGCCTGATGCAGAGGTTGGGGAGCTGAGGACACTGTGCAAAGTCCTGCAGGCAACATCCCATCTGCACTGCTCTGACAGGGGCCAGCCCCCACTCTGGGTGGATCTTGGGCAAGGCAGCTGCATACTGTGGGCAAAGATGAGCAGGGGTCCTGAGGACAGGTCTCTGCACCCAAGACGGGGAAGGGTTGTTGGGTGGCTGAGATTCTCTTCTGCTTCCTGCATTCCTGTTGGCGTGATTTCATACATTCTCCTTCAAGTGGAGGAGAGAGGAGGAAAGACACTAGAGAAAAGACAATGTCCTGAAACACTGTGGAATACTCGTGCACACGTGCTGCATTTATTAAATAGCCCCTATTATGTGGCTTGGCGCTGAGGTCACAAGCTGAGTGAGGCACGGGACCAGTCCTCAAGGAAATTACAGTCTAATGGAAGAGACCAGCACACATCTGGGTAATTTTAAAGCAATGGATGGACCGGGACAGAGATGTGCTTAGGTATCATGGGAGGCCTTAGTGACGGCACATCTCAAACCTGGGACTGAGCAGGGAGGTAGGGCGGGATCAGGGGAGCTAAGCGGTCACCGGGCAGCAGCACCTCAGTGAGTGTGATGTGGCTGCAGGGGGACAGGGCGGGGCAGCAGTGGGAACCCAGGCACAGGGCACAACAGCATGAGGAGTTACCAGCACTCTGTGTGGCTGGAAGGAGAGGCAGGCTCCCCAAACGTGAGTCACGCACAGAGCCAGACAACAGCCCAGGAAGGAAACATGCACTGGGGCGGTGTGGACTCCTGGCTACACGCAAGGTAGCAGCTTTATGTAGCTCACATGGGTGAGAAGGAGGCGGGTGGTCTTCTGTCTGCCTGTACAGAGTCACCGAGCCACTTATCCCTACCACCTCGGTTGTTTATACTTCTTAGGAAACTCTTAGGAAAAATAATAGGAAATATTTTCTCAGGAAAAAATGGAGTCTTAGTACTATAATTCTTAGGAAAAAATAGAGTCTACCATTCATAGTAAAAGGTTTTGGAAAGATAACGGCTCAGGGGATCGGGGAACTTTGAAATTGTGACGCTGCAACTGGAGAAGGGGTGTGGGGGGCAGGGAGAGCTGGATGAAGCAGGAGCTAAACAGGGAGGTTCTCGGGATAAGATGATTTTAAGAGGACATACACATAGGCTGGAAAGCATGACACGCTAACAGAGAAGTTACCACTAAAGAGAACAATGAGGAAAGACAGTTAACTCATGAGTGTCAGGAAGTCTGGCGAGCACTGACTGAAGAGGCAGTGAACACTTGGCCCCAGGCGGTTATGGCTACCAGTCAGCCATTTCGGGGAAAAGCTGAATGGGAGACTTTCCAGATGGAAGTTGGACTACATGACCTTCAAGTACTCATCCAACCCTGAGATGCTGTGATTCTAATCCCAATAAATGCTGGGCGAGTGTTAAGTTACACTACAGCAACCCTCTGTAGAACACCACGTGTCCTCCACACGTTCCTTCAGACACAGGTGAGAGGGAACAGGCAAGACCAGAAGACTTCATGGGACAGTGAGACGCTCGCTGTACAGAGGGCTTTGTTTCCAAACTTCTCTGAGTCAAAGGCACATTAGACCCTGCTTTGCAAACAGCCACCTGCCTACTTATCTGAGACAAGTAATAGCATATGCTGGAAGAGTGCAACGGGCAGCCTGAGATGTCTTTTCCTGCATGTTTTCCCAATTAACTATATTCTTGGATGCCTTTGAAGGAAAGAGTCCCTCCTGAAAACATCCCAGAGTTTGGAGGAAGGAGGGAGTTTCAAGCAGTATTGGTAATTCTAAACTTGTCAAATGGAAAAAGTTTCATTCCAAAACAAATGGTTTTTTTGAGGGGAAATACTGCTTGCCAAATGTCATCTTTGCTTATTCTTGATAAACTTGCTAAAATGTCTCCTAATCCTCAGAAGGTTCTAAGCCATGTTGATCATCTTTTAAAATAAGGTCACTGAATTTAGAGAGCCAGAAAGACTGCAATTCTCTACATGTGTTAACACCATCCAGTACAGCAGATCTAACTGAAGTCAGACACTTTTAAAGAAAAATCCAGCTTTCATGGCCTTCTCTCAAAACACAGTCAAGGGCGTCAGACTCAGTAGGTAGGTAGGGGCTGGACTTGAATTGGGCGTGACTACAGAACAGGGCAGGAACTGAGAAATTAGGGAAAACACAGTGTCAGGCAACAGGACAAGCCCCAGAATCAGTGGCAGGACAATCCGGGTCCTCTCTCACATGCCTCATGTCTTCTCTGTCACTAGGTCTTTTTGCCTTTACCTCGTAAAGACGTCTCACTAATTTCTACTCTGCCGTGTCCACCATACTGTCTTGGTTCACACTCCCATCCACTTCCCTTTCAACCCTTTCTTCTGCATAAAAACTAGAGTCATGTTTAGGGGGGGCCTGCATTAGGGCAAGGCAAGTGAGGTGCCTATGACACAAAATTTAAGGAGGCCATCATCTCAGGGTGGTATAAGGACCAACCTTGAACTTGCATAACCCTCGGAGTCAGTGCTTCCTTGTATTTTGTACCTTGCCTCTCCTGCCTCACCCGAATCCTGGCCCCGTTAAGTTTCTAACACTTAGTATCAAGCCCTAACGCTGCAGCACACCCACACCACATACCCGCCTGCAGGATCTGAGCGGGGGCTGCCTTTCCATCCTCATCTCCCAGACTCTCACAATCTCACACCAAATACTGACATTCCGTTTCTCTCAGCAGGCCCCTAAACGTACACTGTTGCTTCACACATCTGAGCTGTAGCAAACCACAGTCCCCTTCATGGAAGCCCTACCTGCTCTTTATCCCTGGAAGAATCCTGTAATTCCCTAAGAGTCTCCTTATATTCATTTACATTTACACACAAAAAATATATAAACTTTCCCTTACACGTTGCCACCTCAGCAGCCTCCCCTAAAGTCACCACTTGGTCTCCCTCCTGCATATTCCACTGCACACCTTGTATTTACTTCTATTACAACACATGTCACGGAGTATTATCTGTCTACCTGTCAGTTGCTGGAGGTTACAGTCCGCTGGGGGTACATAGTGTCTTTCATGGACGCATCCCTGGAGATCACCACAGTTCCTAACACAGAGCTGGCCTTCAATAAACTTTTGTTGAATAAACGAATGTGCGTTCTGTTTAATATACAACCTTAGTGTTCTGTCTTCCCTCCTTTAAACAGGATCATTTCCAGGGGCCAAAGCAACAAAATGAGACTTCTAACCACGCGAGAAGGAGCCAGACTGCTCATAGCACAGGCAGGTCTATGTGTCCAGGTGTTGACTTTCCTTCAGTGTAAATTAAAGAGTCAGTTCCATGACAGCGTAGCTGGCTACCAGGAGCAAAGTTAGCGCATTTGTTAGACATCATTGATAAAGATGATTAAATATTCCATTTTTGTTTACTTTAATTAACTACAATTAAAACATCACAGGGAGTTTGCAAAAGCCATTTGCATCTACTTAATCTAGTTCTTTGGAGAGACGTTCCATACTGTCCTGTCTTTGAGATTTGGAAGGTTCCACAAATGAGCTTCAGTTGACTGATTCCTCCCACCTCTCCTCTTAGAAACAAACCAGTGTTTTGGCTATTTTAGAAACTACAAGGTCTTTTCCAATGTTCGGACAAAACACTGGCTTAGTGGAATACAGAATGATCTCCAGCTAACACAAGCCAAGAGAATGCCTTGTCTTGAACTCCTAGTAGCACTGAGAAAAATCTGATTGGTTTGAAGACCAGGATGAGGAAAACAGAGAGGAAGGGGGAGCAGAGGGTAGCATGTTTCCTGTCGGTACAGATGCAGCTATGTGTATGCTGCGGAGGGTGGTGGACAGGAGGTAGAAGAGGTCTTGACCTGCCCTGTCCAATATGGTATCAACTAGCCACATGGGGCTACTTAAACAAATTAAAATTAAGTAAAATAAAAATTTAGGACTTCCCTGGTGGTGCAGTGGTTAAGAATCCACCTGCCAATGCAGGGGACATGGGTTCGAGCCCTGGTCCGGGAAGATCCAACATGCCGCAGAGCAACTAAGCCCGTGCGCCACAACTACTGGGCCTGTGCTCTAGAGTCCACGAGCCACAACTACTGAGCCTACAAGCCACAACTACTGAAGCCCACGTGCCTAGAGCCCGTGCTCCGCAACAAGAGAAGCCACCACAATGAGAAAGCCTGTGCACCACAACGAAGAGTAGCCCCCACTGGCTGCAACTAGACAAAGCCCACGCGCAGCAACGAGGACCCGACAGAGCCAAAAATAAACAAACAAATAAATAAATTTATTTATTTATTAAAAAAAAAATGTAGTCCCTCAGCCTCCCATTTCAAGTGCACGATCGCCGCATGTAGCCAGTGCCTCCTGTACTGGATGGTGCAGAACACTTTCATCATCCCAGGAAGTTTTACTGAGCATTCATGGCATGGACAATGGAAGCTTGCATATTCTCAGTCTCTACAGCCTGGTGAGCAAGGATGCCCATACCTTCCTCTAGTTCATGATGAATATGCACATACTAAGCATTTTCTCATTCACCTACTGCAAGCAAGTGGCTTCCCCCAAAAGGGACAACAGTTTCTATGCTACGGGACCATATGCTGTCATTACAGTTTCCTTTCCGGTTAAACACGAACATTATCAACTGAGACACCCAGAGTTGGCTTCCTTAAGAAATGTGAAGTGATGGACAGGCACTAGAAAGTTGAGAACACTTCAAAAATCTAATGTGGCACCCAGGCAGAAAGAGAGAGGAGAGACAGGGCGCCGAAGGCACTGATGAGGCGAGACTGATGGGGAATGCGCGCTGCAGAGGCTGAGAAATCCAGCCAGGCAGCCCAAGACTCCAAGTGCACTTTGAGTCTAATGTGCAGTATGTTTCGTGCCCTCAGGAGGTGCCGCCATGATGAACTGGGGCCGTTCCAGGCCCAAGTCAACAAGTTGTAAATGAAAGAAAGCAAGGAAAACAGACTCTTTAGTTGAAGAGATACACTGATAACTGCCAGCTGTACTTCCACCGGGAGCCAGCAAGTTGTCCATGTCTTGCCCCTTTTGCAGATCTGTGCTCACACCTTAAGTAAACACTCACTAACAGGTTCCGTCTGTAAGGAGGTGAACCGAAAATCCTAAAATCCAATCTGAAAGAGAAGCCAAGGGCATTCTTTTCCAAGCGTTAGATTCATTTCACAGGAGGTGATTAGACTCTTTCGTGCTAATTGCACTAGAAAGGACTAATTAGAAAAATCTACCGTTCAGCTAATGAGAGCTGGGCCCTAACTATCTCAGTGCTGAACTTCTCAGGTTGTAAAATATCACTTTTTTTTTTTCGTGCCGCCTCTGAGGAAGTTGTCACTGGGTTAAATGCCAGCAGTCAGGCTAGGCATTAAACTGAGGCCACATTTACAAAATGCTTGCACATGCTAGAGAGAGTTCACTGCTGCTCCGCCCATGCCGTCTTACTGCTTCAGAAGGGTAAACATGATAGATCAAAGACTGCTAACTAGCAGTATATTGAACTGGTAATGAATTCTTCCCCATTTCTCAGCGCAACCTTCTCAGGGCCTTTGTGCCTTTTATTCTGGGGCCCGTTAATAATGCAGAATAAGGGATTTCACATGTAACGTTGTTACTCCGAGAAGAAGAGTTCATTAAAAAGCAATGATATCACCTGATTGAGACTCATGTCCCTGCCAAGGGTTGCAGCATTTATCACGAAGCTGATAGAATGAGAATAATGAAGAGCTAATAAATCAGGGTCTCTTATTATATGATAAATTCATTACACAGTAAACATTATACAGTATAAGTAAACAGTGGATAATAGGAAATCAGCCATATTATTAGGATGAAGGCTGTAGTAAAGCTTTCTTAGAAAAGTGAAGTTCAGAGGAGGGCTTTGAATTTCATGTATTTATATATTATGTCCACTTGGACATTTAAAGAACACTATTAATGAAATGTCTCTGCAGCTCAACACCCTTCCTACACCCCTCAAAAAGCACTTTTTCAAAAAGAGTCTGCAGTCCTCTTGGTAGGAACCCAGATCCTATATGCTGCAAGATGATGTGTGAAATTAGCAGAAATGTAAATGTCAGAACTTCTGGCACTGGAATTAAATGCTAGAGATTCTCTCTGTATCCAGGGTGCCCATTTCCTACCCCAAGGTAGAAAGTCTTCAAAAAGAGAAAGATTCACATGTTTGAGTACACTGATGCTGATCTTACCTCCTAAATTTCCAGTGAGGGTCAAGAATGAGAACTGAACTCTGCGTCCGTAGCACCCTCTGGAAAGCAGAGATGCTAGCTGCCATGTAGGTGTGTTTCCTACAGTCTCTTAATTACCCATAACATGACTTGATGAAGTTTGGATTAATGGACTTTCTGGGGTTACTCTGCTGCTCATTAACACCTCTAAGCAGAGAGTGTGAAAGAAGTAGCAAGATTTAGCTCCTTCAATTGTGTCTTTTGTTAACAATTTCAGAAAGTAGTACTTGTTAGAACAAGGGACTAAAACAAATGGTTATAATAAGGTTTGGAAAAAATCTGGGCATTCCTGTTTCTAGGTACACCTCACCGTTTATGCATATTTCTCCCGATAGTTATGCTGCATTCTTAAAAATACTTTTCTGCACTGTTATTTGTCTTTAAAGCATACATCATTCCAAAGGCTCTTAAGTTATTATTGGGGGTGTGTGTGTGTGGGTGTCTACCCATATGTGAACACACATTATAGGTGACAGGAGAGAAACACTAGAAGTGGGGTCCCCATGTATATATTTATCCCCACTTTATAAATGAGACATCAGAGGCTCAAGAAGATCAGGTAGTTTTCTTGGGATTAAATAGCTATGTGACAGACCTGGAATTTCAATCCTGGCTGGCCCTGTCCTCAACTTCAAATCACTTCTCTTTTCCTTTTAAAGTATCTCTAGCACCTGCAGACCTCCTTAGTGCAGTATTTTGCTTTGAATTTCACCACAAGGCTTAATTTTGTCCAATACACTTTAAAAAGTAGTCATCATAAAGTAATCAGCATCTCTGTAACTACTTACAGGCAGCAGGAAGAAGACTGATTTCAAGTCATTGGTCGGGAGTTAAATTTTCACTAATGTAACACAGAAATGGGTCTGAGTTTGAACCAAATGTTCTTCTCTGACAGTCTATAGTCCAGTATTCTTTTGGTCAAGGTTTTTCATGTAAGTGACTTCTTCATGAGCCAAAAGAGAAAAAAAAAAAAAAAAATCCAAGCCCTACTCTCTGCCCCATCTCTAACAATGTAAGACCTAAGGAAGTGAAACCCTTTGCTCAATATGATCTAGCAAGTTACTAACTGAACCATGCAGAAAACCTCAGGTTCTCACCGCCACATGTCATTTTTAACAATTCAGTAGCTTGCTCTTTTCATGTGATCAAGAGCAAAGGTTTAGCATTCGTACTCAATAGGAGTGCTAGACTGTCCTTTCATTTTCACTAATGCATAATCCTTATTTATACAATAGATGGCCCAGAAGTGAGGAGAGATACAAATTCTAGAAAATACTAGACATCATCCAATCAGAAAGAAGTTACGGAAGAGAGAATATTATTTCAAGTTCTATGTTGAATAAATTGACATGTTATTTTGGAAAGCAGAGATGTGATGGCAATATCCAATATCCCAGTCAAATTTATACAGATAAAGAAACCAAAACTATTGTACTGGTACAACTAGATGGTAACAATAACAAAAGTACTTTTAAAGTGATGAAGAGATTGTTTCTTTGATTCCAATCAATATTCACAACATTATTACTTCTGTTTTTAAAATGAGGAAACCGAGAAGCAGAGAGGGGGCCATGGAGATGTGTTAGGTGGAAAGGTCTGGTACAAAAGGTAGGAAGGAAAAGGGCCTGACTTCTACTGATGGGGCCTTGTCAGGAAACCTCGTGTCTTCTCCGGAGCTAACCCAGACACAGCACAAAAGGCAGAACTGTGGAGGGACTCACTCCTGAACTGCCATCGCTATGAACATTTCCCTGTGTTGTGCCTCTCACTGAATTTCTTCTGGACCCTAGTTGGGGAGACTAAAATAATCACCTTGCACAGTAGGCTTTAATATCACAGGCAGGAGACACAATGGCAATTATACAATTGAGGCAACATTTTCACTAAAATTTGCAATGATCTCCCAACCTTTAGAGAGAAAACTTAGCTTCTTTTGTCGAATTTCCCTATAAGACAGTCTTTGCTATCTGTAACGTTGGCTGCATCTAAACATCAAGTGCAACCATGATACCCTTTAATAGTTAATCCTCCAACATGCAGTTAGGCATTCACATGACAATCAAAACCATGACTATATTTCATGTTTGCCTTCCCTTTCAAGCCCTCTACTAGAGGGGCACTTACTCTGTCAAATCTGCTACAGTAATCAAAACATTGAAATTACTTCTTTCCACACTAAATATACTGGAACTGGTTGTTTGATTAAATGTAGAGCAGAGAGTGCAATTTGCTAAATTACAAGTATTCTGAACATGTAAATATAGTTTAATTACTGCAATTAAAGAAGATTACTGGAGATTGGCAGATGGGAATGTAATGCTGTTTTAATTAGAGTTTTTAATGCACTGTAACATAAGCATAATATTAACCCTTTATCCTAGAAGAGGTAGCTGGTCTTTGAAAAATTAGTATTTAAAAAAAGTATTAGAGCTAGTGTTTCATAACAAGGCTCAGACTGAGTCACACTTCCCTGGAAGCCCACTGGGGAGGAGAATCACAGCTTCTAAGAACAGTAAACTGAGGCAGAGAGCAACGACAGACAACACATCGACGGGAGTCCCAACTGTGAACAGACATGCAAGCATGCGTGAACGCCTGTGTGTGCACACAGAGAAACACATGCCACAGTGACGACTTTTCATAAAAAAAGGACACCTCCACAGTGCCAAAGACTAAGGGACCTGCATGCCATGAAAGGTTTTGTGGAGCCCATGGTTAGAAAATATGAAAAGACAAAGTATTGCAAAACTGCATTTACTTTAAAAAATGCATTTATTCTTCTTTGAGAAAGCTATACCACAGATGCAGCTGACACTCTACAAAGGGAGGCCAACAGTTTATTATTCATTCTGCTTAGGCACCTTCCAGAATGCTACACGCTACATAAACTAATATTCTAGAATGTAAAAAGCTATCTTTGTCATCTTGAAAGCTATCGCTTGTAACATTTTATCCATTTAAGTCAATAGCCTATTAGAAATTCTAATTGAAAGCTCAATAGTCAGCTTGCAGCCTTACAATAGAGGTTGCCTTCTGGAAAGCCATTTAAAGTCTTAATCTCTGTATCATTTGGTATTTTGAAGCCTAACTTTGTTCTTGTTAGGCAGATCAATGGCATTAATTTACAAAATAGGGGAAAATGTCACCCTTCATCCTTTAAGTCTCAGCTCAGTGAAGAGCGGCGTCAGTGAATCTGATCACTGCTTTCCCATATTAGCAGCAAACGGTGCCATGGGAGGCTTGACCTACAAATTTTAATTACTGCATGAAAAATTCAGTTCCTGGAGATGAAGAGAGACTTTAGCAAAAGCAGGGGCCCACCTTGTGCACGTCTGCTGAGTTTTAAGTCTTCAGGGACTGGATTTCTGAATCAGTAGCCAACACCACAGTCCATGAATGGGGTTTACAATGTCCAAGAACAAACCGCGAACTTCAAAACAAAACAAGGCTGAGACAGAGGACGCTGAGGCAGATGAGCAAGCTTCTAAGGGAAAAGCCATGGAAGAGAGTATGTTTATGTTTCACTGAGCATATAGAGTCTTGATGGTCACACATACACCTGTCAATTGAAAAAAAGTGATCATGAAGCTAATTCAATTAAGAGTTACAGCCTCAGAGGCAAGTGTCCCTGTAAAAACCGAAGAGGTAGTCCTGGTGCTCTACCTCTGCTAAAGGCATTCTTAGCAAAATGGGCATTCAGTGGCAGAAATTATCTTCACCCAAAACAGAAGAAACACACTCTGAATGTGAAGACATAATGGCCAATTGGTGGTGGCATTAAAACCGATAAAAATAAGTCATCTAAAAAGTGAAGCCAAAGGTGGTGAACAGTAAGCTTACTCCTGCTGCAATACGCAGGATCAAGGGCAAGGCTGTCGGCTTTTCTCTTCTAGAAGCTAAGGGAGCAGGTCTAAACAATAATCCTTCCATGCAGGCAAAGCCAACCATACAAAACATATGCATTTATTAATATGAATTGAAAGCAATCATTGAACACACAGATACATACATCTGTACTTAAAAAAGGGATAGGAAGGCGACAGAGAAATGTTAATAGTGATCACCCTGCGGGAGTGGATGCATGTTCAGCGGGGTTGGGGTGGGTTGGTGGCTTTTGCTTTTTAGTTGGGATACTTTTTTTATATTGTTCAATTTTTTTTATAATTAACCTGTATGGCTTCCCTAATTCTTAACAAACCGACTTTTTTAAAAAGAAAAATAAAATCTGTATTAGATGTTCCAGCAGAAAAGCCTGTGAATCTTTTGAGAGAGAAAGATCCCTTTGTGCAAAGTGAAAGAGCATGCTTGACTTCCCAAATTTAGACTTTTTAGTTCCAGGCTTTTTCCAATATTAGACTCACATATTTACTTCAGATGCTTGCTGCAATTAAAGAATCGCGTTAACTGTCGAGTCTTTGTTAATCACTTTACATATCCATAGTCAATTTAACTGGGAAGCATTATTGCATAGCTGCATACAGGGACAGCACCGTGTTATGCACAATTGGCTTCTTCATTAATACTGCTTGATGATGGTGATAAGGAAATTATGGCCTTGCGACAACAGATGTATGTATGCATTTTCCATGCAGCCATACCCCCTGCTGGCTAAACCTTAGATGTCAAATAGCTTTCTGATGACTGAATCATATTCATCTTTCCATTTCTGATCTCTGCTGTTCTCCACATCCTTCTTATCCAAGAGATGCTTCGCTGTCACCTCCTGACACCAACAGTTGGAATTCTGTGATGAAGTGTCCTAATGAAAAAGCCATTAACATTTGTATCAGGTGCTCCTGGGCTCTTCTGTCCCTGCACTTACGTTATCAGTATGTTGGAAGGTCTCTAAAAGGGACAGAGGCACCTGGTTAAAGAGCTAGATAGTCACATTCCTGATATGCGTTGGCCATTGACACAGGGTGGTCCTTAGGTCAGAGCCCACTACTTGGAGGGAGCAGAACCCCATGAAATGGTTGAGGGGAACAAAGCTGACCTGAGAAGGGGGCAGGAGAGCGTGCAGGAAGGCAAACCTTGAGTACACTTAATGACTAGCTTCTAGCACAGCCAGGACCCATCCTCTGTTGAGATTCCAGGAAAAAGCCTGGAGGCACACATAACAAAAATTAATGCCATGAAGATGGAAAAGAACACATGCTCAATATGAGAAAGCCTGAGATGCAGAAACTCAGCTTCCCTGGAGTGTGGCATTTTCAAAGCCCACACATCATAACAACTCTGAATTCTGAGACGCCTGAACAGGAAGCCCCTGAGGTTCCATCTGTCTCCCTGACTAGGACAGCTGAGGAACCATGCTGCTGTCTGCAAGAGGGCTGGCAGAAATTTCAGGAACCTTGGCCCAGGAGCTAGGAATGTGCAGTTCATTCTTCTCTCCAGTCTAATTTACAGCCCTGACAAAAGCTGTTGGCTTGTTACCAGGTCTGTCTCTGTACATAACTAGAAATGAACCACCAAAAAGAGTTGGCTCACGTCTTAATTTTGTTTTTATCCTGAATTTAAAAAAATCATAGGATTCATTACATGGTATTGAAGAAATCCAGTATTTCCTTTGTTCATAAAGTGTACATAACACTTCACTACCAAAATTAAGAAGGAAGGTTAGTTAGATGGATGAAAAAGTCAGCAGAAAAGTAGAAGTGGAAACACAAAAGTAGAGAATAATGAGCTATCACAATTCCTAGTTCAACTGGGTTCAGAAACTTTACGAAGGTCCAGTAGCTTAAGGCATTCTGGCATTCAAAGTCCCTACCAGTATACTCAGAATCTGCCCTTTCCAGGCTTGTTATCTGGTCCACTGTTCTGCTGTATTCTCTTCCAGTGATTTTAGGTTGTGCAGTAATCTCTGCAGAATCTAGTCGAGTTCCTAGCACTGTACTTTAGCTACTTACTTCTCCAGACTCCACACTTCTCTTTGTCTCTATCAATCCACTCCTCTTTCTGTAAGATTCTACTCACCACACAAGCATCTCAAATGATGTAGGCAAAGCATTTGACAAAATCCAACACCCTCTCCTGATAAAAATACTCAGAAAACTGTGAATAGAAGGGAAGTTCCTTAACATGATAACAGCATTTATGAAAAACCCATAGCTGACATCATACTCAGTGGTAAAACACTGAAACCATTCCCTTCTAAGATCATGAAAAAAACAAAGATGCTTGCATTCACCACTGTTATTGAACGCTGTGCTGGAAGTTTTAACCTGAGCAATTAGACAAGAAAAAGAAATAAAAGGCATCTCTGTTCACAGATGAAGTGATTCCATATACAGAAAATCTCAAAGCTAATAAAATGAATTCAGCCAAGTTGCAAGGTGTAAGACCAGCATACAAAAAATCAGTTGTGTTTCTATATACCAGCAATGTACCATCCAAAAAGGAAATTAACTACTCATTTACAATAGCATCCAAAAGGATAAAGTACCTAGGGAATAACTTAACCGAAGAGGTAAAAGACTTGTACACCAAGAACTACAAAACTGAAGACCTAGGTAAATAGAAAGACACACCATGTTCATGAATTGGAAAACTTAATATTGTTAAAAAGTCAATACTACCCAAAATGACCAACAGATTCAATGTAATTCCTATCAAAATTCCAATGGTCTTTTGGCAGAAATGGAAAAGCCAATTCCTCAAATGTATATGGAATTGTAAGGGGTTATAAATAGCCAAAACAATCATGAAAAAGAAGAAAAAGGTTAGCAAGACTGACATTTCCCCATTTCAAAACGTATTACAAAACTACAGTAATCAAAACAGTGTAATACTGGCATAAGGACAGATATACAGAACAATGGAATAGAATTGAGAGTCCAGAAATAAACATCTGTGGTCAACTGATTTAGACAAAGGTGCCCAGATTATTCAACAGGGAAGAAGAATCCCTTCAACAAATGGTACTGGGACAACTGGATAGCCACATCATGTACAAAAATTAGCTCAAAATGGATCATCAGCCTAAATATAAGAGCTAAAACCATAAAACTCTTAGAAGAAAACATAGGGATAAATCTCTATGACTCTGGATTTGGCAAGGGATTCCTAGATAAAATATAAAAAATGAGCGATAAAAGCAAAAACCAGATACATTAGACTTCATCAAAATTCAAAACTGCAACAAAGAGCATTACCAAGAAGATGAAAATATAACCTAAAGAATGGGGAAAATGTGCAAATTATATATCTGATACGGGTCTAATATCAAAAATATATAAATAATTCTTACAATTCAACAACAAAAAGACAGACAACCCAATTCAAAGTGAGCAAAGGACATGAATGGGCATTTCTTCAAAGAAGATATGCAGGCACATGAAAACATGCTCAGTACCATTAATCGATAAGGAAATGCAAATAAAGACCACGATGTGGTATCACTTTACACCCACTACGGTGGCTATAAAAAAACAGAACAAAAGCAAACAAACAAACAAAAAAAGAGCAAGTGTTGGAGAGGACTTGGAGAAACTGGAACCCTCATATACTGCTGGTGGGAACCCAAAATGGTTCAGCCTATGGATTTGGTGATTCTTCAAAAAGTTAAACATAGACTTACCATATGACCCTGAAACTTGACTCCTAGGTACATAACCAAAAGAACTGAAATCAGATACTCATACAAGCACACGTACACACATGTTCATAGCAGCACTATTCAAAATAGCCAAAAGGTAGAAATGGCCCAAATGTCCATCAATGGTTAAAAAATTATGGTATATACATACATTGGAACATTATTCAGACATAAAAAGGAATTAAGTACTGACACATGCTACAATATGGATGAACCTCCAAAATACTATGCTAAGCAAAAAAGCCAGACAAATAGGTCACACATTGTATGATTCCACTTATACGAAATATCCAGGATAAACTTTTAGAGACAGAACACAGATCAGAGGCTGCCAGGAGCTTGCGGGAGAGAGGAATCAGGATACTGTTCAGTAGATAAAGGGCTTTACTTTGGAGTGATGGAAATATTTTGGAACTAGGTAGAGGTGGTGGTTGCACAACATTGTGGAGGTACCAAATGCTACTGCATTGTTCATTTCAAATGGTTAATTTTGTCATGTGAACTCCATCTCTATAAACTGTCTTTTTAAATAAATCAAATTCTCTCCCATTTTCTGAAATCTTCACAAATTAGTGGTCTAAACTCATTCATGACTGCTGAATGTGGTTACTTTTATTTATACTTTATTTGTTCTCTTACACAGAAACCCCTTGAGGGCAGGGTCTGCAACTTTCACCCCTTTCTGTCACCCCTGGGCTTCTAGCCCACTGGCTTATACCCAATAGATACACACAAAAAAGTTATTCAAGTGATTCTGACAAACTTGCACTGTGATCTTAAAACCAACCTATTATATTTTAGTTTTCTTACCTAAAGGCATCCAGTTCTCTGGAGTAGAAAGCATTAAGCCTATTTAAAAATCCAATGCAGTAGAAGGTCTTGCTGTCCAACCCTTCAAATAAAAGTCCTAAATGTAGCTTCTCTCCATCATGATAGTATTAAGACAAACACAAAGCACTGCTGAATTCAGTGGCTGGGAGCAGGGGTCCATGGAGCTGATTGTGGGGGTCAGGGAGCTCTTCTCAATATTTAGAAAGGCCTAAAAGGAACCACACACGCCTCCACCAAGGCTGTAGTGACCGACAAAATACCAGTGTCTCTGCTTTAGGCTGAAAAGATGTCACCATAGTCATCCTATGCTGATAGCTAGGAATAAAACAAAAATTAAACGACAAATTTTACACAACAAATGCAGGTCAGTTGACAAAATACTACAAAACAGGGAGTCTAAGAGCAGATGGGAACAGAAGAGATTCCTACAGAAAGATGACTTTGACTAACTGCACCTTTATTGAATTTTGAAAGACACAGTATGATGCCCAGAACATCCAAATCCTGAATTACATGAACTACCTGGGTATCTTATTCAAAAAGAGAAATCTCAAATGAAGAATCAGATATTACAAAAAATTCTGGGAAAATGTCACAAGTTACCTTCTGCTGTCCCCTCAATCCCCAGCCCTGGCCATGTTAGAAGTGCTATTCCTCAGGCAATTTTCTTTGGAAGAGCAAATCTATACAGTGCCATGGCTGAAGAATGTTCTCCAGTTCCCCTTCCATCATAACCAGCTCCACAAGGCTCATGCAGAAGGCCGACAGGTAGAGCAGCCCCTGAGGCTATTCCTAAAGGCAGTGACCTTTAGACAAATGGAGCAAAGTAGTCCTTTGAGAAGTTGGGAAGACACAGGACTGGAAACACCAAGGGCTCCATTTGGAAACCCGTGAATGCCCCTATCATCTAAGAACTAAGCATGGAGCCACGCACTTCATGCCCTCTGCCATCTGTGATTACGTTTTTATAGCTGTTACCGAGCACTTTGATGACAAGGTTGTTTCATGGCCTCCACAACCGTGCTGATGTGACGTAAAGACTCAATGTCTCTTCACTGCTGCCACCCCAGGGAGCACACTCATTACTTTACGCCAAGGGAGGAAAAAATTCCAACATGGCTAAAAGAAACCACTCAGAGGAAAGCTGATCTGATCTCTTAGAAGTGGCTACGGGCCCTGTGTTAAAGTAAATTAGAGAGATGATGTGTGAAGCACACAATACCTGGGCCTCTAGCCTCTTCTACCAGCTCCAAGTAAACTAAAGAAAAGGGCGTGGCCAACTTGGCCCTGGTTGGCTAGTCTGAGTCAGGGGTTAACTGGGAAGTTAGGTTTAGGAGAAAGTGGGAATGATATTAAGCAGTGCTGAGAGAAAGATCCAGAGGGGTTTTTACAATGGTCTGTATGCATGTGTGTGCATGCACCTGTGTTCAAATGGACACTCATGGAGTAAGGAAAACCCAAAACCCAGGGTGGCAGAGGTCAGCTGGCTGAGGCAGCTGAAGGGGAGCTGCAGAACAATTCTGGTGCCCTGGAGAAGTGGAGAGGCCAATCAGGCCTTCAGGACACAGGCTGGAAGTGGGTAAAAAGCATAGAAAGGCCCAGGGGGGAGCAGAGCTGCAATCAGATCCCTCTGGGGACAGGTGGAGAGGCAATCACAAAGCCTTGGGAGAACACATCAGCAGCCCCTGGGGAGCCTCCTAGAAAGGCCCCTTTCAGGGACAAAGGAGTTCATCTGGGGGCTGTGATTGCCTCTCCAGGCTCAGCCTGCTGGGCTGAACTTGAGGCCGGCCCCCACCCACAGGGCAAAAAGCAGAGAAAGTAGCTCCAGACTTGGTGACTAAATGAATCAAACATAAAACGTGTAAAGTGAACAGTTAGATTTCTGAGTCACCAGCGGAGATGCTCTAGAGAGGAGGCCTGGGGTGAAGGTACCTGCAGGCAGATGGCTGGTGCTAATGGGCTCAGGGGTGGGACGCCTTCCTCTTCCTGCTGGGATTCACTCTGCAGCATCTGGGTAAGGCTTGCCATCTTCTCCTACCTCCTTAACAGGTAGGACTGATGGTTCTCCGAACTGGGCTACAGGCGATGTGCAATGTCAAACAGCAACTGCCTGCAGAGCTTGGACCAACATCCAGGACTCTGATTCCTAAGTCTAATTTTCCCAAATCGAATTGGGATGGGGGTAGGGTGACAAAGTTCTACACTGTCTAAACATTCGACTACCCTAAACTATTTCCTTATTCTACCTTCTGAACATACTCTCCACAAGAAGGTTTGGTTCAGCTTCACTTTTTGTCATGTGAATGAGGAACAGTAGGTACAGGGGAGCCCATATCTTAAGACCCACAGGGCAGGAGTGCAGATGGGCAGACATAATATACGAGCACCACTACTGTTAAGAATTCCTTTGGTTAAGGATAGTGGGTTTCGAACTTTGTACTTCTTTACGTGAGAAGAATATTTTAAATAAATTCTTACAGGGGACCCCAATATATGAAACAGATAGAAGTGAAGCTGCTTTGGGTGACCAGCAGTGAGGGTAAGGAACCCTCACGTGTTCACGTCCCACCCTTCCCTCTCCCCATCAGCCCCTCAGCACTGGAATAGGGGCAGAATCAGTTACAGGGGAAGACACAACGGAGCCCCGGCCCTAATCTCTCTTGAGCTGTGTGTATTTTCCTCTTTGGGCCTTACTTTCTTCAATGGGTAAAATGAGAGGCTGACCTTGAGTGGATTCTAAGGTCCTTCTGATTCTCAAATTCTCAACTTCTCCACAAGCAAGGAGAGAGGTGAGAACAACTGCAAGTTTTTGCTCACACAATAGAAAGATAGCTCAGAAAAATGTACACATAGCAACTGCATCATTTAAATCCATTTTTCTTCTTCTTCTTCTTTTTTTTTTTTTTTTTTTGTGGTACGCAGGCCTTTCACTGTTGTGGCCTCTCCCGTTGCGGAGCACAGGCTCCGGACGCACAGGCTCAGCGGCCATGGCTCACGGGCCCACCCGCTCCACGGCATGTGGGATCCATCTGGACCGGGGCACGAACCCGTGTCCCCTGCATCGGCAGGAGGACTCTCAACCACTGCGCCACCAGGGAAGCCCCCCAGCTTCTTCTTGATAAGAAGGTCTCACTTATTATCAGCCACAGTGATAATCATCATTGTCATCATCTCCAGTGACCTCGCTGAAAAGTTCCAATGCCAGAGTATGACTTTCTTCTTTCTTTTACTGAAACTTTATATTTCATAGTTACATAAGTAGGATCAGGGAGGCCTGGAGGAGCCTACAGTTGATCTATTTTTTTTTTCAATAAATACAAAAATATTTTCAGTGACAGCTTCATCAGATGTTTGTCCTCATACATTAATTTTTCCAGCCTATTTTTGTATTAATTGAAAACAATCATAAAACCCAACATCCTCATCTGCCCAGAGTCAACACAAATGTTTCCTCTGCACTTGATTCCACTCAGAAGCCAACACTTTACATCATCTTGCAAAATGTACCGGCTAGTTTTCATAATGTTCACGTCCCCTTTCATCACCACTTTCAGACTGGTCATAGCTGAGAGAGCCAAGGCTTCTCCCCTGGGTCACCAGCCAAATCTAGGTATCAAATAGCTCCTCTGTCGTCCAGAGTGGGAGGGAAAGGCCTGCCTTTATTCCTATCCCCCCCATGCTCTACACTATAACTGTGCAATTTCCCCACTTTACAGCACATTTTCTCCCTTTTGTTTTGAGCTACAAGTGGTGGCAGAGAAATAGACTCTGTGTTCATTTTATTGAATTACCTATATTTAACTGGGAAAATGGGTGGTTGTAACTCTGTCAACAGGACATGTTCAATTACAATGTGGAACCATGTTTCTTCAGAAGGCATTACCATCTGGTCTCAGCAGTTAAATAAGCACAGCCATGTGATGGTACAGCTAATGAAATTAAATGTGGCACAAATATATACATGGCACACAGAATTCACATTTATCTCTTTAAAAGGATTTTTCCTTGTTGAAAAATAAGATATGTGGGTTTCAAGATCAAGATTGTGGCATGGTTGGCTGGCTTTACTGCTTTCCAAACAATGAAAGTAATTAATCACTTCACGTCTAGGTCAGACAGAATGATTTCATTGTTAGAACCCCAGGCAGCCCCCTTTTTAACCTGCCTGCATGCCCCCCACCACTTAGCACCCCTGTTCCCCTCTAAGAGGCCTGCTTTGTCAGTCTGCCCTGGGGTCACCCAAAGCTCTGGGTGACTCCGGATTTACCTTTATCCTCATCTCCAACCCCTTTAAACCCTCAATTCTACTTCATGGTGAGACGAGGCTTAAATTAGACCCCAAATGTAAAGACCCTGGCGTGGAATAGACACCCGGTGAATATTATTTTTTCCCAATGTCTGTTTCTTTTCCTCTTATTTTGCCTGTCTCAGCCTCTGAGTTAGGTTGTGGACCGGCCTCCCCTGCAAACCTGGTTTCTGGGCCGATGCTAAGTGGAGAACCAAGCTATCTCAGCCCCCACTGCTTATACTCCACCCCGCCATGTACAGACGTCTGTTGTTTTTGTCACCTCATCCTTTCAATTTTCTTGGTAAAACGGTACTCCAATTTTCCTTTGGGAAATATCCTTGCTTCTACTTTCAATGTCTGTGGGATTAACTCCAACTCCAGTTCTAGAACGGGCTCTAACGGGTGTAAGCCAGGAAGGGGAGAGGGTGTTGCTGGGAGGTGCCCATTTGAACCTGAGTTTGGAATCACATGTAAAGTACTTGGACCAAAAGGATGAAGAAAACTAGGGCCTTGTGCCATCTTTTGAGCTCTGGACTAAAGTGGAGCAAGGCTTCAGTGTTACCTGGCCCTGTACTATCTCCCATGATGCTGACCGTTGGGAGGTGCCCCTACGAGGTTGTTCCTGGTACAAACGTCTGCCTGAGCTTGCTGTATCCTTTGAGCACAGTGCCCCAGACTGCCTGGATGTGAGGGCCAGGCTGATGTCCACGGTCTGTGTCTTGTTTGGGGACAGGACAATCTGTCTGCATGGACTCATTTGATAATCACTCACCCTTGCCTAAGAATTTGTATCTACAGGGTAGCCAACTGTGCTTAACAGAAGTGCCTGCAACGTTCAAGTTTGGAATTTTAGAAACATTAGTGATGCGCACTAACATCTACTGTATCCTCAGCGTGGGGAGGACACTGCTCGAAGTGTTTTTAGATCTATATTCTTCCATTAATCCTTTTACTGATCTTATAGACTCTACTCTCTACCCTTTCCAGGGATGAAGAAACAGAGGCACTGAGAGGGTAAGCAACTTAGCCAATGTCTTCCAACAAATAAGTGGCAGTGGTGGGATTCAAACCCAGCCAGCCCGACTGCGGAGCTATGCCCCTGAGCTCCTGTGATAGACGGTCTCAGGAAAATGGCCCTATTTCTTTGGTTTGGCCCTCTTTACAAACATGTGTGGCACTCTTTCACTTGCTTGATTCTCACTTATTTTAAATAGACACCAGTAGAGAAGGCCACAAAATGAAAACAACCACAAGTCATCTGACTACTGGTAGGCATTTGATTAGGATCACCAACGCTATCTTTCCGTGACTGTCTCTGCCTGGGCGTAAGGCTAACGTGTAATTGGCTGCCTTCTTTTGGCTCCACATGAATACAGCTGAGACTTTAGCATCTAGGAGCTACAGAATGCAGAGGATAAAATTCCACAGCTTTGCAGAGGTGTCACACCACACCATGAAGGCCCATTTGCACAATAAGATCAGCCTTGTTCTTCTACCTCATACACTGAACCGAAAAATATAATAGATGGCGAATTCAAAATACGTTCCCTCCAGGGCTTCCCTGGGGGCGCAGTGGTTGAGAATCTGCCTGCCAATGCAGGGGATAAGGGTTCGAGCCCTGGTCCAGGAAGATCCCACATGCCGCCGAGCAGCTAAGCCTGTGTGCCACAACTACTGAGCCTGCGCTCTAGAGCCCGCGAGCCACAACTACTGAGGCCGTGTGCCACAACTACTGAAGCCCGCACACCTAGAGCCTGTGCTCCGCAACAAGAGAAGCCACTGTAACAAGAAGCCTGCGCACCGCAACTAAGAGTAGCCGCCGCTTGCCGCAATTAGAGAAAGCCCACACGCAGCAAAGACGACCTAACACAGCCAAAGAAAGAAAAAGAAAAATACGTTCCCTTCAATTCATTTCATCAGGATTTGGTAAGTCTCACATACATGAATACACTACAATTCACATTAAAAATAATCCCTACAAAGAATTTTTTTTCCTTAAAAAAAGTCCCAAACTCAAGTAGAGTTTATACAAGAAAGTTTGCTGATCTGACAAATCTTCTTGTTAAGTGAAAATGTTAAAACAAGACAATCAATTCAGTCTTTATTTTAGGTAACCTTTTTCTTTTCTTTCTTCTTTTTTTTTTTTGCGGTACGCGGGCCTCTCACTGATGGGGCCTCTCCCGTTGCGGAGCACAGGCTCCGGACGTCCAGGCTCAGCGGCCATGGCTCACGGGCCCAGCCGCTCCGCGGCATGTGGGATCCTCCCGGACCGGGGCACGAACCCGTGTCCCTCGCATCGGCAGGCGGACTCTCAACCACTGCGCCACCAGGGAAGCCCTATTTTAGGTAACCCTTGAATTTACTTCAGTTGTTGAATGTCCCTTCTAATTTCAGGATTAAAATGCTAAATACAAAATTCATTTTTTTCCTAATTAGATTGACCAAATAAGTTTTCCAGGGTTCAAGGGAACATTTCATTTTCATAAAGAGGACCTGAAACAAATGACTTCATTATGGAGATTCTTCATAAACTACAGGGCAATATTCTTGGGGAGCAAACACATCATAATAAATTCTCTTGAGCATAATCTCTTTCTGTGACATGGTTGTACGTTTACTGAATATGTTTCAGGAAACCAGTGTTTCACTTTAGACATGTCCCAACTGCCTGGATATTTATTTGGCCACGTATATTTTTTTCTACCCTATAAATTTTTCAAACATGGAAGTGCCTGATTTAGTCACTGTGGTTAGAAATACTGTTTATTTGGTAACTGAGAGAACACCCGAAGTTGCTCCAAACTACTAAATCAATTTGGTGGCTTATAACCACAATTTTTAAAAATAATGAAATAGACTTTAAAAAAAAATCAGAGTGCATTTGCTTCCTAACTCTTTTCATAAGTATTTAAAACAGCGCTGCTACATTTATAATGATGATTAAGTGAAGCCAACAAGATTCTGCCAAACTTATGGAGAAAGAAAATGAGGGGAAAAGAGACCTAACGCAAAGCTACTCTAATAGGAAAGTATGTGGAATCTTGGTGCTGGGATGTTTGGAAGGGCTTTCTATATTAAAGGGGGTACGACTGCCTCCCAGTTAAGAGTAAAGGTGTTGCAGTTAAACAATCTTGGACTTGAACTGCTGCTGCACCTTCCCTGCCTTTTTCTAGGTGGATAACCCCTTTATTCCTTAGTTTTTCCACCTACTGAATGGGAATAACACTGCTTATCTCACAAAGTTGTGAAGATGAAGCATGATAATACAGGTAAAGCACTTTGGTATCTAGTCATTCATAGGGTAAATGCCATCACTTTGTTAAAATATGCTGGCAAGGATCTAAATTAAGCACTATTGTAAGGTGTCTCCCTGACTGTCTTCACTCAGCTGCTATCACTGTTGATGTTGGGGGGCCCCTGTCATCCCATCCCTGGAAGGAGGCCAGACCCTGGCCCAGCTGCACTGAGCCCTCTTCCTCCACCCATCCCACTGGAACCATCCACTCAGCTGCTGAGATGAGATTTCAAAATGGCCTCTCTACTGGACCGCTAGCATTCCCAGGGGAACTTGGAGCTCTCTGCTGCCAGCCTTGGTCTACCTTCGCCATTTCTTCTTCCCCTTTTCTTCTAAGGCCTTGCTACCTCCACCCAGCCTATTACTTCCCAGTTCTGCTAGCTGTTTTACATTGGACTCACATGCTAGACAACTCACTCCTTGAGAACAGTGACTGCCCTAGTTTTATCCCTCCGTGGTGTACAGCACACAGTAGGAGTTCAACAAATGTTTGCCAAATGAAAAAAATATCTGGATCTCAGATCAAATAAGCTGCCCTCAGTGGACCCTCCCCCATAAATGCCATGATGCAAAATAAAGACAAATTTAATACATGTTGGAAAGTTTGGCTTTTGTATAAGTTTGATAGTGAACTTTACTCTCATAGAATATTTCTATCACAAATGTGAAGGTGGCTTGCGTAGTTATAGCCAGGTTTTATGAACGACCATGCTTCCCTTCTCCACACAAATATAAGGGCACAAAGATGATATTGGAGCTGAATGAAGGATGCCCTTTTCAGATACTAGGAGCTTCCAGAAGGTGATGCTGCAGTGACCTCCTGGGCTTAATTTACGCTGTAGACTGAGGCTCAGTAAAACAAAGTACCAACAGGGCAAAGTTTCTAACTGATTGCATACAGACTTGAGGAAAATAAAAAGGAAACTTCCTGCATTCCAAACTGGTGTCAAGGTTGTATTTCACCTAAAGCAATAGGGAGGTTTAATAATGAACAAATGATTAAAGTACTTAGGGACAGTAGTGTAAAAAGCATAGCCAAACAAGTCTTAATGAGCAGGTTTAGGATAATTTGGTCTACCAATTACATGAGAGATAATTTTCTTCTATTCATTCATTCATTTACTTATTCTTTTGCCTAATTTCTTCAGTAAAATAAAAGTGCCCTCAGGGCAATTTTCAAAGGATCAGTTACTTGGGCCAGATGGAAAAACAGAATGAAGGCATTACAATGTAACCGATTAAAAGTGTTTCTGTAGTGTTTTCTAGAGCTTCTTACCAAAGCCACTCATTCATGGGGCATGTGCTCTGAAGGTGTTAGGTGTTCTGGGCCCTGAGGAAACCAAGAAGAATGAATAAAGACAGAGACAATACACCTTCTGAACTTGGTAGAGACCATATTTTGTTTTTACTAAAACCCCCGCAACAGTAAACACAGGAGGGCCTTAGCAAACACTTTTTAATGTCTACAGGTTTTCCTGCTTCCATTACTGTTCTCTGTCTCACCACAATACATCCTATTTCATGATGTACTCAAAAGTATTTATTTTTATTTATTTATTTATTTATTTATTTATTTTGCGGTACGCGGGCCTCTCACTGCTGTGGCCTCTCCCGTTGCGGAGCAGTCTCCGGACGCGCAGGCTCAGTGGCCATGGCTCACGGGCCCAGCCGCTCCGCGGCATGTGGGACCTTCCCGGACCGGGGCACGAACCCGTGTCCCCTGCATCGGCAGGCGGACTCTCAACCACTGCGCCACCAGAGAAGCCCAAAAGTATTTATTTTTAAAAATCTCACCAAGCTAGCTGGGTTGAGAAACTCCTACGGGAAGAAACATTTCTGTTCTGTACCCTCATCTGTGTTCTTTCATTAAAACAAAAGTGCACATCTGAAATGGGATCTTTATCTTTGGTGGCTACACCTCACAGCATCCCCAGCTCACAAATCCCTCAGCTTATTTAAATATCATAGAGCCTCAAGATTAAAGCCGTCTTCTGTTCAGGAGGCATCAGTGAGAAGATCACTTAGGCCTCAATATTCCTTTCAGTAGTAACTTGATGCACCATATTTTTTTGTACTTTATTATGTCCCACCAGGTTTTATTTATTTAAATCTCAGACCCTTTTGCTGACATGGCAAGACACAAGCAAAAATGTTTTGTAAAACTTAAATGAACCTATAAGTGGACAGTTGTTCTATAAATCTTTAAAATGCTAGGTTATTCCTTAGAAACCACTTTTACAAGGCCATTCCATCTTCCTTGAAAAGAGATAGCATATAAAACACCCACTTTCTGTCCCAGCAGCACCAAAGTGACATCAGGCACAGCGCATTTTCATGAAGAATCGACACAACGTTCAAATCGAACACTAGGCGCCTAACGCTGCAGCTCTGCTGAGTGGATGACGGCAGTAAAGTGTTTAAATGAGAGGTGGGGGGGGGGCTATGTCTCACTTTTCTAAACACTTTCTGGCAAAGCTACCCTACCTGCTGACACTCACGGAACCCTCCTTCACCTCCCCTACAGCAAGCAGCCCTCCAGCCACTAGAATCCCTCTCCGTTGATTCATGCTGTCTCAGAACGCCCCAGAACTCATGGTCCAAACACTTTGAGAATTAACGACAGGGGGGGCGGCAGGGGTGGCCTGGAAACCCTTTCCTAATCGAAACTCAGTCAACCTGAAATGACAGCTTATTAGCCACAGGCCCACAGTTTTAGAGCTCTTAAGTCTTCAGGTCTAAGGTCACTGCCGGACCCGTGTACTCTGAGGCTTTTCTGAGCGATGTTTCATGCTCTGCCTCGACGCTCCGGTCTAGTCGGAGTCCCTGCTCACTGTCCCTGTACAGCCTTCCCCACGCCTGCCTCCCCCTTCCACCTCTCGTGCCTCCACTCTAGCTCACGTCTTTGCTGTGTCACCCTCACTGTCCTCCAGGCCCCGCCCACCTCTGTCCTATGTCCCACCTTTGAATTAATCATCACCCTTTTCTCACAACATTACATTATGTCAATGAGTGCATCTGATGGTTCTCCAGCATGAAAATCTTTATGTGACATGCATAATAGATTTATAAATCATACAGGAGCTAGGGAGCCCCCACGTAACCCTTGAGAGAGCTTTATAAATACCACAGCAGGGGGGCTTCCCTGGGGACGCAGTGGTTAGGAATCCGCCTCCCAACGCAGGGACATGGGTTCGAGCCCTGGTCCGGGAAGATCCCACATGCCACGGAGCAACTAAGCCCGCGAGCCACAACTACTGAGCCTGTGCGCCTAGAGCCCGTGCTCCGCAACAAGAGAAGCCACCGCAATGAGAAGCCCGTGCACAGCGACGAAGAGTAGCCCCCGCTCACCACAACTAGAGAAAGCCCTCGTGCAGCAACAAAGACCCAACGCAGCCAAAAATAAATAAAATAAATCTATAAAAAGAAAAAAATACCATAGCAGGTAAGAACAGTGATCCAAACACTGCCAAACGTTTTTCCCACTGGTGTTTCTAAAGGCGGCAGGTCATGACCACCCTATGATGTTAACTGATCACGATTCAATCTCGATAATTCACAAGCTAAATTAACTTTTTGGAGCCTATACTGACTCAATTCAACAAAATTTTATTGACTGCCTCCCACGTACATGCCTGACACTGCGCCCAGCAATGGCGATACATCAGTAAACAAGACAGACTCAGCCCTCTCCTCTAACCACTAGACAGTAATGACCTTGAAGGCAGAGGCCACGTCCTGGGTACCAGCCTGAGGGAACTTCTAGTAAGTCCCCAGCGCTCCATGCTTCTGCGCACCGATCGATTTCGAGGCTGGAAAGCAGTAGGATGAACACTGCTGCCACTAGAACCCTCACCTGAGTCTGAGTCCTGGGCCTCTCATTTACTGAATGTACAGCCTCAGGCAAAGGACTTAACTTCCCTCTGCTTTTGCTTCCTCAAATGTCAATGGGAAAACCAACAATAATGGATTCTAGTGAGGATTAAATAAGTTAATACATGAAGTGTTTGAAATGGTAGGTAACATGCAGTAGGTGCTCAAAAGATTAGTTATTATTTTCTATACAATGTTCCTGTTAATATCATTAGAAAAAGAAAATGTTTCCCCACTCCTTGAACAAGCATCTCTTTCCCATGGCAAGTGATGAATTCATTAAGATTCACAATCCGCATCAAAAGGTTACAACCTTTCCCTGCAGTGACAAGAAACAATAAAAGGAATATACAAATGCTCTTGCCAACAGACACAAACACACACACACACATTCCCTCTCTCTCTCTCAGGAAAAAATACCCATTTGTACCCAAAAAAACGCCAAAAAAACAAAGCCCAAAAAGTAACCCAACAACAACCCCCCCACACACAAACCTCAGGAAGGGTTTTTTTTTTTTTTAAAAGAAGATAAACAAGGATGAAAGCCATGCCCAGCAGCAAATGTTTCCAGTGTGACCTGGTGAGTTCTCAGCTTCAAACCAGTCAGATCAAGCACTCCCCAGCAGCGTTACCTAGGGGACCTGTCACTCACACATCCAATCCCCTTCCGCTGGCCTCTTCTCACACACAACATGCTGCCAGATGAAGAAATATCACTGTTTTCTTGCCCAGAGTGTTGAGGGTCAGGGGTGGGAGAGAGGGTGTGAGGCATGGTGGGGGTGGGAGTGGGGGCAAACCCAGGGATACCAGCTTTCTGTGTCCACAAAAGACCTGCAGTACAAGGTATCGCACGTTTTTTCTGGAGACCCAATTTCATTCTTGCGCTAGGTTTGGCAAGGAACTCCTTTGGAGCTCCACCGTGGTCTCAGGATCAAAAAACCCGTAGCAAAGATGGAGACCTGGCCCCTTCAGCGTGGGTTGAAAGGAGAGGTGTACAGAGGGTGACCTCGCACTGGCTGGGTGGGAGCAGAAGGCAGCCTGTTGACTTGCAACTGAGATCCCCGCTTAATCATCCAATCCATTGCCCTCTTCTGATAGGCTTCAAGTGAAGAATGATCAAGTTATCTATTTCATTCCATAACTAATTCTGAGGATATATCCATTGAGAGCTAAGCTTTACTTAATCAACCATTTATCACCAAAGCAGTTCTTCCGGCATTACATCCCGTTACACTACTGATTTTCTTTATTTTATAGTAAATTTATTCAGCTTTTAATGAGCTCTGACTCTGTGCAGAGCATCGACCATTTCTCCTGCTCTATCCGTGAACCACAGACTGGCTAACCTTCAGTCCAAAGTTAACAGTAACAGGAAGTACCACAGAGAACGATCTGAGCTGGTAATGATGTGATCACATGTGTACCATTTTAGGAAGAATGTTTACAGTGGAATAGAGAGGGGGGACTTCTTCGGAGGCCAGAACAATAATCTAAGCTGGAGGTAAAAGGACACTTAACCATGATTGTGGCTTTTATTTTTTTAATTTAAAAAATTTTTAAAAATTAATCTTACTTATTTTTTGGCTGCGTTGGGTCTTCGTTGCTGCGCGTGGGCTTTCTCTAGTTGTGGCGAGCCGGGGCTACTCTTCATTGTGGTGTGAGGGCCTCTCATTGTGGTGACTTCTCTTGTTGCGGAGCACAGGCTCTAGGCGCACGGGCTTCAGCAGTTGTGGCGTGTGGGCTCAGTGGTTGTGGCTCGCGGGCTCTAGAGCACAGGCTCAGTAGTTGTGGTGCAGAGGTTTAGTTGCTCCGCGGAACGTGGGATCTTCCCAGACCAGGGATCGAACCCATGTCCCCTGCATTGGCAGGCAGGTTCCTAACCACTGAGCCATCAGGGAAGTCCCGACTGTGGCTTTTAGAATCAAAAGAAAGTTCCAGAGCCAAAAATCCAGGGGGCTATAACTGGCATGGCTCATTGACTGGCTGGATGTGAGGGTGAGAGAGACAATGGACATCTGTGCTTCAAACCTGAGAGACTGTCAAGCTGAGACGGGGACTGAGAAGCTTACTTTGGGTGAAAGAAATGATGATTTCTATTTGAGGAAGGCATCCAGCAGGTGGTTGATGATGTGGCTTTGGGGGCTCCAGAGGGGAGGCCAAAAGCAGAAAGGATAAAGATGGAAAGTGAGGGCATGGGCAGTGGGAGCAAAAAAAAGGCAAAGTAAGAAGCAGTGAACGAGGAACTGTGCTAAGTACTTGGCATGTGTTCGCTACTTTTAACCTCACTTTGCTACTTTTATCCTTTATCCTTTTTCTGAAGAACTATGAGGAAATGTCCTCAGAAACATTAAGCAACTTACTCAGGTTTCCACAGCTAAATAAGTGGTGGAGCCAGGATTTGCTGCTATTAAGTGACATTCACTATTAACACTGGGATTCTTATATATTTGAGGAGAAAGAGGGGAGAACCTGATAAAAACAGTGAAGAGGATGAGAAAGAGGACTGGGCAGGATCAGGAAAGCCATGGGATGGCAGCTCCGGGGGGGGGTGTAATCAGCCAGGCAGGAGGCCACCATCCTCTACTGGACTTTGCCATTGGTGGGTATTAAGAAATTGGTGGGTATTAAGAAATGACACTATGAGCACAATAGGATATAATTTTCAGAGGTTAAGAAGAAAGGATGACAGCAAGTATAAAATGTCTTGACTTTGAAGGGAAGGAGAGACTCAAAATGGAACTAGTTTGTTTTTATTTTTTTAAGATGGAGAAGACCTGCTCAAGTTCACATGCTGAGAGGGAAGGAAGTGGTGAAGGAGTTAGTGGGTATTAAGACATAGGGAAAGAAATGATTGATGTGACAAAGCCATGGAGGAGACAGTAAGGGTTGGCTGAAGAACACGGTTTTGACCTTGGGAAAAAGAAGAACACGTTCTGCCTGACAGCAGAGGGAGTGATGTAAACATGAATAACGAGTCTGACAAAAAATGTTAAATGGAGGAGGTAGAAGTCAAGGGTGATCTGTTTGGACACTATCTATAGATAGCCTATCTATAGACACTATCTATAGTGTCCAAGGCTATCTATAGATAATGAGGTATGATAGGAAAGTCTGGACTGGAGGATTCAAGATGAGAGGAAAAAGTCTGAAGCAACCACTGTGGAAATGGTGAAAATGAGGGAATACTCAGCACCGGGGCCCAGCCAGACTTAGAAATTTGTATCAGATGCAACTGGTGAAGAAAGTTGATTTTCTCCAGCAATTTAACCTATGCACGCATCCATCTCGGCTGCCAGGAAAGCATGTGCAGGAACATCTAGATGTGCACGTGTGACATGGACGAAGGCAGCCATTTGTGAATCGGGGCTGAATTTTAATTCCACCAGCTTTGTGGCCAGGTGGGTATCATTACTCTCCAGGGAAGGAGATGGAAGAGAAGGACCAAATGCCAGTATGTAAGATGGGGGTTGTCCAGTGTCCCTTATTTGTAGCTTTTATTAGTACATAATTGTCTACTCAAAATGTAGCAATGAGACGACCTGAGAGGCAGCAGAAAAGGAAGGAAAGGAAAACTCCTCGCGTCCTTGGGAGCTGAGGGGCTACATCCTAATGAGAGTGCTGTGCACTTATCATTTTAACAGGAGACAGGACAAGGAAATGTCTTCCTGCTTAAAAAGAAAGCAGGGTCTCTCAATAATAACCTAAGGGGCATCGTTATTTTTCTGAACCATCACTCCTACGATGTAAGAGGTTCCAGCTCCAGTGCTGAAATGCGGCTAATGAATTCCGTCGGAGTTCTTTATGGGAGCCTTAGCCCCACCGATGGGCGGCTGAGCTCCACATCCACGGCCCTGCCGTTCCCACATCTCCATGGGAGGATAAGCAGGGCCAATGCATTCCATGCCATGCCCTGGTTCATGAGGCTGGTAGAAATTCTTTGCAATTTCAGGCCACTGCTGTGACATTACCTACACGGCTCCTTTTCCATGAATCTGTTACATCCAACAGGAGGAACCAGCAGGCTGCAAAGGCTGATTGATGCTACAAGCCCGAACCAGGTGTCTCAGCAATGAGGGCATCTACTATGGTTGAACTACTGTGAGTTCATCCATTTGCTTATTATCAGAAATTTTCTGGGTATTTGGAAAGGAAGCAGTGCCAACTTCAGGATCCTCTCCAGACGAAATAATCACTGAAAAATTTAAGATCAATGACTGAATGACCGATGCCACTTATCATATTCATGGGGGGCATATTTACTGTCAAAACAATGGGGTTTTGGTTCAGGATCCTAAAGAGAATCTTTTTGCTTGTTTCAGAACAAGCAGCCTTAAGGTGACTCCAAGTTCATAAAGTCCTTTAATCACAGTCTTTAACCTAATATCAGTCATGCTTAATAAAATGTCTTGGTAGTTTCAAAGCACTTATAAAAACAGTATTTCATCTAATTCTCAGTGCACTGAGTGACCATCTTGGGGGAGGGTGGAACAAGTATTAACATCTTCATTTTACTGACGAGGAAACTGCAGGTCCCTGCCATACTGTCACCAAGGCTGACCTTGAGTACTCTCAGAACTGGGGGACGTCCTTACATTTTAAGACATCTGATTATAATTTCATAGGACTAACTGTAAGGAAGTATTTTACGCTGAGCCTAAGTGCGCTGCCCTGCAATTACTCCCAAGTGGTCTTTCTTTCCTTTGGAACAACAGAGTAGAAGTCCGATTGTAGTCCACAGAAGAGCTCTTCAGATTTTCTTAGTCCCAAATCAGCCATCCACAACTCCAGCAATCTCATGCTCTTTGGTTGTCTCTTTTTTTTGATACATGAAAATGTGTCAAAATCTATTTTTTTCTTGTCCTGTACTGTCCAAGCCATTAGCCACAGGTGGCTATTAAAGTGAAAAATAATTACAATGAAATAAAATCTCAAGCTCAGATCCTAGTCACGTTAGCCACAATCAGCCACGTGTGACTTGTGGCTGCCACAATGGACAGAGCAGCACATATTTCCATCACGACAGAATGTTCTGTTGGACAGCACTGTTCTAAGACCCTTGAAATACTTTTGTCTGAACTTCTGGCCTACATACTCATCTCATTGTGGAACCATCCTTCTTGCTGCCTATTATCAGGACCCACCTTTTCAGAGAGAGCATCTAGTGTATCTGATTTTTTTTTTTTTTTTTTTTTTTTTTACTTATGAGGGGTACTGGTAGAGAAAAGAAAAAGAACTCTACCCACATCCTGTCAGCTTAGAAATACTTAATTGGTTTGTGGGCTGTCTGACAAGCTTTAATATTCTCATCTTTTCAAATCTAAACTCAGCTGGAGGCCAAATCGCTGCCTATATTAAATACACAAAAATTCTATTATTAAAATGGAAGGAAAAGTTCTTTTTACTTAAACTGAGAAAACACAGAAGATGGACTTCATATCTTTACTTTTTACTTCTATGGAGCCTGGGCACAGAGAAGGAAGGAAAAATAACACTCTTTTACTGAGACTTAGAAATTCTTAAATAGTCTCTCACTGACCCTGATGAAGACTTACATTGGCATCTGACCTGGTTGCTTTTGAACTTATACAACTGGAAAATGTGGACACCAGTATGGATGAGACAGTTGCAAAAAATTACAAAATACTAAGGCACAAAGGGACCTATGAGACAATCTAATCCAAAATCCTTATTTGATAAGGAAAAGAGGCTAAGAAGATGTCATTTTGGTCTAGAACCTAGTCTTTCAGTTCCCAGTTCAGGGTTCTCCTGTCCACAGTGGTGCTGACACAGCCACCCAAACATCCACTTGACCTGTGACACTTCATTTGTTTATACCCCATCCTCCTCTACAGCCATCCCTGCCTTCCATGACACCCAATCCTCCAAATTCAGGAAAGCTGCAGTGGGTCCTTCTAAAGTAGTCGAGTATCCCCCGTATAAGATTACCATAAACCACACACAGACAAAGGGCAAGATCTGATGAACGATAGGAACGTTCTTATCCTGATTCTCTCAAGAGTTTCCCTAAAGGCCCTAGGAAAGGAATTCAGGACCCATTTTCAAAGCATTTGTACCACACCGGTGTCAGCTACACCAGAAGTACCCCCAAGAGAGGAAGCTTCAAAAATATTCTTTGGCAGTAAGAAGCAGGAAATCTCTAGAAGTGAGAACGTAGAAAGGGGACGAAGAATTGAGAAATAAGTTAATAATGATGAAGCTATGCCAGTGATGAAAGCAACATCTGAGCACTTACTATGGCCTTGCGTCATCTCACTACAACCTCACACCTACCAGATAGGTACCTTCGCTATCCCATTTGTGGATTGAAGACAAGTGGATCAACAGGCTTGTGTCCCATCATTACCCGCTAAACCATCAACCTAAGTTTTAGAAAAGCTGGTGAGTTGAAGCAAAATGTATATAAACAAACCATGCAGCTTGCAACGTGCGTTTGGAGGGGGAGAGCTATAGGAGCTGCCTTTTGAATTTAATTTTTTTAAACTGGTAAGGCAAAATCTAGGCTTAGGGATCCTTCATTTTAAAGAAAAATCAGGAGAGCCAAACTAAGAAAGCTTGCCATTTTGTTTTAAAATGCACTTTTATTTTTTACTTATACATTTTAAAACTTGTATTATAATAAAATCACCTTGTCATAAAAAGAATTCTAAAGGAAAAACAGAATTATCTTTTGTAGGTTATGCTAGGAGACAATACATCAAAAGGAAGCTGTGTTTGGTGGTGTATTTCCCTCTATGTTCCTGCAGTTTGTCTTCTGAACAGACTGAGGGCTAAGGGAGAAGTCAGAGGGGAGCAAAGGTCTTGTGGTCCACCCAGGCCCTCTGCAGTCTTCTGCCTGGGCTGGGCCTACTCACTGAGGACGCGTAGAATTCACTCCTTCTGTCCTCCATCTCCTACACACCCCCTTGAAGTAAGCTTCCAATCCCTGTAACACTTTGTCTCTTCCCCACAGCATCCAAATGCAAAGATCTGACCCTATAAATAAAGACGCAGTTTGTTTCATCTTTCTTCCACACATTTCAATTGGCTATTTAGTCAGTTAGTAAATCACCAAGGGCAGATAACATTAACCTTTCCCTTACTCTACAATAGAAAGAGAGCTATTATTCTGGTTAAAAACTAAGTAACAATTTGGATTCAGTCTTGGGGTTCCTAGAATCCTTAAATAAAAATGTGAACTTAATTTGCTTCAGAACTTTAATTCCTCTATCAGTTTACCTCTCCCCTCTCAGATCTGTGGGCAAAAAGGAATAGAGGCAACATACTGCAAAGATGAGCCATGTTTCTTAGTCACTAAAGAGCTAATACGCTGTTTATGAAATAAGACTCAGTTGAAAGGATAATGGTTTCTTTTCCTATTGATGCACCTACTTTAATAAGTTTTACTCTAATTATAAACTTAAGACTATGTAAAAACAGTAGTAACATTTTAGATGTAATTCATGGGTTCCAACCAATTACCATACAATAGAAGAATGATTTCCTACTGTGTTCATTACAGTATCTGACATCGCTTTAACTGATCTGAGCCTTCAGTGCTAAGTAGACTATCTAAACAATAATCAGATATGTGGTGTGTGTTGGTTCAAAAAGGATGACATTAGAGACACAAGCCATAGCAAATGCTAATAAAAAGCAGGTTTCTATGTGAGTAAATTTATAGGATTTGGGCCAAAAGGGAAGGTATAGAATCTTGTCCCGAATCCCCTATTCTTCTTATTTTCCTATGCTTTCATGACTTAACTGTATTAGAGAAGTTTGGCATTCTCAGACTCTCTGATTTCCATGCCATCAAAACCTGGTCCTAGGAAATGTCACCAACATATTTAGACTCTGGTCTAAAAGTCGGACGAAGGTTTTTTTTGAGGCTATATGTATATTAATATAGTACGGTTATAAGACATGAAATAAATCACTTTTATAACTATAGACAGGAACTTATCCCACTAGTTCTTTTTTTTAATTAATTAATTTAATTTATTTATTTTTGGCTGCGTTGGGTCTTCGTTGCTGTGAGGGCTTTCTCTAGTTGCAGCGAGCAGGGGCTATGCTTTGTTGTTGCGGTGGCTTCTCTTGTTGTGGAGCACGGGCATTAGGCGTGCAGGATCCAGTAGTTGTGGCACGCAGGCTCAGTAGTTATGGCTCGTGGGCTCTAGAGCACAGGCTCAGTAGTTGTGGCGCATGGGCCAAGCTGCTCCGCGGCATGTGGGATCTTCCCGGGCCAGGGCTCGAACCCGTGTCCCCTGCATTGGCAGGCGGATTCTTAACCACTGCACCACCAGGGAAGCCCTATCCCACTAGTTCTTAACTGATAGTTTTGAAGTACTTTTGGAGCCCTGTGCTCCAAAAGTTCTCAAGAAATTACAGTAATACAGCCATGTGTCTTCAGAGTGTGTATAAGAAGCAGTGGTAATTAACACACTGCCCACCTGATGCGTCTTTCTGAACATAAGCTTTTTTGATCAGGAGTGTTCAGGGCCCTCCTCCTACAGACCCAAGAGGCAATGTCCCCATTTGGCAAGCGAAGACTTGACATTATACTGTCTCTCACTTTTTATTTTAGCCAACTGAAACATCAGTGTGTGCTTCATCTATATGTTTAGCTATACAAAAAAAAAATATTCTTTAAAAATATAGTCAGATACTTCAGGGCATGTCTGAGAAGGGGTATACTTGTGTCTTGACACACTAGTTGAGAACTACCGCTCTAAACAATAGATAATATTTGTGGAGGACTTAATATATGTTAAGCACTGTTCTAAATGGCTTGCATATTTTAACTAATTTTACACTAAATTCTTCTCTTCACTATAGAAGAGGTGTAGTGACAATATTTGGTAAAATTTATTTATAATCACAGCTCAGTACTTCAGGGCAATCCATGGGTTAATTCTAAGGAGAATTTTAGTCACACACTTAAACAACTAGTTTTATTATTTAAAAATAAGCCTTTCCCAGCTTATCTCCATCTGAGAAATGGACAACACAGGAGTCGAAGTGATAAGTTTGCTCTTAAAGTATTCTAAACTTTACCACTGATACCCCTGAGGCTGGCTACATTCTCTCTACACTCCTAGTACATGCCCAGAAATGCTAATGCCAGTGAACTAAGATGGGGTTTTTGCCCTGGGAAACTTTTAAAAACTCGTAGGGCTCATGGGGTTCACATAACAATTCCCTCATGTCTTTCCTCTTACTTCAGAATGGACAAAGCCTGATTGCTGCTCCATATCTAATAACCAGGGGTCTACTCTGACACAATTCTTATTTGAAAGTCTTCAAGTTAACTAAAGCTTGGCAAAATCAGCATGAGAGAAATTTGATCTAAGTTTCAATCGATAAATATTCATTGAGTTTTACCCAAATAAATACATTTTAGATCCTTTTCAAAAAATGATTTTTAAAATAACTACTCTATACTATGGACACAAATCAACATAACTAGTGAAACAGTTCCTCAAAGATTCAAAGTAGAATATTACGCAAGTGAAAACATCACATCTGCTGGGGCAATTATCCCTACTTGATAGATATGACTTTCAGCCCATGGGTTATGGACACCAAAACATAAAGCATTTATGTTGCTAAACTAAAGGCTTTAGGTATATCTCATTTAAAACTCTCAAAAATGCTATGTCAAAGCAAAACATTGTTTTTAGCAGCATGCAGACAGAGAAGACTAAACTGCTTATTTAGGTTTCTTTGTTTACTTGTCCGGGGGACTTGCTGTCAGTAGCTCAGTGACTCTTTGGGATGTGGTTATGCTCAAAGGTGAACAGTTTTTGTTTGTTTGTTTTTTAAAGTTTTTAATTCTTTCTCTAAAAATATTTCAAGGCTAAGGTTATATCCTATATTTTATGGTACTTCAATGAAGTTACCGTTCAAGTAACCGTTCAAGTACCGTTCAAGTAACTTGCGCAGACCCAAAGTTGCTTTTGGAAATCTTGATTACTCCAAGGCAGTGCCCATAGAGAAAGGAGCGCAGGCAAACAGACTTAAGCTGTTCTGTCACTCTTTAACTCTGTGGTCTTGGCCAAATTCAATTAACCTCTCCATGCCCAGTTTCCCCACCCATAAAATATGGAGGATAACGCCCTCTACCTTTCAAGGCTGTGGTGAGGTTTACAAATATTGGATGCAAAGCTCAGAGCATGTCAGGCACATAAGAAAGAGTCTAGTGGACACACAGCTATAATTTTTAACAGCTGCCTGCAAGCACTGCAGTATGTCCTTCGTGAAGACAAGAATGCATCTGAGATCTTTCTTTTTTATAATAAAGTGTCAGATTTGCTAAGCCCACTTATAAAGTCAGGAGGCAATGGAGAGCTTTTAATCACCATCAGGGATACCTGCATGTCTAGTACTTTAGCAGGGATGCTCGCCAAGGCTTTCAGATTGATTCACGTGGCAGAGCACCTGGAAATCATGTGCTTACTCTGTGCTAATGGTTGTGGAATATCCATTAAATCCTGATATGCTTGTTATATGAAATAGGCACAATTTTACTCATAAAGTACATAATTATCTTACATATTTTTTTAAAAATGAAAGATAGTGTCCTCCTCAGAACAAGCTGTCGCGTTATTATCCAGAGTTAACAGTTGTTCCTTTCCGTATTTGTTACTTGATTACACAAGAAGGCAAGGCTTACTACAAATATGTATTAGAAAAACATGTATCTAAAATAATTTTACCCATTTACTTGTTTTTTTTCCAACCTTTCAGTGGCAAAATGGCAGTAATCATTTGCTTATAGACAGTGAAATGGCTTAGCCCCGCTCACAGCAAAACTGTTTTGATGGAAGCAAGTTTGAGAACCACCAGGCTCAGGATCGTGCAGTAGATTTTTCCGAGTTCTGTCTCATATCTAATCAAACCTCCATAGACTTACAGACCTGGTGCGTCCAGCTACTCTCAGAAATGCCTGCAAAGATCCACAATTTAACTTTGTGCCTTGAGTTTACATTGCCAAACAAAATGATGACAAAGGATCATCCATCTCTCTCCCTCCCTCCCTCACTCCCTCCCTCCCTCCCTTCCTTCCTTTCCTCTATGTGTCATAAGCTGTGCTGCAAGTCTTGTGAATCACACTGTCCACTGTCTGTTGTTTTAAGTCTCTACATTTTCTTCTCAGTGGTTAGTGACAAAGAAACATTTCTTTGTTCTGATAAACTTTACTATTTCCTTTCAATACATAATACAATACAAGCTGTAAAGGGAAAAATAAAGATGAATTCCCGCGTTTTGTACAGGCTGCAAGAAACTCAGCCTAAGTTTTGTGCTCATTTGCTTCTTTTGGCCTAGGTTGTCTGATATAATTATTTTCTCTTTCCTGAATCCTTCATTACATGGTTAGTGGTCTTTTGCTTACTGGTTTTACACTTACTATGTGAATCTTTTATTAGAAATGTCCTCAAGTCTGACAGTATATACTCAGTGGACTTAATACATATTTTCTAAGGCTTTAGCAGCACGAAAAGGTGGGAAATTAGAAACTTGCTCTGTGTTTGACACAATGTTGTTTAAAGTCTGTCTTTCCTGCAGACAATCATCTCCAAGGAGATCAGCATAGGTGGCTTGCTGGATTTTTAAACTCTATTGCCTAATTAAATCTCTGCATTATTCAAAATTTTAACCAATATTTTAATTAATGTTTATGGGTTACTTGTCACAAATTGAAGAAATCAAAGTATGTTTCTCTACTCAATACAATTCCAAGTAGAATTTCTTACTGAACTTGTGCCTTTCTACTAAAAGGGAAATTGGAGAGAATCCAAATTCAATATTTTTATGAATGCAAAGATGTGGACGTACGTTATTATAAATCAAACACAAGGACTGATTTTTATATGGTGAAATACCTTTTTTAAAAAAGGGAAAGCACAGAGTGCTTTCAGTGGGCACCTCCATTTGTCACTGGTAGCAACATAAACTGGGACACTGACGTGAAACGTGACGATCTAGAGCACATTTCGAAAAGCTTCATTGTCTTTTACTGAATAATTTTGCAAGGAGGTATTTATTCAAAAATATAATCACTGAGATACAACGTTTTTCATAATAATGATGAATTGGAAAAACCCAAATATCTAAAAACAGGTTATACAAATAATGGCCTTATCGATACAATAGGATACTGGGCGGTCATTAAAAATCAGGCTGCGAAAATATATTTAAAGACCTTGAAGAAAGTTTATGTGAGACGCAGAGAGAAGGAAGACTAAAGTGCTTATACCCCAAAACACTGAGTGATCACCTCTCGATTTTATTATAAGCACAATTTTTTTCTTTGAAATTTTCTGCATTTTCTGAAATCTCTAGAATGCAACTATATTGCTGCTATAATCAGCAAACCAAAAAATTCTATTGAAAGAGAGCCTTGGGCTTCCCTGGTGGCGCAGTGGTTAAGAGTCCACCAACCAACGCAGGGGACGTGGGTTGGAGCCCTGGTCCGGGAAGATCCCACATCCCGCGGAGCAGCTAAGCCCATGTGCTACAACTTAGCCTGCACTCTAGAGCCCGCGAGCCACAACTACTGAGCTCATGCACCACAACTACTGAAGCCCATGCGCCTAGAGCCTGTGCTCTGCAACAAGAGAAGCCACCACAATGAGAGGGCTGCGCACTGCAATGAAGAGTAGCCCCGCCAGCAGCAACTAGAGAGAAAGTCCACGCACAGCAACGAAGACCCAACACAGCCAAAAAAATATATATATATAAATTTATTTTTTTAAAAAAGAGAGCTTTTGGGTATTAGCTTTTTTTAAGGGGACCAGCCTTGCTCTCACAACAGCAGCTTTTCCTCCTCTGTGTTTCTCTGCAAGAAGTCTGGAGGGGATGTTCAAAAGACACTCAACCCAGAACTGAGCATCAACTTCAGACAAGGCATCACACCCCAAGTAAAAGTTCCTGGGAAATTTCTACAGGTTGCCAACACTGCCCTGGCAGTGAAAAAATGAAAAAAAATCATCAATTCTGATTCAGGGCAACTCTGCCTGCTGTGGGGCACTTTGAATCACATTAAAAGACATATCTACATCAAGTAAAATGCTGAGGCATAGTTCAAAGCTGGCTAAATCTGAACCAGCAGCCAGGTAAACACTATCACCCATGGCTCCTGGCCTCAGTTTCCTCACTTGCTAATTGGGGTCTCTGCATGACAGACACGTTAAACTTCCATCCTGCTATGAAGTTCCAGGGTTTTATGATAACAGCCTAAGAAAGGAGACAAACTGGGATAATGCTAAGTGAGAAGAAGACCCCCTGCTGCTGCTCACAGAATGACTTGCTGGGATTCCCGTGCTTTAGGCAGGAAAGTGGCAGCAGATGTCTGCAGTGTTGGTGATGAGCACTGAACTGCAGGGAGGAATCAAAATGCCATGCCCTGAGATCTAAAAAGGGTGGCATGCTGGGCCGGGGAGCGTGCTGGCTGAGTCATCTCATCTAGAGCAATGAGAGATGTAAAGCAGGGCCCAGTCAAAGAATGTGGTTAGAGCAGAAAGAAGCCTTTGATGCTTCCCCTTCCTCTGTCACACCACAGTCTCCAGAGAAAAAGGAAATGGCAGCATGTACGTCTAAAAGAAGATGTAAGGACGAAAAAGATGGTTTTGTGTTTCTTGCTTTGAGAGGGGTGAAGAAAAAAGAAGGGTGCAGGACACCAATAAAGCCCTTCTGGCAATAAGGACACATGTGCAATGCAGACTGAAAGGCTCATTTCTTAGAGAGGATGTGGGGGCCCATAAGGTGACCTTTATAAGTCTCTGAATTATATGCCTTCTCTGGGGTGTCTTCTATCTAGAACTACTGTAACCCACAGGGGATTAGAATGGATAGAGTCTCTGTCTTTTCTCTGAGTTATTGTACTAGCAAATCAAACAAGAGCAGAGTGTGGCCAAATGAAAACCCCTGAAGCTGGAACAGTGATTATGTGATGCTCTGGGAGACGCAGCAGGATGGTGTGTGAGTGTCTGTGTGTGTCTGAGTGTACCAGTGCAACATCTCCCAGTTGCTAGATCAACCTCAGTTCCCTTCTACCCAGTGGTACTCACTTGGGGATCTCCAATCTGCCTTCCAGGAACTGCATCTGTCCTTGAACGGGCAATTAATGTGAGCCCATTACAGATCCCTGGGGCCCCTGGTAGTGGGAGGAGGGCAGAGGCATCTACAGAAAGGTCAGGAACCTCATGAGGACAGGAGAGACACTGGCCTGGTAAGATGGAGGGGAAAGCAGTAACTCTGTCACCCTCTACTAATTCAAAGTGGAGAGGGAGGGGTGGCCTGTGGACGGCTTCCAGCCTGCCTGCTACTGCACAGCTGAGCACATGGCAGTGTGACTACATGTATGTAAGTGTTGCAGGGTCCTTTCCCATGTGGAGTGTTATACAGGTTTCCCTGAACCCGAGTGAGACTCTGGGAAGAAGCATTTTGCCTCCCAAGAGTCTACCCCTAGGTGAGAGCAGCCTCACTGATAAACTCACAGCCACAGGGGAGCTCAAAGAAAACTGTTCATCAGGGCCTGGGCTAACTGCTGATTTGTAAAGAGAAAGCATGTACTAGGACAGGATGGAAATGATGGCTAAAGGAAGCATCTTCAGAAAAGAGTCACCATGCAGGTGTGGGCAGACATACACCCACTCCTTCACTCACGCACCCACCCCTCACTCTCTCCTGGAGCCTCCTGAGGATTGAAAGTCAGGCTGAGGACAGAAAAAGCATGAGCCAAGGCAGACTGACCAATACCACCTAACTGTGCTCTTAACCAAGACCCCTGGTTTAGTCTTTAATGTAACAAACACACTAACACAATCTGGCGGCTTTATTACTGACAGCACCCTACATAGTGGTGGATGGATGGTGGGAAGGATACCAGCAAGAGGACAGGAAGAAATCAGGAGTAGTTTTAGAAGACAGAGAGGACAGGAAAAGGATGCATTAAATTAACTCAAGAATACAGGCAGTTGCGGGACTTCCCTGGCAGTCCAGTGGTTAAGACTATGCCTTCCAATGCAGGAGGTGTGGGTTTGATCCCTGGTTGGGGAGCTAAGATCCCACATGCCTGGAGGCCAAGAAACCAAAACATAAAACAGAAACAATATTGTAACAAATTAAATAAAGACTTTAGAAACAGTCTACATCAAAACAAAAAATTCTAAAAAAAAAAAATTTTGGAAAAAAAAAAGAATACAGGCAGTTGTGATTATATGCGTTTGAAGGTAAGGGTGTTTTTCAATGACTAAAACACTAAAACAAGTTACAGAATTCAACCCAGTTTAGCATAACTGTAACTTATTGTGGGGTCTATAAACTTAATCGATGCCTTTGGTTTCCAGGGCATTGTACAAACACTGGAGCTCCATAAATAAATATTAGACGTGTCTGTCAATCTCTCCTTTTGGGAATTGGTATGGCAGGCTTTTAAAAATGTATGTTCGTATCTAAACATCTTCATCCATTATGAAATTTTTAAAAATTTAAGCCTTAAAATTACCTATACTGACTGATTTAAAAGTTATTAATTATAAGATTACAGCATGGTGGCGGGGGAGGTAGGATGGAGACGGAAGAAGGGAAAACACATCTTCTCTTAGAACCTCACAAATGCCTCATGTTCTCAAAGGCTCAACTTTATGGGTTCAAGAAGATGACTATTTTAAGAGATGCTTTTTCTATTTTATTTTAAAACAAAAAACTCCTGAGCCACGAAAACCCAATAACAAAGACCAACACATACTGAAATACTTCATGTGTCTAAGAAGTATAAAAATTAAATGAAAGCGGTACTGAGTCTGAAATTTTATACCAACTTATAAAATGAAAAATAAACTTTTTTATGTGCTCATGACCAATAATAGCCTTTAACGTATATGATCCCTCATTTAAGCAAACATTCATCAGGAAATTATTGTCAACAGTAATACAACACACTGACTGGCTTTCCTCCCCTTCTTCATACTCCAATATATCAGTATGAACACAACTATGCACATAAATAAAATGTAATTTAGACCAACTTATGGGAAACTTCAGTTTGAATTATTTTGAATAATTTTTTTTTAAGGAATACAGAATTATCCTCAAGTCCAAACTGTAATTCTAACTAACAGCTAAAAGATCTTAGAGGACAGATTTAATAAAGGAAGACCAACCATCAGAATCTTAAGAACTTAAAAAGCTGTTGCTCTTAGAGCCAGTTAAACATAAGACGATTAAACCTCCCCCTACAATCTCTGCAATATCCTTTATAATCTCACTTATTTGTTTAGCAAATTAATGAGGTTTTACAGTATTGCTGAGAACATTATGTGTCTGCTTCCCAAAAGTCCACGCTTTAGTAGTCTTTCTAAATTGAGAAAATGTAAGCCTGTATGTACAGTAACAAATAGGTGAAAAATATTTCCTGGAATGTTGAGCTCAACTGCTTCCCAAAACATCACTCTTCCCTAAGACACTGGTGGCACTCTGGCTTGATGGCTTTAATGGTAGCTCATCAGTATCCAAAAACGCTCCAAAAGATGTGTTCTCCTACTCCCATGTAGTGGTGAATAAATTAGTAAAATTCAAGGCTGCTCTGTGCTGAAAAAGCATGGGAGACTCTGAGAAGCATTCACATTTATTCCTTACTATTTATATTAACACTCACAAAAGTCTGTAGGCAGGCACACCAAGGACAGGTGTCCTGCCAGATGAGAGTTTGCTGTAATACTTTATTTAATATGGAAAAGGAGGAGATGCACTAAATATAATGTCCTAGGCTACAACGTTATTTGACAGCTGCCTCTCATGTCTGACCTGCCTCTAATAACATTTAAACACACAAAAACATATAGACATCTACATACATGCAGGATACAGCATGCTACACCTGTGTGTATGTGTGTGCATATAAAACAACCTGACATGTAAGATTCTTATTTTTTTTTATAAACAAGGAAATCATAACATCTTGCAGATGCAAGTGATTTCTGTATCATTGACAGATTATATGTCAGACTGTGTGTTACGGTCTCTAATTTAAGGAGGAAAAAAACAACAACAATATAGCACCTAGGCTTAAGTCTTATTAAGACTGGCTGATCACTATAATCAAATAGAAAGATTGAAAAACAAAACCAAACAATCCTTAATTAAGCCAAACTCTGGAGACACTGTTTTAAATATAAATATAAATATGCTTAAAATATAAATATGTTTAAAACTCCTTAGCTGATGACCACCCACCAGGTTTGGAAACCCGGAGCTAGAGCAGAAATGGCGCTGCGGTGGGGTGAAGGACACATGGGCTGCAACTGGCTCATCTTCTCGCTAAGGGTGTGGAATCCAGCAGGGGAGTGCAGACTGCACACTCAATGATGCCTCACACAAACCCAGCAGTGAAAATGCAAAGGCCACACACTCACTTTCAAGCACCTATTTTGGGGAGCAGTACTGTCTTCCCCATAAACTTTTGAGAGAGTAGAGACCTTAAACGCGGGCTCCAGAGAGGAAGGAGCTACAGCAAGTGACTATCCAACCACGATCATTTAAGAATGCTGAAAGGATGCAGTCTGAGGACAGGTTTGACATGAGTCATCACATGTCAGAGAAAATTAACAAAGTTTGCCTTGAGGCACAAAGAAGAGGCTGGAGGTAAGTTTACCTAAATGTGCCAAAGAAGTGTGGAGGCAGATAAACCTGGTGTGTTACAAAAGGATGAACAGAGCAGAACAAAAAAGTGAAAAAATTCCATTCCATCTGTGCAGTTCTAAGCCTAAAACATGGCAATCTTTATTTGGAAAAAAAACTAATGAAGATCATGGAACGTGAAATGACTTTTCATCAACGTTTTTCTCTAAAAGAAGCATGAATTTGCATTTTCGTTGAACTGATCAAATGTTATCTAAGAATTGCTTAATTGCCTTAATGGTTTAATTCTATTTGCTGCCAATCTGATTAGCAAAGTGTGTGTCTGTGTGTGCACTCGTGTGGGCTGGCATTAAACGGGAGGATGAAACCTATTACTGAAAGAACAGCAGTGTGGAGCTGCCTGGCATTTGGTTAATTGAGAAACCATGAGTGGTGTGAGAAGGTCACTCTATCATTTATTTTAATTTCTTCTCTCTTGTCTTCTCAGTCATTTGTTCACCTTAGGAACTTGCCTTAGATTTGAGACCGCTAAGAGCAGGTGTTAATTTGGGTTAAGGAGAAGGTGAGCCCAGGTATTCCTGCCAGTGTTGTGATTTAATAGGAAGCTGGATATAATTTAATAGATCCTTTGAGTCTCAGTCAGACCTGGTTAATATGGATTGAGGAAACATCTTACAGAAGTTAATACATACATTAATCCCTGGGGACCTTGCAACAATACATAACCTAACAAAGTAAAACTAATCTCTTTCAACCTGCACAGGAGTATGTATTGGTAAAAGCTCTGGAGTAGTTCCTTTAGGGCAGGGAAAAAGCACTGGACTGCTTATTTTGGAACCAGTTCTGACTCTGGAGGAAGTCACATTCTGTCTCTGTATCTCAGTGTCCGCAACTTCAAACCGGAATGATTGGCTTTAAATTTGTTTTTTAAAGGGGCCTTGGATTTTATAGGTGTATCTCAGAACCTGCACAGGAAGTTCAAGGGAAGCCGAGAAAAGGAGATTCTACCCCCAATTCTGAGCTCCCTCATCCCCCTCTGATTTAACTGGAGACTCTGCACATCAATCAGTTTGAAGTATTGATATGCTAGACAAGATCAGGATTGAAAAAATATTTCTTAGGCTCTAAATATTTGATAACCACCGGAATAGATGAATTCTAAAATTCCGTATAATTTTAATAAAGTCTTCCCTCTGAACACCCTGTTTGTCCTGCTAGGAAAATTCAACTTCCTTTTCACAACGTTTTGAGCTCCAATGTCTTCAAGACTTAGCTCAGGGCTTCCCTGGTGGCGCAGTGGTTGGGAGTCCGCCTGCCGATGCAGGGGACACGGGTTCGTGTCCCGGTCTGGGAAGATCCCACATGCCACGGAGCGGCTGGGCCCGTGAGCCATGGCCGCTGAGCCTGCGCGTCCGGAGCCTGTGCTCCGCAACGGGAGAGGCCACAACAGTGAGAGGCCCGCGTACCGCAAAAAAAAAAAAAAAAAAAAAAAAAAAAGACTTAGCGCAAATGCTATCTTTTCTCTGAAACCTCCCTCACTAGGAAGCTTAGCTGTGCAGGGGACTTCTCTGCTGGAAAGCAGTTTTGTGGCTAATATTTAGCCAAAGAGTACTCTTTCCTAAGCTTAAGATACTAGATACTCTGGTGATTCGGGTAAGGATTCCATGCTTTGGACTCTGAGTGATATAAGGAAGGGTTAAAAGTAGACCCAGGGCAATATATGTCAATAGCCTTAATATGTTCATTTCCATTGATGCAGCCACAGCACTGACAGGAATTTATCCTAAGGAAATAATGACAGATATATATAATTATTTATTACAAGGAGGTTCATCGCAGCACGGTTTGTATGGTGATAAGGGTACAAAATAAGTAGAAAAATCTAAATGTAGAACAAAAAGGTAAAAACATGCACAAAAATAGTTAAATAAAGTTTGTACTTTGAAATAACATACAGTTATTAATTATTATGTGTTGGAAAAATATCTCATAATGTGGGAAAATGCTGATTATGTAACATTAAGCAAAGACGGCAGGGCACAAAACTATATATAAAATATGCTGACAATGCTGTTCTCCATTATATCTACTCAAAGAAAATATAAAAAGAGAAGTAAAATGATTGTTACATTAATTTTCTTCATTATACATTGTGTGTCTTTCAAAATTTTTAAAATAGATACTTTTCACTTTTACTATAATAAAAGCTATTTTGTTTCCATCAGCTTTCTCCAATTCTTCACCCACGTGATACTCCCAAAACACAAATGTTTGATGAGTCGAAATCTACTACTTTGAGAAGCTTGAAGACCCGAGTCCTAAAGGCCTAAAGAGAGCTGATCTTAAATAATGTGGGGAAGATTCTTCTAGAAATGGGTTCTGGTCTTCACTCTGCCACAGCTTACCTGCATGGCTCACTCAGCAAACAGCTTCTGGTCTTGGGGCTTCAGTTTTGTCATTTGCAAAGGAAAGGTGCATATCTTACTCTTTTTTTCTATCCCCAGTGTTTAAAACACTAGAAGTTATCAAGAGTGTATGTTAACTATCATGTGGATCGATGGATATAAAGATGAAAAGAGGAATGGTGTGAATGAACTATAATGAAACAGATTTAACAAAGATAAACTAAAATTCTAGGCTTCTTGATTCAATTCTTCTTGATTCCATAATCTACATTATGGACGTATATGGGAAAAGAATCTAAAAAAAGAGTGGATATATGTATATGTATAACTGATTCACTTTGCTGTACAGCAGAAACTAACACAACACTATAAATCAACTATACTCCAATAAAATTTTTTTAAAAAATCTGTATTATGAGCTATCAGGCCACAAAATGAAACTTAAATCATAAATAGGGAAGCCTGGTTTGTTTTCTTCTTGATCCTCCCAAGCCTAAAGTTCTGTACCTTCACAGATCCATCAACATCTGAGACTAGCACCTGAAGGAAACCTCAGATTTCACGAAGATGAACTGGGGTTACTGTCTATGAGCAGGTAGTGAAAGCCAGACTCTGAGGTGGGAACAGCTGAGTTGGAAACAAAGACAATCCAGTAATGTTCTGATGATCAAAGCCAGGACATGAAGACTTAACTGCATGAAATATGCAGCTTGCAAAGGTATTCAGGTTGCAAATTGCAGCTCCAAGCCCAAGACACAACAAAAAAAAGCAAAATCTATCAAGGGCATCTGACCTGAGACAGAACTAAGATCTTTTTATAAAAAGTGAGGAGTAGGAGTCAGCATTCTAGAACAGAACAGGCAGGACAATATCCCCCAAGTGATACTCAAAGATGTGGCCTCCACCAGGTCTGAGGAAGAACAGACTGACACATCTTGGTCACTAGGCTGACTCTGACCAGAGCAAGGTATGTCTTGGAGGCTACCAGATAGATGGATATAGGTTCTATGAAAGCACATAAGCTCAGTGATTAAAGCCCATCTTAATGGACCCCTAACTTGCAATGAGGACACACACACACACAAAAATAAGGCTGCCTGCTATTCTTATATACTCCAATTCTACTTTATGAGCAGGGAGCAGAAAAATCGAGAATACGTTTTGCCCTTCATCTTTCTAGCTATCAAAGGTTTTCTAGGTTATGCCACAGCTATGACTGTTCTCTTTTACACAGTGACATCATTTCTAAGTGAGTAGCTTAGTAAATTTAGAGGAGCAAACTACTCTTGCGTATGGTCTTCAAGATCTATAATGGAAGATAAATCCTGTTAGCCTGGGCATGGCAAGGTAATTATTTCAACGGCTACATTTCTGTGGAACAAACAGAACCATTCCAGGCTTATGCAGTTCCTATTTAATGGAGAAGGGAAGAAACACTATGCTCACCATGCCCAGAACACTGGCTGCCACAGGCCAGTGTCAACCAGAATGGAAAAGAGGCCTTATCTGTTATCGCCACTGGATATCAAAGCCCTCTGGGCTCCATGTGTCCATATGCACCTGTCCAAACCAGCCTGTAACCAAACGTTGCTGAGCAAGAAGCAGAGGGAAAACTATCGTGGTAGGAACATCAGGGCATTCTGGATGCAAAGCAGAAGCTTATCCTTTTTACTGCTGCAGCTCCAGAGAAAATCAATTTTGACACAGAACTGCCACTTTACAAGCAAATAACTATACTTTCCAATAACCTAATCTGTGCAAAGCCTACTGAAAATTCCCTGAAGAACCAGTAGTTAAAACCTCCATTAAATCAAAGGGTTTAATATGGGAAGGGAAGAGAGGATGCAGTTTGACTTGGGAATGTAATGGACTCAGTGGGGAAATAAATATGTTGTTTTATGTGTACAGTTACAGAATATGAGAACACGGCATTCATTTCAAAGGGAATTCTCTTGCTGTGCAACTTACTCCTAAACAGATGTGATTTTTGCTTATTCAAAAACATTTAGGTAACAATTACAGCATAATAAATTATAATTGCCATCATCTTCCAGCTACGTAACGCCTTCTGTGCAAACACAAAGAAAAGGCAGTCACACAAAACTATAAAACCCATTTTCAGGGAGGTTCTGCAGCCTAGATTCAAATAATCTACATTATTCTCACATAAACACTGCATTGTGCCTCACATATATATATATATATATATATAGATAGATAGATAGATAGATATAGATATAGATATAGATATAGATATATATCCTGCTGTGGCATGGGAGACTACCTAGCAGATAACTAAGGTTTGTTAATCACAGGCTGGAATGGTCCCCAGCAGGGTAGTCTTAGGGGGGCCAGGAATGCCTTCCAGCCCTCAAATATCTTCTTTTACAGTCTTCATCCACCATCTAACACTCCACTATACAGAGCTTCAATCCATTGGTCACTCAAATTCAAATACTCCAAGAGAGGTAGAATGTTACACAGGCAATAGTGTTTTTAAAGCACATTATAATTAATGTACCTGATTTTCAACAGGACAGTGTACTGAGGGCAGCGGGGGGAATGGGGCACTATCCAGATCCTCTGATGGCAAGAAGGATGTGGAAGGAATGGCGACCGTGAGATGGGGCAACAGTGCACACTTTCCAAGGATGACAGGTAACGTGCCAAGTGGAACTGGGGAGAAAAGATATTCAGGGCGAAAGAAATGGCTCTGACATTCACGTATTTGTCCAAACCCCTCTTAATGCCAATTGGTAATTTCACATGGTGATGGAACTGAAATGTCTTCATTCTGACCAACAAAGCATTGTCCTTTATCTTCCATATTTACCACGGAACATCTCTGTAGGATAATATGAATAAGATGGTAGATGGCTTATCTTCAGATGAGCAAGCTTTTCCCAACTAACTGAAAAACCAAATAAAGTGATAAAAATGGGAGTTAGGAGATCTAAGTTTTACTCTGAGCTACTACTTACTAAACACTGCCTAATGGCAGTGGCTAAGCTCTCCTAACCGCTACATCACACAATATTCATTCCACCACTGTTTACAGAGCACCCTGCATATTCACTTACAGAAGCACTGGGAAATGAAATGAAGAGCACACAGCTTCCTTCCCCTTGAGAGGCTCACAGTCTACAGGGAGAGATACCGATGGAACAAGTAATGACTACATGGATGAGATCAGTGCTGTAAAGAGGTAAGCACGAAAGATTAGGCAAGAATAGGGAAGAGACCATCTACTTGCTCAGAGGGCTCTCAAGAGGGCTTTGCAGAGTTGGTGTGAACTCTTGAAGGATAAGAAGGTACTTGCTAAGCAGAGTAGAGAGAGAATAACACGTACAATGGCGTTTGCAAAACGAAGATAACATGTCTGTGACAGTGCTTTGTGGCCCATAAAGTGCTTCACAACAGTGGTGTATTTATACTCTTAATGGAAAGCTGCATGAGTTAATAAGGGTTCTCCTCACTCAGAGGGGCACCATTTTGATTTAGTTGCATCAGAACATAAAGAGACCAATTTAAAAGACCATCTACTCACAGAGCATTTTAAAATTCCTTCTCTAACTAGAAGGTAACCATCTCACAACCAGAACTAAAGAAAAATGGAAGTAATTGGAAGCATTAATGTCTCATTTGCTAGTACTCTCTCACAAAGCTCACTATAATCTACATTCCAATCACATATTTCATTCTTCATTTGGAAGTTCACACCAGCACTCTATTCCACTTTATGAAATGTATAACCGTAAAGGAAAGAAAAATATCTTGCTTGCTGAGTGGGTGACATGTCTAGGATATTGGAGCTGATGGTGTGCTTCCTGAAACACTTTAATCATTTCTGACCCCTGAAACACACTCATGCTTTTACAGAATCATTAAGAAACTCTGAGATCTGAAGTCCCGCTGGTGAGTGATGTTGAGTATGACCATACTTTCACATAGGCGTTTTGGTGGGAAAACAGAGCAGGTGATGGAGACTTATGGTAAGGAAAGTCTGTGCAGGTAAAATGGCCATTATATGTTCCATGACATGAACAAGAGATTTAAGAGCCAAAGTACAGGTATCCTCCACTTTTCGAAAGTTTGCTTTACGTCACTTCACTTTTACAAAAGACCCACGTCACTACCTGTTTTTGCTAACAGAAAGACATCCGAAGAGGATTTTGCACTTTTGCGAAAAAAGGTGAAAAGCAAAAATAGCCTTCAGGGTTTGTTGTGCAGTGACCCGTTATAGAGGCAGCGTGCACTGGAGCAACAAGAGTGGCCCCGCCAAGCTCCTTCCCAGGGAACCACACTCAGCATTTCAGCATCCAGCCTCCATAGCTTTCAACTGTGTCTCTGAGCATGTGTGCTTTATCTCAACTTATTTTGTGCATCTGTTAGGAAGATGTGTCCTAAGGTAATTACTTCTTTGTGCCATTTGGGCTTAGGAAAGGTTTCACAGGAACGCTCTACTTTCAGATAGCAGGGGAACCTGTACTTGACTAGCGACTCCACGAAGGCAAGGACAACCTGACTGCTGTACTCCCCAAATTTAGCACAATGCCTGGCATAAGGGGAACAGTCAATAAATATTTGTTAAAGTAGTAAAGATTAACTTTTGGGGTAACCAAAGACTACCAGTAGGTCCACAAAATCAATTCTGTGAGTCAGCAGAAACTTTTAAAAAGTACAGATAATTTAAATCAGTAAAAACAAACAAATAAATAAATAATCAGTGTTAAATCCTGATGAGGTTGAAAAACCTGACACCACAAATGATGGCAACACCCTGAAGCAACACCTTCAAAGTGTAAATAACAGTTTTGTTTATACTTCTTGACCTGGGAGAATAGAGTGGTTTCCATCTAAATGAGAAAGTTCACCAGGCTCCTTAATATTTATTAAAAAATCTCTCGTATCAGTTTATCTTATTTTTCAACCTTACTAATCTATTCTTTTTTTTTTTTTTCTTTTTCTCTGTGGTACGCGGGCCTCTCACTGTTGTGGCCTCTCCCGTTGCGGAGCACAGGATCCGGACGCGCAGGCCCCGCAGCCATGGCTCAGGGGCCCAGCTGCTCCACGGCATGTGGGATCTTCCCGGACCGGGGCACGAACCCGTGTCCCCTGCATCGGCAGGCGGACTCTCAACCACTGCACCACCAGGGAAGCCCACTAATCTATTCTTGATCAGTGGGATGGAATATGAACACCCCTAGAAAGTTACTGATTACAATGAACCATATTCACCTGAGGAATACCTTTACTTACTTCAGTTTCAACTACTGCCTTGAACTTTCATCAAAGGTCAGAACTAAAATAATGAATTCCATGTCTGAATTTTTCAGGAATCTGTAACTGAGGACAATGTCAAGTATATCCTTCAATCACCCCCCTAAAACCCATGTGACACATTTTTCTAGGAGTTTAGAACTAGGCAAAAATACATTGCTTCCCCTCATCCTACTCCCAACATCAAAATAAGGAGCTAGTTATCTTTTCTGAAAAGAGGAATTATCACACTGTTTCATTGTCTTGGCTGCCAGGAACCTCAGTCAATTTTATAAACAATTTCAGCAATTACATGAACATACATAATTTGCAAAGTTGTTTTCTCACTTCTCCCATCTAGTACTTAATTTTCATTTCTATTTTATTAAACTTTCCAATCACTCCAAATGCCTTTTTGAAAGCGATGACGTAAAAATAATAGTAAATAGAAATATATTTACTTCTTCATACAATTCTCCAATTTGTTCACATAACATGTTCAGTTCAAACATAGGTATGACAAAGGATCATGTCAAGTACATTTTTGCTCTTTATGGCAAATTAGAGTGCTGATTGACAAAGATGACGGAAGTTCGATTGTTGTAAAACTAATTTCCAACTGTAAAAGAAAACTCAATATTGAATCATATTTCACTAGAAAAATGTATATTTAGGCATATAAATACATGAGCTACAGATATAAGGCATACATGTGATTTCATAGAGCAAGTATCATGGCATGTGAATAAGGAAAATGGAAACAGAGCAAACTTAGACCACCTGTCTTCAGCTTAATAATTTTAAAACCTAGAGGTGACACAGTTATTTCAAATTTATTTTAACTGACTATTATGTTTGGTTAAGGAGATTTTTATAGCAACGCACTGAAAATATACACACTATGTAGTGACTTTGCTTCTTGGCAGGCAGCATTCTTTTAAGAATCTAATTTATTAGAAGAAATGCTACAGTCATAGCTTAATGCGAAACAATCCCAGAAGGGCAGGTTAACAATTGTCAAAGGATCTGATACCTGAATTGGGATGTGAGGAGTAGAGAAAAGAGGGAAAAAGGAAGGTTAAACTAAATCATACTATAAATGAGGAGGGAAGTAGTTAATTTCTCATTTGAGTTTAACAGTGGTCAGTAGAATCTATATCATACAAAGTATTAGAAGTTAAATGTGAGTGGCCAAACCAAACTTAACGTAGAAAGGAAAAGGATTAGAATCTTCTAAGCAATTTGAGAACAGAAAAGAAATTCTGCTTATTATTTTAAAAAATATTTCTTTCTTTATTTTATTTGGTTGCAGCAGGCGGGATCTTCGTTGCCTCATGCAGGATCTTCAGTTGAGGCACGCGGGATCTTTTAGTTGCGGCATGTGGTATCTAGTTCCCTGACCAGGGATCGAACCCGGGCCCCCTGCATTGGGAGTGCGAAGTCTCAGCCACTGGACCACCAGGGAAGTCCCAAATTCTGCTTATTATTGACACAAATAATAAGGTTGCTGACAACCACCTACGTATCACTTCCAGATTTAAGACATATTCCTAAAGACATGTTGTCTTCCTTGATCTCTGGAATGGAAACATGAAAATCCAAGCTGATTCCAAAGTATGTTGAGTGCCCTCTCATATTACACTATCTGTACAAAAAATTTTAACATCATTGGTAATTTGTTTTTGATGACTTCGGAAATTATTTTCTCCTTCACACAGGAAAACATAAACTTATGATCATTTATAACAGAGAATTTTTAAATTAGCACCTGTTCACCACTAAAACATGTTTTGAGAAACCTCTTGTTATCAACTTGTTTGGATGTTCTACACGATAACTCCTCACATGTAAGGTTTTTCACAAATTACTGGCTTCCACGACTCCCTGGAATTTTGGCTTTGTTCAGCTCCTTTGTTAGATGGTGCAAAACTTGGAATAATGTCATTTTCCTCATCAGTGACAGAAATTTATGAGCATAGTATGATATCACATACAAAAATCCATCCTCTTTTATTAAATTAAGTATTTTCCTACATTCAGGCCCAGGATTGACTGGAGAAGAGAGGGTATTTATTCATTTGCTTTTCCAATAATAGAAGGGTTTACATACTTACTGCCATCTAATTGCCATTAGTCCCACTCCTAACCCCTATAGGTTAAAAACTGTATCTCTAATCCCCTTCATGAAGATAAAAAGTGGGAAGAAATTCTAATAGTAACGTAGAAGGGAAGTCGACAATCCCATAGTCCTCAACACTCCAACTAGCTCTGGACTTTGGCCAAGACACTTGACTTTTCCAAACTACCATTTTCTGAATTAAAAAAGAACAGTAGTCTTAGAATCCTAAAAGTCCTAAGACTTCTCTCCATTCCCAGTGTTAACTCTTTTTCTTCCTCAATAACAATAATATGGACAAGAGGGCTCAAAGGATGAAATTCCAATGTTTCTGTTTCAGGTAGAAGCAGCAGCCCCTACAATGACTCTCCTCAGTACCTCCTATAAAGCAGGTGGTCATGAAACATCTATTGAGTGAGTGACTGAATGCATGCATGAATGAAAGAAGAGGTGGCACATGGATCAGAATTTTCTTCTCTGGTCTCAGAATACTTTCAACTACAGCACTGCATTCTTAGGTGATCACACCCACTTAACACTCAGCTCCTCCTTTGATCATACATGCAGTGACTCATTTTCCTTTCACTTCAATTTAAGGCAATTGCACATGTTAACCTATTCAAATGAGGATTTTAAAACACTTCTTAAAGAAATATTTTGGGTTTGTGGAAAGAAGTCTGGAATACATGAAGCTCCTTTTGAATCCATATATTACAAACTAAGCTTCTGAGTCTGGTTAATTTTCACACTGCTCAGAATCTGTCTTATTGGGACTTCCCTGGTGGTGCAGTGGTTAAGAATCTGCATGCCAATGCAAGGGACACGGGTTCAATCCCTCGTCCAGGAAGATCCCACATGCCGCCGAGCAACTAAGCCCGTGCACCACAACTACTGAGCCTGTGTTCTAGAGCCTGTGAGCCACAACTACTGAGCATGAGCACCTTAGAGCCTGTGCGCCTAGAGCCCATGCTCCGCAACAAGAGAAGCCACTGCAATGAGAAGCCCTGCACACCGCAATGAAGAGTAGCCCCCGCTCACCACCAACTAGAGAAAGCCCGTGCACAGCAATGAAGACCCAACACAGCCAAAAATAAATAAAAATTTTTTAAAAATCATGAAAGAAATGAAAAAGAATGTCTTATTAACACTTTTAAAATAGAGACACACCCAATGTTCTGATCCTCTCTGCCTTTTTACCCTTGAAGTGACAACATTGTCTACTGGGTCCCAAGTAGATTAAAAGGTATAGCCTATGGGTTGCATTACCTCTAAGTCATCAAAGATGTATTACGCTTAGTTTAAGTGAGTGAGTCCCATTTGCACAACTGCCCTATTAATTTACTCATCACTGATTTACACCACTTTTGCTGGAGATCTTCCAGCAGACCCTGTTTTACATGTATTCTCACTAGCTCGGTTGCAGTATGTGACTCCCCTTCAGGCCTCCCTATCTCACTGCTCTTCAATTGTCTTCATTTATCACTCTTTATCTCCATCCTCCCCTGTTCCTCCCTCTGCTGTCTTCTTTTAGTTTCTTCCTGCTTCACCATTTTCCTTCTCCTTTGGCCTTCCTCTCCGCTCACCTAAGAGCACCTAATAAATCTCCAATTAGAGGTTAGTAATCCGGAGAAAATAAGTCTGAAGGCTCAGAAACACAGGCAGCCCATAGCACGAGATAAAAGTCAGGAAGAAGAAGAAAAATGCTCAGACTGCATTCATGCAGTCTGAAATCTAATCTGAGGATTTCAAGTATTAAATTGTTAACAAAGAGAACACCTTTGCTGAGGATCTTATAATAAAGATGGCAAAAACTGTGCCCTTCTGCCACTTTGAAGATGCTTTGAGTTTAATTTTTTTCCCCTGTCTCTCATCTTTAAAGGCTTATTTTACTCTTCAGCTGACAAGCAGGAACTCCCCTCCTTCAGCTCTAGACAGAACCAAATCAACACCTTTGGGAATATCTAAGATCAAAGCACCATTGGGAATATCTAAGAGCTGAAATATGGCCGTTATCACTATGATTTCTGTAGGTAGAGTTTTTAAATCCTCATTACATAAAAATTTTTGATCTGACCAAAAAAAGTGAGGTTTTTTGGTTTGTTTTTTGAGATGAAATATTAAAGTCATTGCTTGGTGGTTCCCTATCCTTCTCCATCCTCAATATCAGAGTCTCACTTCATACACCTGTCCGGACAAAAACCAGCAGTGATTTTATGCAAAAATATACACAACAAATGCACATTAAAAATTAAATTAAACATAGACGTTACTGTCCTTCTCCCTACCTCTTTGTGGGTGAGAAGTTAATTTTACTTTAAGAGTTTTAATTTTAATATCTGGGTAGATAAAAAGAAAAATGTGGTCATCAAAACACTAAAACTGGTGGGAAGAACTACATCCTTATTTAATTTCAGTAGTCCCAGTAATTTGCTAATCAATTCAATCATATCCAAGTTAGCTGGATTTTTCCTAGTTGGCACTTTCACAGGAAACACTGTATTTCTAACATTCCTAAAACATGTAAAGATATGGAAGGACATTGCAAATAAATAATTTATCCTATTATGAGCCTCTGTGGCCAAGGGCCACAGGTCACTCTTCTCTGTAACTCCAGTGTGGTACCATAGGCAAATGAGGTGGAAGGGCAGCAGGACCCATCACAGGACTCTTTCCTGTGCCCAACATTTCCCTAAGTTTTGAACCTAGCCATGGAACCCACCATAGCTGAAGAGGTACAGCCAGCCAGCAGGTCTCATGAGGAGCAAAAACAGAAAGGCAACAATATGCAGAGCTGTAATGAAGAAAAAAAAAAAAAAATCAAGGCAGACAAGGTTAACAGTAAATCAAGAGAAGTTTCTACCTGGTAAAAGGAGTACTTAATTATCTGGTATTTTGAATTTGAAGATTAACGTAAAGATCCTGATTCTTATCAAGGAATAAAGTGATGCTGGGAGTTTCTATTATACTGCCTTAGAGAGAGCTCCCCATGTCCAAAACTCTGTTCAGAGAAATCAATAATTAGGCAGCTCCTGCGTCCAACTTTGGCTTTTACCTTCTTGTAAGATGCTGAGGCTGGACCTATGGTATCCCCTACTAAAACTCTAAGAAAAGTTGGATTCTGCCTAAGTACACGAGTATCCTGTGGCAAAAATAAATGAACTAAAGTACATAAGCATTATGTATGTGGATGCGGAGTTAGGAGACCAGGGTTCCAGCCTTTATTCAATCACTCAGAAGATGACATGATTTGAATCCAGGCTCACAGAATTATAGGACTAACAAAGAGATTTTGGAAACAATCTTCTCTCCTCTCCTAAAGAATATTACTTTTGGACCTGCTACTCTTCATCTATATTCAGTAGCATACTTTAAGCATTTTAATACATTTTAAAGACAAGTATCATTTTCTCTTTAAACACAGTGTTTTGAAAGTCCTAAAAACTTCGCTAGTATTCCCTTTTATTTTTCCTCAGAAATATATCTTTAAATTTAAGTTGTTTGGAAAATAAAATTCCTCATACTATACCCATCATCATAGTATTTGAGTTGAAGAAATACTTGAAAATATTTGGCAGTGTTGTCACTGTTGTTTTTCCTAAAGACTCTGCAAGGGCAGATCTCTACACTCAAAACTCTAAATTAAGCTATAGCTAGATCCACTTCAAATTTATCCATTTATCTATTTTACTGATAAGTCTTCCACAGGTAAGCCTTCAACCCTCTAATAGCTTCCTATTGCTCCTGGGCCAAAGGGAACAGATTTCTACACCTGGTTCCAGCCTTAACTCCCTTCACTCTGCAATGCTCTCTGAGAAGGCCGGCTTCCTATCCTCCAGTCTCCCAGGACTTCCTGCTCACTACTGCATGACTAAAACAGGTTCTTTGCTGTTTCAGTCTTCGAACATGCTGTTTCTTCTGCCCTAAGACTGATCATCCTTGCCTTTTCCTGGCCAACTCATACGCATCCACAGACATCAGCTCGAATGTCATCCTGAGCGGGTCCGAATAGTTCCTTATAGCATCATTCACAGTAATCACCACAATTTTCATTTACTAATTCAAGGTTGTTTCATATAGATCTCCCCCGCTGGGATGTAAGCTCTATGAGGATAGTAACCACATCTGTTGTTCACCAACTTACTCTAGCATCTTATTCTGGGGCTAACACACAAAAGGGGCTAATTAAATATTTGACGGATGAATATCTGTGCTAATGGAAGACAGTTTGGATACAAGAAGTACACACATGTCAAGAGATAACTATCAATATTAGACGCCAAATAAATGTCAATGCGTGATCCAGATCAAGACTCTTAAGGAATTTCAAAGAAGATATCACTACATGGACGCGGCTGAAGATTTCAAAGATAAATGAGGAAGGCAACACCAAAATGTGCCAAGACTGATGCTTTCTGCTTAAGTGTTTTTGCGTGGTTTACCTCATTAAATAAATTGTCTCAACAATTATGTTGCTCCTGACTTCCACAGATGAGAATACTTTGGTAAATGGCAGACTTAAGAGTACACTTTACATCTGGTCTGACTCCAAAAACAAACGGGTTTCTGCTGTACAATAAAATACTGACCAACAGAGGAGGTGGCACGGACGCCGGGCCAGGAAGGACAGTTCCTGAGGGGTTCTCAGAGCCAGCGTGTTTTGCAATTACTAAGTGGGAGCAATACTGTGTAACTACACAGTCATTATGGTTCCTGACGATTGCATGGTATAGTCAATCTGGATGGGAATTTACTAATTTATTCCAAATATAATTCTCATGTTGACTGAAATGTAAGAGCTTCTAACAGCAGAGGTTTATAGAGAAATCACCCTACTTGCCCACTTAAAAAAAAACAGCATGGCTCATACTATGCAATCTTATTGTTAACTCCCACCAAATCACAATATCTGCTTATTTGTACCCATAAAGGCAAGCAATGAAGAAGACAACATTTCAATTCAACCAAAGAGAAACAACATTAAAGAAATGGGTCACACTCAGAGGCAAGGAGCCCTCTTTTGCCCTCTCCTTCAAATCCTTGCATCACAGAAAGCAGGTAGGAGTCGACAGTTTTTCTTTGTAGTTCTCCAGGTTTCCCAAACAAGCCTGAGCCTGTTGAATTCCCCTGGGCTTTCTGATGCAGTGAGTTTTCCTTTCTAGCTCTGGATGGTGAGTGAGCCATATCTAATCAGCACATCACCATTATTATTTATCAGTTTCATTGACTTTACGGAACTTGGGAAAGTTTCTTCAAAAACCGGGAGCATTTTGCGAAACTGTAAAGTCCCTTAAGACCTTCTGCTCTTTTCCTGACCTTTCATTCTTTCTCTTACCAAGAACCACTCTGAAGAGGCTAAAACATGTGAAAAGGTGTTCATCAACCTCAACTATAATTTTTAAAATGCAAATAAAAGCAAAAAGGGATTTTTTTCAATCAATCAAGCTGGCAAAGATGGAGGAGGGGAGACTGTTGATATCCTGTATTGGTGAACATGTGAGGAAATGGTCCCTTTGCAGCATATGTAATGTTATTATAACATGTACAGCCTTTGCTCCAGCATTTGAGCTCCTAGGAATTGATCCTAAAATGATCACTGGATAAATGTGACAAAAGGCAAGTACAAGGATATTCATGACAACCATGTGGTTAAACTGAAAAACTGCAAATAATTCAAATATTCAAAAATAAGGAAATGGTTTAAAATTATGTTTTATCATACAATGGTATACTAAGCAGTATCCAAAAATTATTATGGAGAAATGTACTGATGTGGAAAAATGTCCATCATTTACTGAGCACTTAATATATGACACGCATTATTGTTATATGTATTGAGTTGTTTTTGTCTTGTAATGAGTATATAGTAAATTGTATTGATTTTACTTTTTAATAAAATTGTATATATTTCAGGTGTACAACATACTCTGATAGACATATACACAGTGAAATAACTGCTGCTACAGTCAAGCTCATTACCACATCCTTCTCACATAGTTATCATTTTGTGTGTGTGTTTCTGTCTCTCTGTGTGTGTGTGTGTCTATGTGTGTAGTGAACACACCTGAAATATACTGGTAGTAAACTTCCAGTACACATTATTATTAACTATAGTCATCTGGTTTCAGGAGTATTCACTCTTGAGAGACACCATCCGAGCACTATAAACATGCAGTCACATAAACGACTGGATTCTGATAAACTGGCAAAGCTCTTTTCCCTTAGAAAAGTACGACAGCAGTCTGTGGCTCCCATTTAAGATCACTCACTTCTACCTTCCTTTTTCACTCTGTTGTTCTTTCAAAAATTTTTTTTCTGAAAAGAAATGCTCTTACTTTAATGTCAATCTGCCTCCTTGCACCTGACCCTTTTCTTTCCGTTTTGAAAGCCTGAGAAACGAAGGTCCAAATGATTCTTTTAAGTAAAGATTCCAAATTCATGCCGTATTAAATTAATTGTATCGAACAAATGTTAACAGCAAATTTAAAGGATAAATAAAACCTAACTCAGTAAAAATGATTCAAAATACTACAGAATATAACCAAATGCAAGTATATTTTGTATACATAGACAAATATACCACAAGAGAACAGCATATGCCATTTCACTGATTCTAAGATACCCTATTTACACATTTCAACATCTCTGAAATTGAAATGCATCTTAAAATCGATGGCATGTCAGTTTAATTGTTAATGCATGTTCTTAGTGGTACAAAAAATAATGTTGCATCTTGCCCCAATGGCACCTTCAATTACATGAAATATGGTTGTATCACCACAACAGTTAATTCCTTTGATGGTGAAGGAAAGGACAGATAAATCAAATATTAAGTGCTATCAATCCTTCTTTTCATAAAACGAAACATAAACAAAAGAAAACCATTACTACTTTCTCCAGGTGGAGTAATTTCTCCCATCCCACCCACAGATAAGCCATTTTGCACAGAAACACACACTGACAATACAGCCATCTTAATATTTTGATTCAAAGCACAGCTAATATTCTCAATGGTATCAAGAGTAGCTTTTTCAGGATTCAAAATCCATCTTCTACCCTTACTACAGTACATAAATGACATAAACTTCTCATCAATAGCATAAAAAATTCATATTCTGTCTATATAGTAGCTGCTATGTTATATTGATGTCAACAATTGGTCTGATTTTTTAATAGCATAAATGTTTAAAGAGCTAGCAATTCCAGTAAAATATCTATGGGAATACTGAAAGCTGATATACATCAAAATGGAGTCATTCTGTGAAGAGGAAGTAATTCTCCATATTTTTATCCTTCTCTGCCTCCTTTCCTTCTCCACAAAATCCTTCCTCATAAGGGTTCATTACTTCAACCAGCTAAACATGGCAAGTGTGGCAGCCTTGCTCTTGCACCCTCAGAATAATATTTACTGATGCTCTCTCTTCGTAGATTCATAAACACGAAGTCACAGTCCAAAGTCTATGAGGAAATTAAACACCTTTTGTGAAACTGGGTCATTTCTAAGTTTTTTCCCCCCTCAGGTCTAAAATTCTATGATTCTACAATCCTCTTTTGGTACTGAAGCCCACTTTCTGAAACAAGGCAAGCCCCACAAGGTGCCATGGGCACCCTATATCAATCAATCAATCAATCGATTGATCAATCTCTCTCTCTCTCTCTCTCTCTCTCTCTCTCTCTCTCTCTCTCACACACACACACACACACACACACACACACACACACACAGAGTCATCGATGAGCACTGTTCCACGAACTCAAAATTACCATTTAAGCTTAATTTAATTTTCTACCTACATATCTGAAATACCAGCACTTTGTTAGGCTCTTTGATGTACCTACCTTTTTTTGTTCTATTTGTTGTTGTTGGGTGTTTTCTGCAGGGGAGGGGGGTTGATGAGAGAGCAGTAAATAGACAGTAGCACTGGCTTCCTCAGTGAAACCCAAACCTTAAGTAACACAGTCTTTACCCTTTAATGGTTCCTCTGTACCAGTGGCAGAACAATAGCCTTTAAACACTTGACTCACATGATTTGTTTATTAACAGGACATGTACATGTTCTGATCTGTTACTCTGAATCTTCAAAGTACTAAACAGATAGTAATTTATTAAAGCAAAATAACCACATTAGGTAACTGATAGAAAATGCACGGTAGATTTTAACATCCACAAATATTTTTCTTCTCTGTATGTCAACAAATGTTTGAAGGCAGGAGTTCACAATTATTATCTTACTTATATCTTGCAGGTTTTCAAACTGTTGGCCACTGTCTATTCTATGGAATGTCTTTTCTATGGACCTCTTTTCACCCTCTCACCTTAACCCCGGAGAAGAAAACTTCCTCCAGCACTTAGAGTCAGTCTCTTTTACTCTTCCCCAAGGATGGTCAGAGGGACACCGTGACTGGGCCAATTGTAGAGTGGGTGTGATCCCTCTATGACAAGCAGTCCCTTCTCTAGATATGTATCTCTCTGGACTGCAGGTGCAGCACAGATTAGGCTGGTCTGTGCCCCTGACCCATGCAGCTGGCTAGTGGACCGCAGGCCCAGACACGTCCCTGTGGGTCCCATGGTATCAATTATGGGCAAAAGGTTAGGAGGCTCCACTTTAAGAGGATCTTGGCAGCCCTCTCCAATCTTGCTTTTACCCGAGTGCCTCTTGTTTTAGGAATGACTGGGTGTTTTCCCAGAGGCATCAATAAAGTTGATAATTTGGCTCTCAGTTCTCATTCTTCATTCATTCATTCACTCATTCATTCTCTCTCCCTCTCTACACACACACACACACACACAGATAAATATATAGAAATAAGGATAAGGATACAGATAAGAATATAGAGACACAGAGACACTCTGACAGATCCCTGAAGTGGAGAAGAAAACTCCTAGTATATTTACTATATTCTTTTCAAATTTTATTATTCAGACAAAAATACTTATACGTTACCTAGTAAACAAGCTTAAGAGCCTGATGAGTAACACAGAAGAAAAACGGATTCTTCTTGTCATATGTATAAAACCATAACATGGCTCTCAAAATGTTTCTCAGCTAATTATGTGTCAATTTAACTACCGCCACGGTGTTGGGGTGTGTGGTGGGGGGAGGGTGTGTTTTTCTTTGGTCTCTTGACAGTCAGCTGCCCAAGCCTCCAGATGTCTGTAGTCTGCTCTCTTTCCACAGTTTTGAATCCGCAGATCCTCTAAAAGGTTTATACTTCAGTGATGCCTAAAACAGTGATCGCTCTGGCTCACGAAGAGCGTACATAAGAGAGAAATGAGGGAGGAACAAGATGATGAGAGTCTTAAAGCGTCAAGTAACTACCACTTATCGAGCACGTATCATGTGCAGATTCTGGGATAAGCAATTAACATATATTGCTTCATTTAATTTACTTCTCACCATAATCTTGTGAAGGGGGAGTTATCGTTCTCATTTCATAGGTAAAGGAACTCTGGGTCTGACAGTTGATGTAACTTGCTCAAGGTCACACAGCAAGAGGAAGAACTGGGATTCACACCCAAGTGTGCGTCCCTCCAAAGCCCGAGTTCCTTTCCGCTATGCTATACAGCTCTCCCTGAAGGTACACAAACATTTTATGTAAAAATAATTTCATACCGGGAAGGGGGCAACAGATGGCTCCGGCCCAAGGTGGTCCCTGGCCTGTTTAAGCTGTGAAAATCTTAAAAGCTGGTACTTTTCAAGTGGCATATATGCTCCTCCTGGACAAGACCATGACCTTGTGTAAATCTTTTCCAGATTTCATTTTCTGAGCCAAGGTAAACTGAAGCACCATCACCTATCAAATGTAGCAGTTCCCTCATCTTGGTGTATACCTCCGAAGTCTTGGCACACAGAATTACTAGAAACAAAAGACTCTTAAATACACTCTATTTCCTGTCACACACAAGGCTGATTCTTTTCTGGACAACACTCATTTGAGCCTGATTAAATTGCTGTGATGAACTTCAGAGCTGAGACTGCCCTTGAGCCGAACATCTATCTGATCTCTAATTCTACTACTCACTCATTTCTTGCAGAGCTCACAATTCTCTTAGTCCCACCGGATCAGCCTCCTTCAGGTTCTGCATCAATATGTTCAGTGCTGAATTCATTTCTGCAGGGAGTCCAGTACATCTGAACTTTCCAAAATCATTTGGCCCCCATTACTGGTAAGCACTGCTCTTAAATAGGTTGTAACTGCAGCTAATAGGCTCCATAATCATAGCTGAATCGAACAAAAGGGTCCAGGAGAGAGAGCCATTAGTCATTTTTATTCCTATCAAATAAGCTGCAAAAGGCAGAAGCTCTCCCATTTCAGAATCTCATGGTCTCGATTTGATCTTCCGGGCTTATTAGAGAGGCACAGGGACAGAAGGAAGGGGCCTATGCAAAGGTGTGCAAAACCCCAATATCTAAAATAAAAGGCTTTGTTGTAAATATAATTAACAAGACAGAAATAAAGCAAATTCCAATGAAATAAAGCTGAGTTTTAACAAATTTCACCTGAACTGCTGGAGACCAGAGCACTTAAGCATCTTCCTTCCAAAGATGAACCTGATTACTTATCAGTATGAGGTAGGAAAGTAGAAAAGGTGACTGCTGACAGGTCACATTCCTCTTTTGTCTAATTGATAAGCAATCAGAGTAGTCCATAAACTCCTAAAACAGTAACAACAACAACACCTCTGGGATGGATTTTTAGTATTTCCTAGGAAATTCCCCAGGTTTCCTTTCATGAGAATCTTACCTTCAAATTAAATCATGAACATGAATAGGTATCAGCTGGTATATAAATGTCAATGCTTTTTAAAATGAATCCTCATTAAAAGAATATCTGCCACAAGATACATACTATTAGTATGATGTACAAACATTTGGACTGAGAGGTTATAGTGTTGTGCTTGGTACGATCCAACTGGTTTAACGTCAAATATAACAATCTTGGATTCTTGCTTGAAGATAACAGAAAAAAAAAAAAACCTGCCCACAAATGTCTGTACTGTGCACAGGTCTACCTCCTGCCCAAGAGTAAGTTCAGAAAAGAAGGGTGGCTCATGCCAACAATCACCTGCAACTTTTCCAAACGCCCACAGGGTATTTCTAATATATTAGTGTTTGATCAAGTGAGAAGATAAAAGGCAAATAAAATCTGAATCTTTTCATGAAAATGAATAACATATATTTAACTTGATACTGGTCCTTGATCTCTTTAATAGATATTAAGAAAGTTTCTACTAAGATTCTTTACATTGCTACTTATATTTTGCTCCATCATTTACACAGTCTGGGCTCCGACCTACAACAAAAAAAGAGAAGTCTAGAATCTGTCCTGCATGTGTCTTCTTTGCAAAGACCTTTTTTTTTCTCCCATACCCACCTCTTTTAAGAGGAAACATTATAGACGGATGTTTCTCCCTCTCTCTCTCTCTCAAAATAAAAGCTCCCCCTATAATACTATCTTCAATAAAGCACTCTTTCATGCCTTAATTAAGTGACCATGGTATCACAAAGGGCACTGAAACAGGCGAGTTGCAAGGGACCCTTACAAATGCCACATCTCTGAATGCAGTTCTACTGGTTACTAAGAGTCAAGATCAAATGCAAGGGTTTCCCCTCATTTCTAATCCTCCTTAAAGCCTCTTTTATAGCATTTACCCCTCTGACCACTCCCTCATCAGGTTTCTTTGGGTAAGTCCCTCCTTTACCTACCATTCTGACTTTCTCTTCTTTTCTCCCCTCTCTGAAAACTCAGCACCTTTGAAACAGGAGGGAAGGGGGCAGGGCACAAACTTTAAAAGAATGACATGGCCCAAGGACACGACATAAACTGATTAGAACCAAATAGGTTCAAGATGGCGGATGAGTCGACTTCCACTAGACCCTGAGCCTCAGTATACGCTCACTGTAACACATCAGCAAGCTAGATGACACACCCACCAGCACCATGACAGTTCCAAGGCAGACGATCTCTGAGGCCCACCATCAAAGATCAAAAACTGGGCGATGGCCCAATTCCTGGAAATCTCCACCCCTTCCCCCAAATAGCTGGAATGCTCCTCCCACTCAACAGCCTATGAAATTACCCACTGCTATAAAAAGTGACAACTCCACACCCTGGTGCCTTTCTAGCCTTCTGAGATGGCTGACACTCTGTCTGTGGAGTGTTTCTCTCTAAATAAATCCACTTCTTACCTATCACTTTGTCTCTCACTGAATTCTTTCTGCGGTGAGATATCAAACCTGAGCTTCATTAAGTTCTGAAACCAGGTGTGTGATCTCAGTTAAAAAACTGTTGGTTTTGGCCGGGTTTGAGTCCCAGCCGCATGGGTTCAAGTCCCAACCTGGGTTTAGGCTGGGTTTGAGTCCCCGCACGTAGGTTCAAGTCCCAATCTGAGGTGCATGGTTTCACATCACCTTTCTCCCACTAAAGAAGAAATGCTCAACAGGTTTTATCCTACTCTACCTTCACCATCTAACTACCCAGAAGCTTCAATTCTACTGCCATGGAGGTAATCTTCAAGGTTACAACTCTAGCTTTGCTCTCCTAAGTCTAGTATCCAGTTGTCCATGGGACAGATCCATCCTAAGAGCCCCTCAAACTCTATGTAAAATGTATACAAGGGAATTCCCTGGCAGTCCAGTGGTTAGGACTCCGTGTTTCCACTGCAGGGGACACGGGTTTGATCTCTGGTTGGGGAACTAAGATTCCGCATGCTACGCAGCACGGCCAAAAAAAAAAAAAAAAAAAGTATACAAACTCAATATGGCCCTCAAAGCTCTAAACCACTGGCCCCAACATACCTCTTACAAATCCAAGTGTATTTCACACTGCCAACTGATAACTGCTGACTCCAAGAAAACCCTATTGTCCTCCTTGCTATCCATTTCAGTCTTTTCCCCCGTATCTTTGCCTGAGGCAATCGTATCTATCTTTTAAAGGCCAACTGCCAAAGTTCCTTACATGGTCTGATAAACTCTCTTTTCTTTGAAATCAAGCCTATTATTAATATTCTCTTAGGATACTTACATTATTCTATCTTTTATCATAATCATTTGTGGCATTTTCTTAGTCAACCTACAGAACCAGGAGGGCCTGACTGAGAAACCCACATTCTACAAATCGCTTTAGGTAGGAAGTATTTATGAAACTGGAGGACATGGTCACAAAATTCATTTTGCAAATATGACATGCTCTTTGTTTCTTTTACAATCAACGTTTTCTGGGAATTCTTTTGAAAGCTAAATATGCATATTCTTTAAAATATTTCCTGCAAAATCCCTCTTAGGCTCTGAGCTATTTATATCTCCAGTGACTATCATAGAGCAGGTACTCAAATGTTAGAAAAACAAAAAATGAAATGAGAAAAGGAAGAACATAACACTTCAAACCATCAGAGGGGTGAGTCTGAAACCGACTTGAGGGAAAGTCTAAATGTTAGCTACAGAGATGGAGGTAGAGGACAGACAAACTGCTCTAAATTTTCTCAGATAATAAAAACGATATGTATGTCTATGTGTGTGTGTACTTTTATTGTGGTAAAATATACATAACAAAATTTACCATTTTAATCAGTTTTAAGTGCACAGTCAGCGGCATTAAGTACATGCACATTATTGTGCAACCATCACCTCTACCCATCTGTAGAACTTCTTCATCCTCCCAAGATGAAACTATACCCATTAAACAATAACTCACTCTTTTCCCCTACCCCAGCCCCTGGCAATTTTGTCTCCATGAATTTGACTACTCTTGGTACCTCATACAAGTGGAATATTTGTCCTTTTATGTCTCTTTTATTTCATTTAGCATAATGTCTTCAAGCTTCATCCATGTGGTAGCATGTGTCAGAATTTTCTTGCTTTTTAAGGTTGAATAATATTTCACTAAATGGGTATACCACAATTTGTTTGTCTACTCATCTGATGATGGATAGATGGGCTGCTTCCGCCTTTTGACTATTGTGCATAATGTTGCTACGAACCCTGGTGCACAAGTATCTGTGTGAATCCCTGCTTTCAATTCTTTTGAGTTTACACCCAGAAGCAAACTTGCTGGATCATGTGGTAATTCTGTATTTCTTTTTTTGAGGAAGCACCACACTGCTTTCCAAAAAATGTATTTTTTAGTCTTTGGGAGACTTAACTTTGTCAGGCCTCTATGGCAAGCCTATGAAATGGGGGATGAATTAGACCAGAGGTCCCCTGTATCTCCACCATTCTGATTATAAAGCTTAGAGCTATAAACCTATCATTGACCTAAAGCCTGGGCATATCAACCTGCCCTCTCCTTCTATGACAAAAAGGGAAAACTCAAAAAGATGAAAGCACAGAATAAGAAGGCTTTTTAAGGGAGGGGAGGAAGAAGGAAAAGAAAGAAGGCGAGGATATAAAAAAGAGGGCAGAAGAATATAATATACAGAACTTAAGGCAGGGATGTCTTGAGTGGAAGACTGAAAAAGTGATCTGTCAGTTGGGGCTCACCAAGCACCCTGCTGTAGAAAATGCAACAAATAAAAGACAACAAAAGAGAGGCTATTAAGAAGCAAAGCAATTCAGTTTCGTGGAGACAGAGGTCCCTACTATTATTCACTTCTTTATTTCCCAATTTTTAAGGTAATTTCATCATTTTTCCCCATTTACCTAGTTTTAAAATCCCACTAAGATTTTCTAAATCTTATTCGAGTGGAGACACGGAATAACATTTTAGAAATCTTCCCTTACAAATAGCCTACCAAAATGATGTAATTTTAAAAACTGCCATGTGTCACTAAGTCACTAGTGAATATACTTTATTCTTATACTTGAGTTTTCATTTTTTTCTTTAACCCTATGTTCACTGAAATATACAGTTTATGAGGTAATAGAATTGTAAGTTATAGAATGTAATCTTAAGTATAATAATAATAATAATAGTTATCATCATCATCAACATCATCTACAGGTAGAAAAATACTAGCCCTACTTCTTTGGAAGTTTTACTTTGGGACCAAATGAAAACAAATCAGAAAGCGAAGAGTTCTAGACTCATATATTGTATTATAAATCAGACACAAAGTGTAAATACTTAGAATTCCTTTCTGAGATAATCAGAAGTAACTGAAGTTAGAGTTCAACTCATAGAATGAAAAAAACAAAACAAAACAGGATGTCTACCTCATCTGTGCCTTTCCTGTCCTTTACAACTTACTGTCTCTTTAGACATTTATCTCTACCTATGAAAAGGGTCCCATTGTTCGTGGAGTTTAATTTCTAAGAATTGAAGAACAACAGCAACCATTTGCCAGAACTTCTGGAGCCAAAATGCCTAAAAGCTGAAAACCGTTCTGTTAGGCTTTCCTTTCTGTGGACACAAAAAATGTCACCAAGTTTGTAAAAAGGATCAAGAAATGAAAACCAGAGAACGCAATACCGCTGTGTAATTTGGCTTTATCATTTTTAAAGTTTAAAAGATTAAATAGTAAGTAAGCGGTGCACAGAAGAAAAATGCCTTTTTAAAAGATGCCACGGAAAAGAAGTGATGGGATGAGAGGCTTCACGTGACCTGTCCCATCAGGAATTACATGTTCCTGCTGATATTTTCATCTAGATGTTTATTGAACAAGGCTCCTGCTTTCATCCACATTATTTTGATTAATGCATGAAAAGGTTCAAGAATTACAGAAATCTAAGGTGACTGTGCATTAAAATAAATGAAAGGATGACTCCTGGTTTACAGTCACTATATTTCACAGCTAAAATGCTTCCTGCTTTTTTTTTTTTTTAATTTAACTGCAACACACTTCCCTTGGCTTCGGGTTTGAAGTAATGATATAAAATTCATTTTATCTCTTTTTCAAGCCTGGCTCTTTCATACATAACATCAGACTTGTCATATCTGAGGAATTATTAAAATAAGATGGAGCCTGCTATTTCTGAGCAGAAAAGCCTCTTTGAGCCGGCATCCTCAGGAGAGACGCGGGCTCAATCTCATTAGTTGGTGCTGAGACGTGTCCTAGTCTCCAGGTTCAAGGTGATGAAAGATTAGGGCGTTGGGCCTTGTCTCATTCTGTATGCAGCACACATCCCTCCCTGCCTGTGAACACGAAATTACATAGAACCTGGGGAGTCTAACTCCATTAATTTTAAATGGAAGATTAATTTAACAATATGCGGTAGATATTTGTTACAGACCTATCATGTAAAAGTGACGGTTGGCAGTAAATTGTGGTGACTCATACTGGCCAGTGGCCCTGGCTCAAATAAATCAGGAGGCATTTACACATAATTGCTGTTTTTAAAGACAGGGATATGGGTGATGTGTTTCTTTGATGAAAGATTGAGCAGCCCCATTCAAAGAAACAGCAGCTGATATTAAAGCCACAGTGCCGTTCTGGAGGGAGACGTTTTTGATTAGTATTTCTGGAAGAATCATTTAGGAATAACAAACACGGCAATGACATATAGAAATCTTTTTTTCCCTCTAAACCTGTATAATAATTCTGAGGCATGAAATTGTCGTGGTATTTTTGTCAATTTCCTTAAAGTAATTACAATAATAATACCCTCAGAAATAACGATTTGCTAGGGATGAAGAGAGGATGAAAAGGGAGAGGCAGAAAGGTATCATTGCTGATAAGGACACGCAATTCTATTGATTTTCTACAAATAATTACAACAATATACGTAAATAATAATTTGCAAGGCTTTGGGAGGGGCAAAAAGGGACAATGGCAACTGGAGGGAAGCATTCTGAAGAAGGAAGTTGGGGATTTCTTTTTTTAATGCCATTTTATAGAGCTTTCTTGACACTTTTTTTTTTTTTTTTTTTTTTAGCAAATTCTCATCTTCTTGAAGCAACTGAGGGGAAAGAAAGACACAGAATGCCCTGAATGCTTAACTGCTGCAGGGTAAGCAACACAAAACAGAAGCCAAGGACATTGGATGCTTGTGGCACTTGTCAGGAGAGGATCTGGAATGGAACCATCCAGTGTGAGGGTCTGCCTGCCCTCTCACTGAGCAGTGAGGGTGTTATTCTAATCTCCTCTCCTTTGCAAGCACCAGCCTTTCCGGTACTTAGAAGAAGGATGCTCAAGGACTTCTGTCTTCAGTCAACTCCGATGTGATAGGAGCTTTGTTCCTGTCCCTTTTAAAAGATTAAGGTGGGAAGAGGGCAGCGTAAGGATCATGTGTCTTCCTCCACGCACCCTCTCCACGTACTCAAGAGACTGCTGGGAAGTCGGCTCAAACACCCGTCTCTCAGAAGCACATATCATTCTGCTCCACTCTATTTAGCAACAGGAGAAGCAGGAGGGGATAGTTAGCACTTGAAACACTACTTGACATGTCTCTCGGCTCCAGTTTTGAGCCCCTCTCCAAGACGTCCTTCCACAGAGCCATTAGAATGAGCTGGCAAATCAGATCAGATCCCTGGTCTGCTGCAAATCTTTCAAAGGCTCCCAACTGCCCACAGGATTAAGTCCAAACTCCTCAGCATGGTGTAAAGGGTTTTTGTGCCAGGCCGTTGCATCCCTCTCTAATCTCATTCCCTCCTCCTGAAACCTGAACCTCACCCTCATAAGTGCTCAACGTGTACGCGTCAGGACTGGCATTCACTGCCACACCACCTTATCCACCTGCTGTTGTCGCTGCCTTGAATGCTCTAAATTCTTTTTATCTGGTAAACCTTTACTCATCTTTCAAAATCTAACTCCAACACCACACCCTCTGTGAAGTCAAAAACATTATTATTATTGTTATTGTCATTGCTGCTATTATCGTTACTTGCGAGCAGGGACCTGCCCTATTCATCTTTCTATTCCAAAGAATATGACTTGTTATATTCAACCCAGTGAACATATTTATTAAATTCAAAATGAATGGCTTACCTTACAAAAGATTTTTCTCAAGACTAGACAGGATCCCCTAAGATCAAGGGGAGAAGGAGAGAAAGGACGCGCTGGTAGATTCCAGAGCTCTTTTATAGCATGGTGATCAATTCTGTTTTCATTTACAATTTCACACATAGTAATGTGAGTACAGTAGAAGGAAGGAAATAGCAAGTAGTAGGGCTCAAATGCTAAGAATAATAGATCCATCAGGAGTAAAAGGGCTTGGTTTATTGCTATGGATTATGAGAGGAGAAACAGTAAAATGATAGCAGCAGAAGCAAAAGCAGTAACAAATGACATTTATTAATGCTTACTTATGTGACCTGTACTGGTCTAAGTGTTTCACACGTATTAACTCAGTTAATCTTCTCTAAGAACCTTGATGAGATAGGCACTATTATCATCTCCATTTTATAGACAGGGAACTGAGGCACAGAGAAGTTAAATAACTTGCTTAAGGTCATTCAGACAGCAGGTGACAGAACGAAAATTTCAATCTAGGCAGTTAAACTCCAGATTCTCATAGAATTCTATCAGGAGCCAGTGGGTCCTCCTGCCACCCACCTGGGGCAAGATCAGGGCCCCACTTCCTGGAAGGGAGGTCCTGAACAAGATAGTAGGGAGTGATCAAGGCATATACTGAGACACCAGGAACCTGCATGTCAAAGAGAACAAGAGCACTAGGAAAGGGCCAGACCTGCAAGAAGGTGCCACAGCAAGGGGCAGGACTGTTCTTCGAGTCTGAGCCGGGGTGAGGAGTGGAGCCCCAACAAGGCCTTGCCTGCCATGAGAAGAGGGTTTGTAAAAATCCACACACCAGGACGGGTCGGGCTATCACTGCCGTTATAGGTAGTAGTCAAGACACTGCAGAGGGGCTTCCCTGGTGGCGCAGTGGTTGAGAGTCCGCCTGCCGATGCAGGGGACACGGGTTCGTGTCCCGGTCCGGGAAGATCCCACATGCCGCGGAGCGGCTGGGCCCGTGAGCCATGGCCGCTGAGCCTGCGCGTCCAGAGCCTGTGCTCCACAACGGGAGAGGCCACGACAGTGAGAGGCCCGCGTACCACACACACACACACACACACACACACACACACACACACACACACACACAAAAGACACTGCAGAGGTTCAAAGCAAATCTAGGTTAAGGATAAAAACTGGTTCAGAAAGATGTAATATTATCATTGAACAGATTCAACAGACTTATGCTCATAGGTACATGTACAGGAAGGTTTCCTCAATGTCCATTTGAGAGGAGATGATTAAGGTTTGCATTCTGACATTTCCTAATTGGCACTGAATCTTCTTGCAGGGGACAAAGTTAACAGTCCTACTGTTAACAGTGCCAGGTATTTTACAGAAATTACTGTTCTATATTTTTATGTTTAGTATAACTCTCTGATTTGAGCACTGTCACATTAAAGGTAAATTTCACTCCATGAGATCTGAAACACATCTTCAAGTAGCAAACTTAAAAGAATAACTAGTTCCATGTAGTAATAACGAGGACAATAATAATAGCAATAATAATAAACAAACCCCGAAGGTAATTTCTTACACTTATTTGTTAATTTTTCTCTAAGGATTTACAAGTTATTAGAAAACACTAATTAAACTATATAGCTTCCCCAAAGGGGAGGCTACAATTATTTTTGTTGTTCAGATGGATGATTGAGGTAAAGAAGAGTTAAGATACCTAACATCCCATCACTGCAGCCTAAACCCAGAAACCTCATCTCCCTCTTCTAGAAATGCAACTGAAACATGTCTGATTGAAATAGCATCACTATATAAGAAACAAATAATGGCCCTAATCTTAAAAAAAAAAGTCTGTGCTAAGCTACTTACAGAAAGGAAATTTTTTGTAATTAGACAGGAAAGAATAACACTCTATTTTAACTCTATAAGAAAGAGTAACAAACCACGAGATAAATACTGAGAAATGGAGATGTGTTGATACTTAGAGCATTTAAATATAATCTATTCACTTCCTCCCTTCCCTAGGCTCCTGCTCAATTTAGTGCAAGGTGAGATCACAGTTTACTATCAAGAAGCACTCAAATGTCATAAAAGGTATTGGAGGTGTGATATAGGGATGTAATCCTTAAGGAAAAAGATAACATGCCCCACACTCTAGTGTTCAAGAAGTCAGAAGTAGGGTGTAGAAGAGTTGATAAAGAAACAGTATCTTAAATTTACCACTTAAACTGAGGTTGCCAGCATTGGATGCCTCTAACTAGTTCAGTTTTGTGCTTTAATGTTAAATTTCTTATGGGAGCACACCACCTAATTAGAGGAATTGATAACTGCACTGTTCCATAATGAGGCCAATACATTTCAAAGTCATTAAAGATAACCAAGGCAATAAGTCTGGGTTTAAGCGGCGTTTCCTCAGATTTCACAGTCTGCATGTTGCAAGTGTGTGTGTGTGTGGGGGGGGGAGCAATCCCTGCCTAGTCAACTGTAAATGCTGGGTTATTGGAATCTTTAAAACAGGCAGCAAGGAGAAAATTACATGGTCAAATCTCCTTTTTCCAGTTAATGAAGAATTAAGACTCCCATTTACCATATTAGAAGGTTCATCAGAGGTCTCAGCTCTCCATAGCTGGTGTCTGACAGCAGTGTCAGTTTATCTGAGTCTGAACGCGTAAGTGCATGACAGAGGATCATTCATAACTGTCACATCTACTTATCTCTCTCACTGTCACACAGCTAACGAAATTCAGGCCATGGAGTTGTCTGCCTCTGTTCCTCTCTCAACCCAGCTCAAGGAAAAAGGCATTCCAAAGCCCATTCATGTCCTATTATCGTGTCAGCACATTGTGAATCTACAACAGAAGTAAGCATTTCTTCCTGTAATCTCCCCGTCGGGGGGAGAAGACAAGATGTCCCTGGGACCAAGGTCCATGCAGACTGCATCTGGTGTCAGTGTTCAGGAAAAAACAGCTCAGAGAAATAAGGCTATGGAGAAAAGGTTTTTGAATATATTACTGTATAATTCAGGGGGGGCAAAATCACAATATTTAGAGTTTATCTTTAGTAACGAGGAAATGCCATTTCCATTCACTAAACAGCAATAAGTGCAAGAGGATTTCATAACGCAATCTGGTACAGCATACAGATATTTAAACTAAAACGAGGACAGAGAAGCTGAGATAGGGATGTCTGTAACAAGCCAATCAGAGATTTTGAGGACACCTAGCACAAAAAGAAGATACAAGTTGATTTGCAAATATTTTCACTGAAGCGGCTTTTCTGCACCGAAGAAAGTAGTTCGGTTATTAATGTGTCACCAACAATAGAAATCAGAGTTGGTATGACAAAACATGCCCTATTTCAGACAAGCAGGCCATCTGCAAAATGGCTATGTTCCAAAGCAAGTAATTCAGCATGGAAATGATGATTGGTTTTTGCACCTCAGGGTCCTGGGAAACCAAAGGAAACACAATACCACCAAAAGTTATTTATGATAAATTCACATTTGGAAAGCTCTTCTTTGATACTTCTAAAATTCAGACAGTGGCTCTGATTTCACTACTGCCTCATACAGTTTTTTTTTTTAACCAACTTTACTGAGGTATAAATGCATTCCATAAAATTCACCCACATTTTAAACGTACAGTTTGATGAGTTTTAATAAATTTATATCATTGTGCAACCATCACCTCAACCTAGTTTTACAATATTTCCATCACCCCAAAAAGTTCCCACATACTCATTTACAGTCAGTCCCCATTGGATACATTTATTTTATTTCTTCTAGTACCAGTTTCTGAGATTAAATTCACATAGCATAAAATTCATCATTGTAACCATTTTAAATTGTACATTTCACTGGGTTTTTTAGTATATTCTAAGGTTGTGCAACTATCACCACTAATTCCAGAACATTTTCATAACCCCCAAAAGGAAACTCATACATCAAGCAGTCACCCTCCACTCTCTTCTCCCCCAGCTACTGGCAACCATGAATTTCTTTCAGACTCTATGGATTTATCAATTCTGGACGTTTTATATAAATGGAATCATACAATATGTGCCCTTTTGTGTCTGGCTTCTTTTACTCAGCATAATGCTTTCAAGGTTCGGTACTTTTCTTTTTATGGCTGAATAATATTCCATTACATGGATATACCACCTTTTGTTTGTCCGTTTATCAGCTGATGGACATTTGGGTTGTTTCCACTTTTTGATTATTCTGAAGAATGTTGCAAGAACATTCTGAACAAGTGTTATAGAAATATACATTTTCAATTCTCTTGGGTATATACCTAGGAATGGAATTACTGGGTTGCCTCATACAATTTTTCAGGTTGTATACTGCACAACCCAAAGGACACCACTGATGCTGTAGCTGCAAACTGCATATTTTACGTGGACCTGAGCCTTATTTGACATGGACCTGAGAAAGAAACTAATTTATTCTGCTTACTTAACAAGTTAAAGTTGTCATAATAGATTTGAATGGCATTTGATGGTAGTTTTTTCTGAAATAAACCACGTTTAAGTTAAGAAAAACTATATGTCTCAAGTGGTTGTCAGTGGTCAGGCTTAAATAAGACCAATATAATACTTTCAGTCACAGTCAATACTCAATATCCTTATCATTCAGGGGTTAATATTCTGCTCGTGGACCACGAACCTTCATTCCCTTTGCTCACCCTGCATCTCACACATTCTCCTCATTAAGTAGTCATACAGAAAAGCAACTAAAAAGAAACCAAAGAGACGGCAAAGAGCTAATGAGAAAAATGAACAAGAAAAGAATGGCATGCCACTTGTCTTCTCATTAGGAGAATTGATTTAAAAAGTTCAGGAGAAGAAGGGATTGAAGAAAAGACATCACATTTTTTTTCTCTTCAGTGATTAGTTTTCTATTCTAGTACTAAATTCCTTACTATCCTACTCACTTTTCTTAAGCAAACAGTCACTTAGGAAAACACACTAGTTTATTACATTAAAAAAAAAAGACAAAGTGTGTACTTAATTCACAAGAAACTAGCTAAACATAGTTGTTCTCATACAGGTACTAGATTTACAATATGAACATCCTCACAGCCATGCTTTGCCAACGTGGCTATCTGTAAACCTGCCGTGTACCTTAATTTCCCCATTCTTCTTATTCATTGTTTCAGCTATAAGAATTAGCAGTAAAGCTGATTATTAAAAATTATTTTTAATCCTTGAGTGTTTAGATATAAGGACTGGAAGGCATAACTATTCTCAGACAAAGGCAATAAATACTATTAAAAAAAAAACCCATTAATCCTAAGGAATAGATATGTCTGGGGAACATGGATTAAACCAAAGGGGAATGTCCCCAAATTTAAGGTTTGGTGTGATTTCAGAGTCCACATGCTGTTTGAGTTTAAGACAACATAACCTTCAAAGTATTGTCAATTCTTAAAAGTATGGGATCAAACAACAGAAACAGAAGTGTGTAACCATCCTTTACCCTCCCTAGAAATATTTTCTGGTTTTTCCTTAACCCCGTTACTGGTATTTGCAATGCAGAGACCATGTCATTCCTCTGACACCTGCTCATTTCTGTTTCCTCATCCTCTAACATATAGACACATTCCTCCTAAAACTGTCAATTCCTCAAGGAAAAGAAAATTTTCCTATACATTGCTCACATACTCATGTATTGATCCTTCTCATCTGTGGTGGGGCTTTAAATTAGCCCCACAGCAAAAAACTTTAGTATAACGAAACAATTTGGAAAACTAGGTAATTTTAGTGAAAAGGACAAATAATACTGCATTTAAGAAACGACCCATAAGAACAACAAAAAAACACAAGTCTATTTTGGCCAGCAGCAAGAATGCAAACATTCACGAGTGAACCAGAGGTTCAAACACAAAGAGGAAACATCTCCAGGAAGAATTTATTTGTCACAATATTTTATGAATGTTTCTCCTCTTCCAACATAATAGATTTGGGGAGAAGAGAAAGCAGAATTGCCAATTGGATCAAATTACTAGGGGAACTATGCAAGTGAATGTGTCTTTAGTTCTACACAGTTTTGAAAACTTCAAGACAAAAATAAATTGCATGCCCCCCTGGTAACTTCCACTAGAACTTACAGGAACAAATTGTTTGCCTCAAGCTGGGTGGAATACACATTCAAATTCAGGCTCTTGAAGGAAATTATTAAGTAGAGTCATATTAGCTTTCTCTGAAGCATACTCGTTTTCAGTATTGCCACCGTATAGACCAATTATGATACCTTTCCATGCTGAGAAATGATTGTTCTGCTAACACAGTTCTGGTAAGCATCAAAAGCACTACATTTTTAACCCTGGGGGATTTTTGTTATTGTTGCTCCCTTGCCAGTTCCTTCAAATGGAAAATATCTTCCATTAATCTAAATGCAAAACTTGTTTCGGCTTTCCAAAGTTACTTGAAAAATGTTAAGCATAAAGCAATAAAGTTTTTATGCTCTTAAGACCACTAATGCTTTGAGCTTCATATTCATTTTGAAGAAACGAACATTTTATGGTTCACAGAGGAATAGCTACATGAATAATATCTGAGATTATAATGCATCTAGCAGAAAAAGATTAAGTTTATGTAAACTATTTAATCAGATGTGAAATTTTCTCTAGAGGATAAAAATTCTGACCTTATTTAAGTTTACTTTAAAAATACCAATATCATGTTTCTACCAAGGGAACCCACCAATTTTCCCATTTACGTAATATAAATATTCATTACAGAAAAAACTTAACATAAGATGTACTGCACTGACCCAAGGATATCATAATGGATAGCCTAATATAAGACAGAGATTCAACAAGAACTCCAGCTTGCTATTTGGCCCAAAATATTCAGCTGTTAAAATCTAACTGATGGACAACCATTTTAGGTGGTTGCCACTGCTAAAGAGTGTACAGTTGAGTATGTCATAATAAAATCCTTATGCTGTATTTTTATTAAGTATATTTCTAAGAGGTAACATGTATGCAAATACACAGGGTAAAATTGAACTAATGGTATTTAATGCAATTTATGTATATTTGTCAAGTTAATTTCTACGGAAGATTCCAAACTTGATAAATTTAACAAATTGTCTATCATTATACTCCATGTCCACAGATATAAATATAACAGTAGGGCCCAGGGACACCATATCTGACACTCAATGACCCAGAATTGTCCTCATTATAAATGCAGGGGCTAACACTGTAACTCTACTGTGGTCAGTTGTAAAGGAGGGGCCTGCTTGGAATCATCTTAACATGCATTGTTAGCATAAAAATATTTTTTAATTCTGTAGATCACTTATCAGAAATATTTTTTTGCAACTTGTATTTTACCAACAGATTTCAGATAAGACAGTTATAAATTTTCCTGCTTCATTTATAAAACATACACACCATAAAATTCATTTTAATATACCATACCTTTTTGAGAATATAGCCATACTTCAAAAAATTTTAAACCTTACCTTTTCTTTGACATATAAAACAAAGTTAATATGAGGAAAAAACAAGAAACCCAAGTTCATAATATCAGCTAAAACTTCAGATCTTTAAATGAAACATGTAAAAAAAAATTAAACCAACAAATAAGAAACTGATTATTAAAGACACTAACCATAGAATTCTAACACTTGCTTTTCAAAGGGTGTGGATTATTTAAAAAAGACTATTTTTCAAAATATTTTACTTAGTGAAATATTTTTAATTAAATGTACTACATCCTATGTGCTTTATGCCTTCTTACTCTCACTAATATAAAATTAAAAGCCTGAGAATCAAATTGTGTCTTTTACTGGAAAAAGACTTCAAAACCAAAATGTTAATAGAAAAAAACTATCAGCCAGACAGACGATATGAAGAAATGAATCCTATCAAACATTATTTAGAGAAGAAAGTGGCTGTCAAAGCCACTCGTGCACAAAGTGTTGCTCCCGAGGCCAGGATTCTGATTTCCTACTAAATGACTCATAATGTATTCTCTGAATCCAAAAGTCACCTATTCAAGCCTTCAAGCATCAGTAATGATAAGAAGAGTAAGGAATAAGTTGGATCCAAAATTTTACTGGATCCATTAATTAGGATCCAGCTTAGTCCATTGGAGGAACTGATATTTACATCAACGGTTCCAACTGTGACAGAAATGCTTGATTAGAATTTACATATGGGAGGACTTCCCTGGTGGAGCAGTGGTTAAGAATCCACCTGCCAATGCAGGGGACACGGGCTCAAACCCTGGTCTGGGAAGATCCCACATGCCATGGAGCAACTAAGCCCGTGAGCCACAACTACTGAGCCTGCACTCTGGAGCCCGTGCGCCACAACTACTGAGCCCGTGTGCTGCAACTACGGAGGCCCGCGAGCCTAGAGCCTGTGCTCCGCAACAAGAGAAGCCACCACAATGAGAAGCCCGCGCACCGCAACAAAGAGTAGCCCCTGCTCGCCGCAACCAGAGAAAGCCCGTGCGCGGCAATGAAGACCCAACGCAGCCAAAAATAAATAAATAAGTAAATAAATAAATAAATTTATATATATATAAAACAATTTACGTATGGGAGAATAAAGAAAGAACATCTAATATTTTCACTGGTTCCCACTGATATAGTAGAAGTGGGATTAGCACAAATGTATTTAAAAAATCAACTTTATCATACTTAAGGTATAATACATAAATACACACACACACACACACACGTAACCACCACTGTAATCAAGAGTCAACACTTCCATCACCCATGTTCCTTCACGCTGCTTTGTAGCCAATGCCCCCACCCCCGGTCCCAGGTAAGCATTGGTATATTTTCTGTTATCATGTTTGTTCCATAATATCACAAAGGTGGAATCGTACAGAACATACATTTTTGTGTCCGACTTCTTTCTCTCAGCACACTGTTTGTAAACTTCATCCATGGTGTTGTGCACCTCAGTAGTTCGTTTCTTTTTAGAGATTAGTAATAACCATTACCGGGACACGCCATAACTGTCGTCTATTAATGGACACTGCTTATCACCAGTTTTTGGCTACTATGAAAAAAGCTACTATGAACCCTAGTGTACAAGTTTTTGTGTAGGCATACATTTTCATTCTTCTTGGGTAAATAATTAAGAGTGGAACTGCTGGGTTGTAGGGTAAATATATAAGAAATTTAATTGGAAAAAATATTTAAACTTTATAAGAAAATGCCAAATTAGAACAAATCTCTCGATTTACAGTTTTAACCAGGGTTTTAATTATGATTCTGGGACCCTTTCCTTCTCCACATATCCACACTTAAAAAATATTTATTTGAACTTCACTCAAACTAGCTGGCATATCTTTTCGCCAATATCATGAGGCCAAGATACAAATGAAAGAATAGCTCCAAATGATCTGATTCAAACTGAAGTAATGTCAACACTTAGCACTTGCAGAAAAGTCCTCTAAAAGCTAACTCTTAGTAGATGCTTTTCTTAGCTCATCCTGATAGGAAGTGGTCAACAACAAGAAGGCATCTGCTAGGCTGACTGGCATCAGATTGGATGCATTATTCTGTCAAAGACTCTGGCAATATGCACCATGGACCTGACATGAGCATCAACAGGCAAAAAATCTGGCAAAATGCATAGAATCCCTCCTCAATGGGCAGCCCAGGTCCTTGACACCATCATGAGCAATGCTCGATGTCACTCACTGATCGTCAATTCAGTTACATTCTGCTTTTCTGATGAACCAGCATACATCAGTGATCAAGCTTGAGAACTTTTTTAAAGGGGGAAAAAAAAACATCACAAGAAAAAAACATTCTATAACTATGTATGGTGACGGATGTTAACTACTCTCATTGTGGTGACCATTTCACAATTATGTTGTACACCTGAAACGAACACAGTGCTATATGTCAATTATACCTCAATAAAAAGAAATGGGAAAAAAACCCTGCTGTGGTCCAGGCTTGGGACTTGTGCATGAAATAGAAGAAAGGGGCTAGGGAGGGCCTGGAGGTTATAGCTTTCAGGAAGAAAGGTGTGTAGTACCAGAAGGAAGACTCTTTGGCAACTGCAGGAGGCATATCAACATCAAAATGGTTCTGGCTTCCTCCATTACAAAGAGAACGTACATTGTGCCATTTTCGTGCATTCAGAGAAGCCCATACTTGGAAAATGTCATTACTAAGAGTTACAATATTTTCCCACACTGCTTGTAAGATTACAGAAGAAAGGAATCAGGGCAGAGTGAGTTCCTGCATGGCAACGTGTAGTAAATGAGACAACCAGGCCGTCCCGAACTGCAGAGGAGCCTAGGGTGGACGGTGTTGTGCACCATCCCTATGTGGAGACATGGAGGGGGTCTCCTTGTGGGTGTGCCTCCCCGAAGCAGAGGGCTCGCTTCCCAGATTCCTGGGAAAAGAACCAGCAACCAATATGAAATGTACTCCAAAGTCTTAAAAGGGTCATCAAGCCTGTTAGGGTCACTCTGTCCTAGACTCTACAGGGATTTCTAGTCACTTTTAAAGTTTACCTTATCTACTGTCATCACATGTTTGTGTTATCATGCTTGGCAGGTCCTGAGAATCTCTTAAGAAGGAAGAACACAAATACCATTTTCACACAACAGAATGTGGGCTGCACCCTGGTCCATCAGGGTGGTAAGACACTCATTAGATAAACACTCCAAAAATGAAACCCTGTGAAGGGGCCCCAATGAATTCCTTGCCTCACACGTGCAACAGGGAGCCAGTTGTATTCCTCAGCAGGCTTGAGAACTTTCTAAAAGTGCTCAAACAAGAAAAAGATAGCCAGGGTCATGCACAACAAAATTAATTTCTAACTCACAAATGTGTTTCCACTCCCTAGCAGCAGCTGAATCAACACTGTTCACAGAAAACAAACCGAATTATGAAAATTGTGTGAAAATGAAGCTCTTTGATGACATTTGCTGCTGTCCTACTTAGTATTCCCTCTCCGTCTTTGCCTTATGAACACAGTTCCTGTTAGATGCCCTTTCTCGACCTCTACAGTTGTTACTGCTCAACATAACTACAGTCTCAACATTGTCAAACCATTTCACAGTGACACTATGTCTCAGGCAATGTTAGGCCACTGCCAACAAGTAGCGAGTAACCTGTGCTGACAACATATTACAGCCCTGCCATAAACAATCATCGTCTCGCTGAAGCAAAGTGGCAGTCAAATTAGAGGAGAATGTGTAACAACACGCACAGTAAATTGGCACGGCAGCTTGCTAAACAAAAACGGGGCGGCCATCACACACAAGACGCAGAGCCACAACTGTGCCACATTGTCTCAGCCCACGCTGGCCAGCAGTTAGACTGGAGCCTACCTCTGCCAAGAAAGAATCCCTGTGGGAGTGAGTGGGAAACCTCTGCCCTCTCTCCTGTTTTCCGCCTACCTCAATTCCTACGCTCTCACTCTGACGCGGATGCAGGAAGGTGGTGCCAGATCTTCGGATTCACGGATGAGGAGTCGCGGTGCACTCACAATACAGTAGGATAGGTGTGAAGAAGAGTGGTCCAGCCACACGGTTATCTCAGTAGCAGGGAGAAAAGCCTGGCCTATTATGTAAGGCCTATGATTTTTTTTTTTTTTAATTATGATCTCTAAAGTGAGTCAGAATGAAGGGAGAGAGATGAGTGGGCATCAAAGAAGGTGGAGAACTACAACAGGAAGCACAGAGCAACACGATTTCTCAGAACTGTAGCATACATCTCATCTGGAAGACCTGCCCTTAAAAGAGCAGGGCCCAAATTATAGGGCTGGGGGCTAGCAGGGCCAGGTCTAAAAAGAAGACCTAAGTGGAAAGGTCACCGGAAAACAATGGAGACCAAAGCAGAGACCAGATGTCCACTTTTCTTACAAGGAGGGGAGAGGACTATATCTGTCGTACTAGGGACTATGAGATGTGTTGTGACTCTCTAAACAAAGTGAAAGCTCAGAGACCATGTTGTGGGTTGACTGCGAGGTGATTCCCCTTCCTTAGCTCTCCTCCAGATTAAAAGCCGGGGTAGATTACAGATGCTCAAGGACTCCCTCTCTCTACGCCTGATGGATCTGAACGCTGTGATAGAGAAGGCAACGTCTCAACACACAGAAAAGGAGAAAAACACACCCAAGTGGGAACAAAACAGTAGGAGGTGGAAAGGGAGCAAGTAAAAGCCAAGTTGTCCCTGTAAATCCTAGTAAAAGGGTGTGGTCAACCAAGACGATGTGTTTTCTGAGTACCAAAAGACACAAAGATGGACAAGTCTCCTATTTCGTTCTGAGGCTGCCTCCTGTACAGAGCAGATGCAAGTTTGGCAGGTCCTAGGTCGACTGGGAGCCATCTGAGGATGACGGACCATGGGATGAAATCGGCCCTCAGCCACTATAAACCTGCCTTCACCACCAAGGCACCAGGGGAAGAGCACGAACGTTGCTGCCTGTATGAGCCTCACTTCTCCCCACTGCCCACCGTGTCACACCCACACACATCCCTTCAGAAAAGCTGAAGAAGAGGGAGCCCTAGTTTATTAACCCAACATACTGCATATCTAATTAAAAGTCAAATACACAACACTCTCTTCAAAATCCAAATGTTCTTTACAGAAACATCAAGGAGGAAGGGAGCGGAGTGGAATGGCCCCACAAAGGTAATCAGAATTCATCTTCCGGGACTCATACCAATTACTCGCAGCTCATTATCAGCGCTCTGAGTAGTAGGGGAACACCTAGAGACCACATCATTAGCTTACTACACATTCATTATGCCACAAATGGAAACACCATAACAAAGCAACCCTGGTACTCAGGGAAAGATAAAGTTTCAGTCCCTAGTTCCAATACACTTAAGTCTTTTCAAGTTTTCAGCAGAAAATGCTGTTGAACCTGGGGGAAAGTTGCAGGCTGGTTCTTTCCACATGAAACCATAACCTAACATTTAATAAAACTGAGCGTTACTCTCTTTCAGTATATACAATTAAGAGTCTTAAAAACCCTTGGAAAATGGTTTACGCTCACCTTTTTAGTTTTGACAACACAAGGTAAATGGTGCTTTTGATAAGCATGATTGAGTATGCACGAAAACAATAATCAAATTAGCTGCATAAAAGTTCTGTCTCTTTCCATAAGCCAGCTGAAATGACGAATAAAACCTCCCAAAGCAAAGATAATAAAACAATAAAGAAGAAGTTAAACTGTACAATGTGAGCTTTTGAAGGATATTTACCATGAAACCACCTCTGGAAAGAAGAGTTCTTCCCACATCAGCCAAAGTTATAAAATACATCCAAGGGAAAGCCTTGCCTGCCAAAGGAGGGCAGGCATTTATCTCATTGATTTGCAGGGCTTTGGTTTGGAATGTGAATGTCAAAAGGAACATCACAGCAAGAGGAGAAACAGAAAAGGAAAGATTATTTGTTTTGTCATTTAAATTCTGTTTTATGGTTAGTCTCTAACCATTGCTTTTTAAAAGCCTACAAAGTGGTTTCTGGTTCAGAATACCCACTGTGTTTAATCGCAGGATTCCTGAAGGCAGGTGGAGAAGATCAGGTTCCACTGAGCCCAGCTCAGCCACGCTTCTTTCTGAATTATGAGGAGGATTGTTATGCTAAGAGGAGAGGGTCAAGACCCTTTGAACGGAAACACCACAAACCAGTTTTAGGATTTAAAGCACATATAGGCTGAGATAGTCCAGGAGGCAAAAGTACAATTATCCTATTATGTTGCTATCTGCCCATTTCATTCAACAGATAGAGAAGAACCATTTACTCTTATCTGTGAGAATACTTTACTGCAGAAGATATAACAGAGATAACATGTTTGTGGAACTCGTTCTTAAGGACCTTACAAACTAGTAAAGTAGTTCATAAAGTCAAAAGAGAAGAATAAAGGAAAGCTTTACAGAGGCAGTAGCTTTTGAAGCATTTGCCAAAGGAATGGTGACAGTGGAACATGTAGAAACGGAAGGTATTCGACATATAGGGAGCAGTGAGAACAAGTCACAGAAGCAGGAAAGCACTGGGTGCTTAGGAAGAACAGCCAATGATTAAATTTGGTTGTACGAGCAGTTCCTAAACTCGATCTGGTTACAAAGCACCTGGAATTCATGATGCTCTCTGTAAAACAAGAAGCTATTTGTAGAGCTTTATAGAATAATGAAATATTAATCCCTCTTAAGAAGGAAGAACAATCTAATGTATGTTTAAAAGCATATGCGCAAAGAAATGGAAGAAAGAATTTAAATTCCATTAATGTTTATACTATTTTATTAGGAAAAGAACACAATTACTTGACTTTTATAGATAAATATTTTGGTTCAGGTTGCAGAGCACCAACGTTTTAGTAGGAACACAGCTATTTCCAGCCTTGTGAAATGGGAGATTATGTACCAAACTTAATCTTGAACTGATCATGATGACAAAACTAAATAAAATGAATTTTAAAATACCCTTCTAATCTATATCCACAGTCAGATAATAAGCAATATTCAGGCCAAAAAATATAGCAAAGAGAGAAAAAAAAATTCTAGGTCCTGCCTTAAGAATATTTACCAAGCTGGGTTGAAATTTAGCCGTGGTTTCAGGTCCTCATAAATCTAGGGATCAAGAGCAAAGCACAGGGCCCATCTACAACAAGAAATCTAACAGGAGACTTCCCAACAGAACTGGACATGAAAGACCCACACATTCAGTGCCAGGTGAATTAGAAATGAGCTATTATGCTCCTTGAGTAAAAATTCAATGAAAATTTCCCATCTCAAATATTACTGTGGAGAAAAAATACTCTTTTGATAATTCATCATGACAAGCTAACCCTCATATAGATTTAAAGCCTTAATTTACATGTAGTGGTCTGAAAAACTTCAATCCAAGATTATAAAAAGGTCCCACACTGGTAGTTCTGACAGAGAAATGAAAGAATCAAATGCCTGTTAAAGCCACGTTTATTCCAGGTGTCAAAGAATTCTTACAAATAAAGTTCCAGGAAAAATAAGCAACTCACAATCAATCACCGAACAAGTTAAGGAAACAAATGCCGTGAGTGAAAGCTAGCAGATACAATGAACAGATACATTAATCAATGTTAATACTTTAGATATTGGAATTTCAGACATGGAATTTAAAATAAGTATGGTTAAATCTTTAGGAAGAAGAAGAATCTTAAAAAGAGTTGACAGTTTTGCAAAAGAAGAAAAGAGAATTTTTTTTTATGGTTCCCAGGATGAAGGCAGGGTAGATATAAAATGATTGCTTATAAGGCCAGAGAGTAGGAAAGTGCTCAAAACAATAATAAGAACACAAGGACACAGGGGTCAGTTTAGATATATCTACCACTGGTCAAATTTAGGACAACTGTACTAAAACAATTAAGTATAGTAATGAACTCAGGACTGCTGGGGAAAATGGGAATTCATAAATTTATATTGACTAAATAAATTTTAAAAGGGGAAAAAACAAGCCAAAGCAATCTTGAGGGAAAAAAACTGAGCTGGAGGAATCAGACTTCCTGACTTCAGACTATACTACAAAGCTACAGTAATCAAGACAATATGGTACTGGCACAAAACCAGAAACATAGATCAATGGAACAGGATAGAAAGCCCAGAGATAAACCCACACACCTATGGTCAACTAATCTATGACAAAGGAGGCAAGCATATACAATGCAGAAAAGACAGTCTCTTCAATACTGGTGCTGGGAAAACTGGACAGCTACATGTAAAAGAATGAAATTAGAACACTCCCTAACACCATACACAAAAATAAACTCAAAATGGCTTAGAGACCTAAATGTAAGACCGGACACTATAAAACTCTTAGAGGAAAACATAGGAAGAACACTCTTTGACATAAATCACAGCAAGATCTTTTTTGACCCACCTCTGAGAATAATGGAAATAAAAACAAAAATAAACAAATGGGACCTAATGAAACTTAAAAGCTTTTGCACAGCAAAGGAAACTATAAACAAGACAAAAAGACAACCCTCAGAATGAGAGAAAGTATTTGCAAACGAATCAATGGACAAAGGATTAATCTCCAAAATATATAAACAGCTCATGCAGCTCAATATTAAAAAAACAAACAACCCAATCAATAAATGGACAGAAGACCTAAATAGACATCTCTCCAAAGAAGACATACAGATGGCCAAGGGGCACATGAAAAGCTGCTCAACATCACTAATTATTAGAGAAATGTAAATCAAAACTACAATGATGTATCATCTCACAATGGTCAGAATGGGCATCATCAGAAAATCTACAAACAATAAATGCTGGATAGGGTGTGGAGAAGAGGGAACCCTCTTGCACTGTTGGTGGGAACGTAAATTGATACAGCCACTATGGAGAACAGTACGGAGGTTCCTTAAAAAACTAAAAACAGAATTACCATATGACCCAGCAATCCCACTACTGGGCATATACCCGGAGAAAACAACAATTCAAAAAGACACATGCACCCCAATGTTCACTGCAGCACTATTTACAATAGCCAGGTCATGGAAGCAACCTAAATGCCCATCGAAAGACAAATGGATAAAAAAGGTGTGGTACATATATACGATGGAATACTACTCAGCCATAAAAAGGAACAAAATTGAGTCACTTGTAGAGATATGAATGGACCTAGAGACTGTCATATAGAGTGAAGTAAGTCAGAAAGAGAACAAATATCATATATTAATGCATATATGTGGAATCTAGAAAAATGGTACAGATGAACCGGTTTGCAAGGCAGAAATAGAGACACAGATGTAGAGAACAAATGTACGGACACCAAGGGGGGAAAGTGGCAGGGGTGGTGGTCATGGTGGGATGAATTGGGAGATTGGGATTGACATATATACACTAATATGTATAAAATAGATAACTTTAAAAAAAAAAGGAAAACAGCTCTTACTTATATTAGAATACCAAAGACTGGAAGATTTGGAGGGAGTGGTAGAATTTTTTAAAAATCATCATTTTATAACCATTCTGGTAAAGACTGAATCAGGCAAGAATCATCAATAAATGCTAAACAGTGGGAGAAATTCTGATGATGAACAAGCTGCTTGAATGATCTGAAAGTGTCTGTTAGAGACTGCTTACTAGTATCAGTGGTGAAAAAACAGTAATTATACAGTGGAAAAACCAGATAACACCTTGACTAGATAATCAAAATTAGTATCATCAACGAGGGACAGATGGATATTACAGGTCTCAGCATGTGATACTCTGAGGAAGAAGCATCACTTATGTAGCGCCCTAGCCAAGAACGCATAACCTCAATATAACTATGAACATCAGACAAGCCCCAAAGGAGAAACATTCCATCTCAGAAAAAGGGGTGGGGAAGGAGATGAGGACTGTATTCTTTAAAAATGCCAATGTTAAAAGACAAGACCACAGAAATGTTCCAGATTAAAGAAGGCTAAAAAGAGACAACTAAATGTAATACCTGACCCTAGACTGTATCTTGTATTGAGGGGGAAAAATGCAATAAAGAATAACGTTAGGTCAGCTAGCAAAATTGGAATACAGACAGTAATTAGACGAAAGTATTGCACCAATGCTTTATTTACTGAAATTGATAATTATACTGAGACTACGTAAGGGAACAGTCCTATTCTTAAGGAATATAAACTGAATTATTTAAGGCAAAATGTTGTATGCAACCTGTCCTCAAATGGTTCAGTAAAAAAGTTTATATGAGAAAGGAAAAGCAAATAATAATGCACATGGGATAAAATGACAACTGGTAAATCTGAGAAAGACATGCAAAAAGAAATTTAAACTAAGATGCATCACAGTTAAGCTTCAGAACACTGAAAACAATATAGAGACTTAAAAGCAGGCAGAGAAGGAACACATTACATTCAATGAAGCAAATAATTAAACAGCAGCTGATATTTCAACCACAACAGTACAGAATCTTCAAGACACTAGAATGATGCCTTCAAAGTCTAAAAGAAAACTGTCAACCTAAAATTTAATACAGTAAAAAATATCTTTCCAGGTAAGGAAATCTCTAAAGAATATATAGGATTATGTAGAATGAAAATAATCCAAGATGGAGAGTATGAGATACAAGAAAACATGAAGGGCATAAAATGGGGAAATGCATGGTCAAATCTAAACAAACAAAAGTTATATCATAATTTTTTAAAATAATAAATGATAAATAGTAATGAAGATGATTATATTAACTGCTGGAGTTAAACAACAGAATTAAGATATAACATAAGGAACAGGAATGAGAATGATGCGATTGTGTTCAAAGTTCTTTGTATTAATCAATGTATTTCTTCTCCTAAATAACTTTAGACTTTGGTAAGTTCCTATAAAATTGACAGAGTAACCATCAAAAGGATTGAAATAGTGTACATAATTTCTAAAATAACTGAGAGTAAAATGAAGTGAGAAAAAATAATCAATTCAGAACAAAGCAAGGAGTGAAAGGAAAAAGAAACATAGAAAAGGTAGAAAATGAATGCATAAAATAAGTCCAAATTTATCAGTAATTGCAATGAATATAAATGGGCTAAAAGCTGCAGTTAAAAGACAAAGATTATCAGATCATATTGGCTTAAAAAAAATTAATCTATGGGGGACTTCCCTGGTGGTCCAGTGGTTAAGAATCTCCCTTCCAATTCAGGGAACGTGGGTTCAATCCCTGGTCTGGGAACTAAGATCCCACATGCCGCAGGGTAACTAAGCCCACGCGCCACAGCTAGAGAGAAGCCCACGCACCACAAAAAAGACCCGCACGCCACAACGAAAGATCCCGTATGCCGCAACAAAGACCCCACATGCTGCAACTAAGACCTGATGCAGCCAAATAAATAAATAAATATTGTTTTAAAAAATCAATCTATGCAGTGCTTTAAGAGAGTGCTCCTAAAACATAAGGAGACAAATGAGTCATGAGTAAAAAGGTCTTTAAAAAAAAAAAAAAATCAGGGAAATAGCAACTAAAAGTATGCTGCTGTAGCTCTAATAACATCAGGCAAAAAGGACTTGAAAGTAAAAAAAAATTCTGTAGATTAAAAAAGTCACCACGGACTTCCCTAGTGGCGCAGTGGTTAAGAATCCACCTGCCAATGCAGGGGACACGGGTTCAAGCCCTGGTCTGGGAAGATCCCACATGCCGCAGAGCAGCTAAGCCCATGTGCCACAACTACTGAGCCTGTGCTCTAGAGCCCACATGCCACAACTACTGAAGCCCACGTGCCTAGAGCCTGTGGTCTGCAACAAGAGAAGCCACTGCAATGAGGAGCCTGCACACCGCAATGAAGAGTAGCCCCCGCTCGCCACAACTAGAGAAAGCCCACATGCAGCAACGAAGACCCAATGCAGCCAAAAATAAACTAATTTATTTTTTTAAAAAGTCACCACAATAATAAATTACTCAATTCCTCAGCAGGACCTAAGAATTCTAAAAATATATGCAATCTTACATACCCTCAAGAAAAGAAATACACATATATGGCAAAATTTGAGAGAACTACAGTGCACAGTCATGCTGAAAGATTTTAACACGCCTCTCTCAGTACCTGATATATCAATCAGAATAATAAGTACAAATATATATAATTTCAACAACAAGATTAACATGCTTGATTTACTGTACATATAAATAATACTAAATTCAATAATTTCAGGGTATATATGTATATTTTTTCAAATTCTCATAGACTACTTAAGAAAACTAACAACATACTGAACCATAGAGTAAGTCTCAACAAATTACAAAGGATTAGCATCATATTGACCATGTTCCTAGCAACAGAAAGAAAAAAAATCTAAAAATATATACCTAAAATCAAGAAATATACTTTAAATGTAGATAAAAGAAGGAATCATACAGAAAAATAAAAAATAGTTTTAATCAAAGAATACCAAAAATACGACATACATATAAAAATTTGTGAAATGAAGCTAAAGCAATACTCAGAGAAAAATTTACAGCTTTAACTTATATATGTTTAAAAAAGGATAAAAGGCTAAAAATTAATGACCTATGAATCCATCTCAAAAATTTAAAAAACCAAACAAACCTAAAGAGGTTGGAAAAAATAATAAAGCCATGAGCTAAAATTAAAGAAGATACAACAGAGTATATAAACAAAGAAGAAAAGACACAAGGCTGAAGTTGGTTCTTTGAAGAGGCTAAAAAGTTCTTGCTAAATTCTTAGCAAGAAAAATCAAGAAAAAACAAATAACCAAAAAATGTAAATAGGGGTTTCCCTGGTGGCGCAGTGGTTGAGAGTCCGCCTGCCGATGCAGGGAACACGGGTTCGTGCCCCAGTCTGGGAAGATCCCACATGCCGCGGAGTGACTAGGCCCATGAGCCATGGCCGCTGAGCCTGCGCGTCCGGAGCCTGTGCTCCACAACGGGAGAGGCCACAACAGTGAGAGGCCCGCGTACCGAAAAAAAAAAAATGTAAATAGCACAATTAAGAGGATATAGAGGAGGAGAATTAATTAGAAACAGTAGATGTTAAAACAGTAACAGAGGGTATTTAAATTATTTAATAAATTTGAAAGCCTCAATGAAATGGAAACATTACTGGAAATATAAAACAATAAAACTGATGCAAGAAGGAATAAAATATTTGAATGAAATTCTAACAAAGAAATGGATAAAAAAAAAAAACTTTATAAAGAAATTCCAGTCTCAGATGGTTTAAACCAGGAGTTGCCCACCGGCAAATCTGGCCTGCTGTCTTTTTTTTTTTGCGGTACGTGGGCCTCTCACTGTTGTGGCCTCTCCTGCTGTGGAGCATAGGCTCCAGACGCGCAGGCTCAGCGGCCATAGCTCACGAGCCCAGCTGCTCCGTGGCATGTGGGATCTTCCCAGACCGGGGCACGAACCCGTGTCCCCTGCATCAGCGGGTGGACTCTCAACCACTGTGCCACCAGGGTAGCCCCTGCTGCTTTTGTAAATAAAGTTTTATTGAAACGCAGCCACACTCACTCATTATGTATTGCCTTTGGCTGCTGTCACAATACAGTGAGATAATTGAGGACCTGCAACAGAGACCATATGGTTCACAGAGTTTAAATTATTTACTTCTAGCACTGTACAGAAAAAGTCTGACAACTTTTGATTTAAACAGCAAATTCTATTGAACACCAAAGGCAGAAATAATTCCAGTCTGCAACTCATTTTATTAGGTGAATATAGCCTTGATAACAACCCTCACAAAGATAATTTGAGAAAAAAAAAATTTTACTCATGAACATAGATGTAAAAGTCCTAAATGAAATGTCAGAAAACTAAATCCATCATTGTGTGAAAAATACATCATCATCAATTTGGGTTTAACTGAGGAAATTACAGATTGATTTAACATTAGAAAACCAATTGTTGTATTTTATCACACTAACAGATTAGGGGAAAATCATATCATTTCAATAGATGCAGAAAGCGTATAATAAAATTCAAGAGCATTCATGACAAAAATTAAATCTTAACAAACTAGAAATAGAAGGGAACTTCCATAATCTCATAAAGGCTATCTGAAAACAAAACAAAGCAAAAAATGTACACCCTACATCATGGGAAACGTTCATAGTGCTTCTTTTAAGATTAAGGAGAGGAATCTGGCTATCACTATTTCTATTTGACATTTTACTTAATGTCCTAGGTAAATAGATAAGCTAAGAAGAAAAAAAAAAGTAAAAGATTAGAAAAGAAACAAAACTGTCATTATATATACATATACATATATATATATATAACATGACTATGTACACAGGAAATCCAGATGAAGCTGCAAAAAACTTACTAGAATTAGTAAGAGTTTGGCAAGGCTATTAGATTCACAATCAATACACAAAAATCCAACGCATTTTTATATACCAGCAATAAATTTTACATGTAATTTTTTTGTGGTAAAACATGTGTAACATGAAATTTATCATTTTAACCATTAAATATACAGTTCAGTGGCATTAAGTATGTTGATAGTGTTGTGGAACCATCACAATCATCCATCTCTAGAACTTTCATCTCCCCAAACTGAAACTTCATGTTCATTAAGCAATAATTCCCCATTCCCTCCTCCCCCAACCCCTAATAACCAACATTCATTAGTGACTGGCTTGTTTCACTTAGTATAACATCCTCAGGATTCATCCATGTTACAGGATATGTCAGAATTTCCTGCTTTTTTAAGGCTGAATAATATTCCATTATACAGATATACCATATTTTGTTTATCCATTCATTAGTCAATAGACATCTGGGTTATTTCCACCTTTTGGCTATTGTGAATAGTGCTGCTATGAACATTGGTATACAAATATCTATTCAAGTCCCTCCTTTCAATTCTTTTGGGTATATACCCAGAAGTGGAATTGTTATAAATGTAAAATTTGAAAATATTATTTGCAATAGCATAAAAAATCAAGTACCTATAAATAAATCTAATAGAAATGTGCAAGTATATTATAAAGAAACACATAGAGAAAATTATAAAACTTCATGGAACTCCAAAAAAATAAGTTTTAAATAAGTGAACAGAAATATTACATTCAAGGATTAGAAGAGGCAGTGTCATAAAGATGTCAATTCCTTCTAAATTCCTCAATAAGTAATGCAATTCCAATGAAAATACAACATTTTTTCAGAATTTGGGACTTGATAAGCTAATTCTAAAATTTACATGGCAGAGCAGTGAGCCAAGAATCACCAAGACATCCCTGAAAATGTATGTGCACGAGGTGTGGGGGGGGGAGTTTGACTTAAAAGATAATAAACACTGTTTAAAAGTTATAGTAATTAAAACAGTATAGTGTTAGTATTTGAATAAAGTGACTAATGGAAAAGAAAGCTCAGAAACAAACCTATGTAAATTTGGAGACTTTATTTACAACAGAGTTGGTCCCTCAGATCACTGAGCAATGAACGACTATTTAATATCTTGTGGTAGTGTAGATGCTTCACCATATGGAGAGAAATAAAATTGAATGCTTACCTCACACTATACACAAGAATTAATTCTTCATGGATTCATTAAGTGTGAAAGATAAAACTAGAACACTTTAGACAACAGCATAGAATGCTTTTAGGACCTTAGAGAAGAATTCTTAAAACAAGATATAAAACATACAAGCTATACAGAAAAAGTGGTAAATTCAACTAATTTAAAATTAAGAATTTCTAGTCATCAGAAGATACCATGAACAGAATGGGTAAAAAAGTTACAATCTGGGAAATGATTTGCAACACATATTATTCACAAAGTATTAGTGACCAAAATATATAAAACACTCTGATAATTGAATAAGAGAAAGTCCAACGTCAAAATAAAAGCATGGAAAAAAAGATCCAAAAAAGCATGCTCAGAAGAGGAAATCAGAATTGGCAAAAAAGTTAAAATTAAAACCACAACGATAGGGCTTCCCTGGTGGCGCAGTGGTTAAGAATCCACCTGCCAATGCAGGGGACTCGGGTTTGATCCCTGGTCCAGGAAGATCCCACGTGCCGTGGAGCAAGTAAGCCCGCGCACCACAACTACTCAGCCTGAGCTCTAGAGCCCATGAGCCACGACAACTGAAGCCTGCGCACCTAGAGCCTGTGTTCCACAACAAGAGAAGCCACCACAATGAGAAGCCGGCGCACTGCAACGAAGAGTAGCCCCTGTTCCCTGCAACTAGAGAAAGCCTGTGCGCAGCAACGAAGACCCACTGCAGCCAAAAAATAAATAGATAGATAAATAAATAAATAAATCTAAAAAAAAATTAAAAACAAAAAAACACCCCACAATGATGTTGTTAAACACACACACACACACACACACACACACACACACACACACACACACACTTCAATACCTATCTCACTGGAAAAAATTTAAAAAGTCTGACAGTTAAGAGTATTGGTAAGAATGTGAAACAACTGCAACACATTTACACTGCTAGTGAGAGTGGAAACTGGTACAATTAGTTTTGAAATCAACTTGGTATTATCCAGTAATGTTGATTACATACTTTCCCTAAAATTCCAGCAACTCTAATCCTAGGTAAAAATCAAGAATATGTGCCAGGAGACATGTAAAAGAATAGTCATATAGCACTATTCGTTACAGGTCAAAACTGGAAACAACCTATCTTGTTCTTTGTTGGTCAACAGAGAATTTGTAAACTGGTATAGTGACACAATGGAACAGTATATGGCAATGAAAATGAATGTATTACAGCTACATACAACAACATTGTTGACTCTCAGGAACTAACGAGCAGAAAAACAGAACTGCAGAATTGATTACATTTATATAAAATTCAAAACAAGAAAAACAAGAATCATTGTTTAGTGACACAAAGATAAACTTTAAGGAAATACTTACTGGAAGTGATTCATTTTAAGTATTTAAATAGCAAATCACTGTTCACTGTCAAACAACTGGAATGGTGGCGTTAGTAATATTGCCAGTTTCCATCTTGACTCTTTAATCATAGGCTAAAGAGCATTACATTATTAGCAGTACCTTGTTAACATATTCTTCAAGAACTAGGATTTATGTACGTGGATAAAGTTACTGTGTCAAGAGTTTTCAAAAACTGTGATCCTAGGTTGTTGTGTGCTTATTTTTAACAGCTAAGCTTAGAGTTTTTAAATAGTTTCGGGACAAAGAGAAGGATCAAAATGCCACCCCCTTATGTTGAAAATTTACCAGTTTTTATATGATCGAAGTGGCAGAATCATATTAGAATGAAAAAGCCGTAATGCCTATCAACTGTCTCAAGTGATGACAACATTCACATGACATCGGTTTCTGCTGCCCCTTAGTTATTCACAGAATTGTTAAAAGTGGTTCTTTTAGAGAAATGAGAAACTCAAGACCCCAAAGAACTGAGCATTTTGACCACTAAATCCTTCAGGAATAGAGTCCTGTGAGGTGCTATAACAGAGAAAAACATTCTGTTACAACATGAACATGGATTGGCTCCTGGATTTTATTTAAGGGTTGGATTCATTTTTAAAGGTAGTCTATACGTCCTGGATTGGCATTACTCAATTCTATAAGGGCCTCGGTAGGTTAACTTTTGAAAAAATTTGATCTTAACAAAGACTTCTTAATAATATGAAACTAGGCCTGTGCTATTAGATTAAGTGAAAAAAGGAAGATATAACATCTAAAGCAATATTTATAAGTATGGCCCTTGCAGAGTATGAGTGCTGCTGTGTAAGGAAATACAGATAGATCAGGAGGTAAAATGGGAAAGGTTAACTCTGGAGAACGAAGGAACACTAGGTAAATTTTCTTCTATCTACTCTTCAGTATTTTCTGATTTTTCTATAATGGGCCCATAGGATAATGATAAATAATGTATATAAAATAATTCACGTAGTACCTGACACACAGTAGGAGCTCAATACATGGTAGGTACTCTTACTATTATTATCCAGGTAAAATGTAAGGGTAGGTTCAGTCTAACGACTCAAAAGCCAACCAAAGCTCATGAATTTATACTAAGCTTCATTACACGTCACAGTTCATTAAATGAGTCAGCTCTGTTAGGAGTACACATGCTGAGTAGAAAAGATTTGTGGCATCACCCTTCTGTTGATGAACGATGAATCAAAGGGAGGCAGTGTCTCTAGAAGATCATACTAATTTTCTCAGTTACCTCAAGAATGGAATGTGCTGTGTGCCATTGCTTTGGGACAGGTTATAACAGAATTGGGAGGAACAGTGTATTTTTCTTTCTGAGCTGACTCACCACTTTCTTTCAACCACAGTCAAGTTTAGCCTGGATAAGACCCAGTGACATGGTGTAAAGAGGCCTAGGGTGGAATTCCTGCAAGCCTAGATGTCTCCACAGTTATCATGTACTGAAATAATGAAGAAACTCAGAAGCCCTCAAAATAGTATTTCCAAATCTATCTTGTTTCAAGCTGAACCATGACTAGTGCCTGGTCAACCTTCAGGGGAACACAGAACAGCATAAAAGCCATCTAACCGTTGATTAGAACCAATTGTGTGTTTGGTACATATACACTAACACATTCTCATCCCTCTCCTTTTTTTAAGGAAAACTAATTATGGAAGCCTGGCTTGAGGCTGTAATTTTGTAGAAGATGCCAGCATAGTTGTTTTCAAGTTAAAAAAAAGTTGCACTTTAGTACTCAGAGACCTCTTGTTTTAATTTATGCAAAGCTTAAAACATTTTGTTAGGCCTGAGTGAGACCATCTGTGCAAGAAATAAAGGATGCCTAAGGGTAAAATAGGCAAGAATAGTAATGCTGCATGTGTGGAGGGCGGTAGGCAGCCTACGGGGTTTGCAACTACTGCTGTGACCTTTACTACTTTAGAGAAGAAACAAGAGTAATTTCCATATATTGCCTCCTCTAAAAAAGCCTGGCATTCCTCCCCTCTTGCTCTTTCCTTCTTCCTCATTCCTTAATAATAAGAAGTTGGCAAAGCAGACCCTACAAAGAAAACTATAGCCAGTTTTGAGAATCATGCTTTCATACACACACACAGTGGGACACAGTTTGAGGGGAAAGAGACTAAGAAGATGAGTGGATAAGAAACCAGGATGAATGAGATTAACTCAGAAGGGACATCACAACTGTCTCAAATACTGAAGGAGTTATCAGGTAGAAGGAAGGAACGGAGGAAGATATTAACTGAGCAAGTGCTGGTATGTCAGGCACTTTGCAAAAGGTATTCATATTTATTTTACTGCTTAATTATATTTAATGTGAAAATGTTGCCTGATTTGTATAACCCCCAAAAGTAGAATAAGGACCAACAGAAAAGACAGAAGGAGACAGAAGGGGAAGTATGGATGGAAGGAGGTAGGAATGGAAGTGGAGGAGAGAGGGAACCAAAGATGCAATCAGTGACCTCTGAAGACGATGCGTCGGTAGAGCCCCTGGCAATGTTCTAGTATTGACTGGATGACCACTTGCCTTGGACCCTGTTTGGGAGAAGAGGTTGTAAGTCTCACATTCTTTCCAGCTACACAATCTGCTCTATGAAGCATGGAGGTTTACAGGTTGGTGAGAAGGCACTGGCACCACCTGTGGTGGAAATCAGGGGGGCTTGTGTCAGGTCACTGTAACCGAAAGACACCTGCAGCACCTACACCTACACTGTGCCTGCCGTGACTCCTCTCCTTAATGCCTGCCTTGGGAGAGGAGAAGGGCACCTGCACTTGCTGAGCTACGCTGTCACTCCAGACCAACACATCTAAAGAATAAGGGTGGTACCATGCCCAAACTGAACAAGCTGTTTTGACCGAAGAAAAACAGCATACCGCAGGCAGGCTCCTTCAGCTTCAGCTAAATGCCGAAAGCATCCTGAAAGGAGCATTCCTCCACCAAGCAGGTCTGCCATCTCCAGGCCACTGGGTACTGGTTTAATGCAGCTGTGTGAGAACAGACTTTCTTTGTAAATCAAAGGTTTTTTTCAGAGAGAGCAACATTAGTCGTTAAAATGATGGCTTTTTTCCTATAACTCTGAAATTAACATTACAAAGGCCTGACCTTATGTGCATTAAGTATTCCCCAAAGAAGCACAAGAATATTTTGTGAGTTTGTTCATATTGCATTTCTTTCGTTTGATTACCTTTGGGACTTATTAAGGAATCCATGCTTCTCCCCCCTCCCATTTTTCTTATAGGGGTCCCACAGGGGCTTGGGATAAAGGAATGGAGAAAGAACCCAATCCAAGGGTGTAATAGTCACATCAAAGCCTAAAAGACTTTTATTTACCAAAAGAAAGGTTTTTAAAAAACTTCAAAAAAGTAATAAGCACTTTTATCTAGGGATATATTTTACAGAACATTTATATATAGCCACAGTGTATGGCTAAAAATAAGATCTTTTATATTGAACCTCTTAGGGCATAGAATTAGCTTTAAAACAAAGGCAAGTATGTAGTGTTAAAGCACTGAATGTCCTAAAAATCAAAATGATATGTGTTATTTTTCCCATTATACACCCTTATTCTATCACTGTGGTCTAGAATCTTAAGTACAAATCAAAACGGATAGGGCAAATGTGTATCAGACGGGACCAAGGCTGATAAAGATATCATCTGGGATAGGAATCTATGTCTCAATTCAGAATTCAGCACCATAAATCTGCATGGTAATCAAGATTTAGAAGAGGCCAAAAAGCCTGGCGGGGAAGGCTTCCCCTAATTATCCAGGCATCCTATGTATACAGCACCACTGACACTATAAATTCTCCAGTGACATGGGGTTGGGGGGTCATCATTAGATATTTCCAGACAACAAGGACTTAACCTTGGATTCAGAACACCTCACTACTGCTCTTCAAAACCCAAAGTAGATACAGTCCTCAAGTTTCTTTCTCTTAAGCTTTGACTTCTCATTTCACAGTCCTGAGGGAAAACATCATTTAAATGGGAAACCATTTCACTGAAACGTTTGTTATTTTGTCATAAACAGTATATAGACTTAAGCAAAAGAAGAAAACTAATCACTCACAATCCCATGAATTAAAGGTAGCCACTGTAAATGTTTTGATGTCTTTCCAGAGCTTTCTATGCATATCAATAATTATTTTATCAAATTAAGCTACCATGTTGTGCATGCTATAGAAAACCAGAGGCTTGTATATTCAATACCAAAAATGAAAGTAAGTCCTCAGCAGATAACCAAGTATGGACTAGAGATGGAGAGACAGAAGGTGGAGACTAACATCAAGAAGAATGGTTTCTAGAATGATGTAAGTACTACGGGATGAGAGGGAGGAGGAAGCACAGCAAGATACAGAACAAAAATACAGAACAAATACCTTGTTCTGTATTTAATTCACTCCTTCTGCCTCCAAGATTGTAAGCGGCTACCATCATTTATGTAGCACCTTCCAAAAGCCAGGCACATTACAATACCCTCATGAAAACCACATGGCATAAGAATTATTAAACACTATTTTATAATCAAGGAAACCCAGACTTTAACAGTTAAGAAACTTTCC